>NC_053430.1:27441231-27808311 GCF_007990345.1 Gossypium hirsutum | reverse complement strand
ATTGCACTAAAGCTAGTGCTTAATCTCTTATTTTCTTCTTCTTATAGTACTTATCTAGCCACTCGGGATCGAAGGAAACGTCGAGGCCGATCACACTATCAAGAAATAACTCGTAAATTAACGTTTGTTTTGTGTATGCATGTATAGAAATTAGCTACTTTTGGTATAATATGAATAACGAGTGATGTGTAAGTAGTGATGATGTATGGTTTTAAATGATTAAGATGAGGTGTTTGTTGTTATGAAAGATTAAGTGATAAATTATGCATGGAAATCATAAAAGGATAAAATTTTGCAAAGAAACAGAATTCAGGCAGCACAGTGACGTGAATTTGAAAAATCACCAAGATAGTATAAATGAATTAGAGGGTGAATGATATATGGAATTAAAGCTTGTTGAGTCTATTTTCATGGAAAAATAACGGTGTAGGAAAAAGAAATTTATATTTTAAGATATGTGAATTTTAGTAGATGGTCAGAACTGTTTTTGGAGTCCCTAATCTAGTTAGAAAATAATACAAATGTACAAAAATGTATAGTTGAAATTACATGCTAGATTCCTTAATGAGTCTATTTTCATAGAAACAATAAAACTTATATGAAAATCCTATAGCGAGAAAACTTATTTTAGTAAGATCAGGCAGTCTGGTGTGAACAGGGGAACTTTAACTAATAAACTGTATAATTTGCTGAACAAAAAAATTCTAAAAATTTTATGGTGAGTAGATATATGAGTCTAGTTTCAGGGAAAATTACGGGATTAAATTTCGAGTTCTTTAGCTCAAGTTATAATTAATTTAGTAACTGCTGCGCGACTAGACAGATTTGCTGCGAATAATGAAATAAATTTTCAAACCTAGTTTTTATGCTCCGAACTGGTAAGATAAGCCAAGTAATGCCTCGTGCTCGACTCCAGAAACGGTCTCGGGTAAGGGGTGTTACACTAGCTTTCAAAGAACAAGCTTTGCTCTCTCTTGGTTTGGGATGATAAATATGGCTAATGAACCTCTCTATTTATAAGAGAGTTCAAGGACATAATTGTCCAAAACTTTGGCAAAGATTTGTGGTTGAAAATGGACACCAACAACCATCCACTAATCCACTACCACCAACAACCCACTACCAACAACAACAATCCACTACCAATTTTAAGCCATTTCTTAACATATATTAACTAACAAGTTTGCTTGGATATACCACTAATGTCTGCCTTTAAGCATCTAGTCTCATATGTTTTGTAAGTGAACTTATATAAAGTTATCAGCGACCGGTATAGATTACAAGCACAAACCTGTCGTCAGCCTTTTCTTTTCACCGCCAGAGATTCCTCGGTTCATTGCATCCCCCACTATTGTATCAGCACAATTATCCAGTCCTAAGATCTAAAAATCATAAATGGCAGCAAAATCTTTAGGGAAAAGCCTATTAATTCGCAACAAGACTTGGAAACTATGATGAAAGTCAAAATGAAGTGGACTACACTTCTTTTGTTTATGCGAATAACCTTTAATATGTAGTCTGTCTGAAGTGTTCTCTTTAATCCCTCTACTGAAATTGCCTGCCAGCATAGATTATTGTCAAAGACAGCAACAATGGAAATGGTCCATTACCGTGTTAGATAACTGAACCATATTCTTGCAAAACTGGTTACCTTCATATAGGTGTCTATATCAGGTTCTGGGATGATCCCAAGTAGCTTCTCCCGTCTACTGAGTTCTTTCAAAATATCTTCAAATCATAAACAATTTAAATGATGAATATAATGGTAAGAAGGGTTGATTGTTAATGTAAGATGGAGAACAAACAATATACATGTACCTGCTCTGTTCCCAATGCCCTGACAACGTGCTGAGAAGTCGATTGTCTCTCTTACAGTCAAGTCAGAACAATGCAAGTCGTATTGACTTATATAAGTCAACGTTTTGTGAGGAACAAACTCACTCAACTTGTAACCATTATAAGAAATTTCCCTGAGACCTGAACGTAAAAAAACCCATCATAACCATTCTATCACGCATCCTTGAAGCCATGAACTGGTTAGCTAAGTAAGAAACGAACCTTGAGAGACGGGTCATGCTTCCCTGCAAGTGTCTGCAAAAAAGTTGTTTTTCCACAACCGGGAAGGCCAAGCAACAGCGTCATCCTGCTTTAACATTAAGGTTTATGAACAATGTTATTGCCCAATTATTTCAAATGAAGAATAAAAAACCGAAAAGGCACATTGTCGATATTTACCTGGACGGCCTTATGATGCCGCTCACATCGTCGAGAATCTTGATCTTGTTTGGTTGAGACACGCATCGATTAACGTTTCTAATAGCCTGCTCAACATAAAATATCTCCACATCACTAGGACCTTATATCAATTATAATAATTGTGCATAATGGATTTAAATTTGGCATTGTTGGTTTAGACAAATGTTTTAGTGTTTTTTTTTTTATTCCACTGTAATGAATTTTTAGTCCTAATACGTGCGTATACAATGAATAATCATTTGTACTTATATTACACTTAAATGTACGGTATAATAATGAAAATTTCAAAAAAAAAAAAACTATAAAGAAATCGAGATTTTTTTTAAAAAAATGGGCTACTTCAATACAAGCCAAACTATAATATGCAATGTCAAAAACTTACAGAGAATAGGTTTGTGATGGTGTTCCAAAGAGTAGGGATATGGGGCTTTCCATGAACCACTTTACATTCTGCTTCCACATTCAGATTCTTGAATCTCACTTCGATTGTTGGCAATTCCAAACCCACCCTATGGACTCCATGTCAGTTTTAATCATTAGACCTCCAAGATAATAATAATAATTTGGATAGCATCTGAATCTTTAAATCTATAACTATATATAAAAAATAACATACACAATTACTATAGCAAATATTATAGACGTGAGGCTTTAATAGTTTGACCTGTGGCATCTTTTTCACTATTTTGGTGTCTCTGCTCGGTGGGTAAGGAAGGGAGAAATGGAAAGAAGAAAGAAGTGGAGAAAGGGAAAAAATTATGTTTATATTTGTGCTTTTTATATTATGTATTTTGTAATTTATATATAGGACTTATTATTATTTTTATGTATATTTTTTCAAATTCAATTATATCATATTCATTTTATTTTTTGTCGTGCCACATTTTAATTATTTTATTTTATCTTTTATTTTCATAACTTATCATCCTTAATTTTAAATTTACTTTCATAAAATAATAAAAGATTAAATGATAAATTGATACATCTTTTCTTTTTTCTTTTTTTCTTTTTTTTAAAAAGTGATATTTCAACTATTTTTTTCCCAATTAATATATATGTCACAAGTGTTAGTCAACAATGGTCAATAATGATGTGGCTTAAATACATAGCGACACGTGATATAGAGAGCCACATAAGCACTTCCTCTTGACTAGAGGTAAGTATTTGTTCGACTAGAGGTAAGTATTCGTTTGAGTTGAATCGAATCAAATCAAAAAATTTTGAGTTAGTTGAGTTGACGAGTCCTATTTTTGTAACCGAACTCAATTTGAATTTTTTTCAAATTGAAATGAATCGAGTCAAGTCAAGTCGAGTCGAGTTAACGAATCCTATTATTTATACTCAATGTTGCGTTTACATGAACAATTATTTAACTGGTAGACGAAGTACAAGATTATTTAACTACATAAATAATATAGTGGTTTTGCCTTTTAACTTAATAATTTTGACTTTTAACTTTAGAAAATGTAAACATTTATCGAAATGACGTAGTTTTGCCTTTTCTTATTCGGATTTTTGGATAACTCAAATTGTGTAATTCATATTCGAGTTAAACCAAAAAATTAATTTTTTATTCGAGTTGATCCGAATAACTCGAACTATTTAACTCAAAATTTAAATTTTTTATCGAGTTTTTCGAATTGAATCAGATTTTATTCACCCCTACTATTAACTATCATTGATCCATCAACCCTGATCAATTTTTAATCTAAATATTTTTATTTTTTAAATTTATATATATTGAATTTTTTAATTTCATATAATTATATATAATTTTTATTTTATATATAGTACTTGTTACATATAATAACTTTTAATTGGTTGGAATTGTTTTAGCGGATGTAATGGTTTGGAGTTATTTAGGTAACAAAAGTACCACTTCTAATAAAAAAATTAGATATTAATTTAAGAAAATTAATATAATTAGGTAGAAAATTATCATTTAAGTCAATATTAAAATGCGAGATGCAAATCAAATAATATTTTTCATCAATTTCATGACACAACTTTTATATTTGTTAATGCCTTAATAATTCACTTTATGTATGTTTTATAATATTTAAGTACTAGTTTTTTAACTCGTGTATGGGTCACATGTTTATTTGAACGATGAGATTTATTATATTTATGCTAAAATTTATCATACAATATCTTAAAAATCAGTAATATATTAATTTTTTTAAATAATTTTCAATTTTTACATTAGAAATAGAAGTTGTTTTTTGGATTAATTATTTGTTGTTTTTTTGTAAAGTATAATTTATTGGTAATTAAATGGGAGTTTACAAAGAACAATTTTTTTTAAGCAATAAAGTATTTGTAAATATTTAATGAAAAACGTATAGAAATAAAAAAATTAAAATAATTGTTAATACATAAAAATTGTAATACAAATTTCTGTAATTTTATTTTAACTTTTATATAATAATAATAATGGTTAGAAAAATAGTTATTGATGCAAGGGTTTAAATTTTAAAAAATTTAATTTTTTTTATGAAAAAAGTAATAAGTAATTAGAACCATATGATATATAATTAATAATTTAAATTCAAACATAAATAAAAATTCAAATAAAAAAAATCTAATTGAATGAAATCAGGATGAAATTGAATCAATAAGGACTCATTTGAAATGAATGTAAGACTAATTGGAAGAAAATGTCAAATTACTAAGATGTGCGGCACAATTTTCATAATTTCCAATGATATTTATTCTAATATTTTTATTTTAATTCCTTTTTTATATTACTTACTTTTAGATAACTCTTAACAATTTACCTTTTATAGTAAACTATTACTCAAAAAAATAGTTTAGTTTTAATTGTGGAAATTATAATAATTTAATATCATAATATTCCTTTTAAAAAATCATAATATAATTATTGTTAGCAATATATATATATTATGAAGGACATTTTATTTTAAAAATAAAAATTTTAAAGTATAAATATTTATATTTCCATTTTTAGAAAAAAAAACCCTGTAGTATATTAGATATATGATTTGTGCCGTGTTTATTCTATTTTATAATGTGTTGTATTTTAATTTTTTTTATTGTAATTTTTATTGGATCTCAATGTATCTTTTAATTTGCATGATTGATCATAATTTTCAAAATTAATTTTAAATTAAAACGAATAAATGGATACAAAATATTCTAATCCAAACATGTAATAAAAAACATATTTGGATGATAGATATTTGAATTTAAATTTATTATTAAAAGAGAATAAAATAAATTAAAATAATAAATATTCGAGTGTTTAAATTTGAATATCATCCAAATCCATATTATATAAAGTTGAAGTTAAAATTTTTGATAAAATTTGAGGGTATTAAAAAAAAAAAATTTCAAACAACTAAAAAGGTTAGGCAACTCTTTAATAATGGTTATAGTAAACTTAAATTGAATGTTTGCTTAAAAAGCAAATTTCTGATTTGATAATAAAAACAAGTTAGATATTTAGAAACGTGACGAAAAAAGAGAGACAAGTTTGAATATCTTGCCTGGCCATTCTCTCTTTCAGTCTGTTTAGCAGGTTGAGATGGTCCTTATCGATTACGGTAATAAGATGGTCAATAAAACCACGGCGTTCCAACGCTCTAAGCTGGGTAACATCAATCACCTTCATGCCTAAATCCTCGTCTTTGCCAGCATTTAACAACTTTTGATCAAACAAGGAGGTTCTAATCCGCTTCACAGTGGGTAATCTTTCGATTGCAGCCCACTGCAACTCCACTTCATCATCATCCATGCGTCTCTCCAGCTCAGCTACTTCCACGCCATTTTCCCCCATATTCTTCTCTGTTGCCAAGTTATAACAAATTGTATTCCTTATAGTTCATAGTTTGTGCCGAATCGATATTATCCTTGATTTGTTTTGTTATGTTGTAGTTGAAGGGTGAACCACCTTGTATATATACTTATGCAACGTGAAAGAAAAAACAGCAGGTTTTACCATTTCTTCTATGAATTATAATTGTGTGGGTCATTTTACAATAAATATATCCTAGTTTGGGCCAGTGGATCATCCTTTATTTAATTTATGGATTAATTGCATGTCATTTATTGGATATTCTAAATTAGATTCATTTCATTCAAATATATTTGTAGAAAATGAATTAATTTTTAAAATTTTTTAATTTTTCTGATATTTAGATATTTTTATGTAAAATATTTTCCTAAAATTATTTTTAAAATGACTTGTTTTTGTGTAAAATAATATTTTAAAATAATTAATACCACATATAAATTTAATAATAAACAATGTCCAATTAAAACTTATTTTAAATTATATATATTACATATGTGAGAACAAATGGTAACACATTTGAGTTGAAGAGATAAATGAAACTAAACGTGATTTAAATGAATACTCATAATTATATAATTAAAATATTTATATTTTATGCTATAAAATATATATATTTATAAATTTTAATATATATTATTAAAATAAAAATATAATATTAAATAATTTATATTAATAATTTATTATGTTATTAAATATAAATTATTAAATATGTATGTTTAATAATATTCAACATTATAATATTTAATTTTAGTATTCTAATATATATTTTTAATATTTTTAACTATTAAAATAAAAAATATTATAACAATAATATTAGACTTTATTTAAATTAATTTTTGTATAAAAATAAAATTATTTATAAAATGAGTTCTTTTTCGAAAAAAAAAAATTTACGCTATTAAAAGAGTAAGTCAATTTACAATGAAAATAATTTATTTTCTATTGACTTATAAATCATTTTCTGTTTACCAAATTATTTTCCATGAAACAAATATAAAAAACATTTTTCCTTAAAACAAACACACTCTTAACTAATTTGATAATGTATAAATTTAAATATTATCAATGCATCAAATGTTTTATTAAAAAAAATTTTATACTCCATACATAAATCTATATCCAATAAATAAATATGAATTTTAAATCAAAATAAATAACAACTATAATAAAAATGAATTTTAAATCAAAATAAATAATAACTATACTTAATAATAAATGACGATTCATTATCACAATATATTATATGTCATGGCCTTTTTAGCAGCAGCTATGGCTAGGTTAGTTAAGAGTTAAAGATGCTTTTAAAAAATATAATTTTATAGCTTTAGTATCTGAATTTATATTTTAGGTTTTTTATAATAAAAAAAATTAAAAGTTTTTATTCTTTACGAAAATGACCCACCTTGAAAATCATGTACGTAAATAATCCGTTTTGAATAATAAACCCCGGTGCCACTGTTACCATTTGTGGCACCACCCATCATAATCACCCAATGTTGCCCCCTTGGAATAAAAAATTATTTCTTTAGGTGTCGTCGTTGACATTGGTGACACAGTATAAGTGTAACTTCCCCAACCCAGCCTAGACATTAGACCCACATTCAGGTGATTACATTGGCCACCGTGGTGGTCTGGTAAGCTATCGGGGTTTATAAAATAGACATTTTAAAACGCTTGTTTATTTTTAGTGTAAAAAAAACTTAATCTATTTCCGGAAAACTTACGAGTTAAAAGAAAACCATTTAAGTTTGCAAACTTATGTGCATAAGTTTACCTTTGAAAACCTTGTTTATTGCCAATTTATTTATTACTCGAGATGTTAATTATAATTTAGTAGCAGAAAAGTAATAATTGACTTTAGCTTTAGTTAAGTGAAATCAGAATAGGTTTAAGCTAAAGTAACTCTTAATCCATGTTTTGTTATCCTAAATTCAAATTAAATATCATACATGCTTAACTAAACCCAAAATGGAAGTCTCAAGCCACAATTCAAATAAAGCGATACAGTTCTCTAAATAACTGAAATTTCAAATAGAAAATCTTAAAATACTTAATAAAAATGGATCCAAGCCAAGCCTAGCCCACCGTATACCGAGTCTAAGTCCTAACCTGGTAGGTTATCTATAAAGATAGAAAATAAAATGGGAGTGAGCTGTTAAGATCAGTGTGAGTTCAGTCACAAGAAAACCAGTGCAAGTAGCAGATCAATTAAGCAGAATAATCAACTCATAAAATAAATCACAATTAATTAGCAATACAGAATATCGGTAATTCAAATCAACTAATCAACATAACATCTCAATGTTCATAGCCATGTGTATGTCTTATGAATACAAGGCAATTCAGTTTATAAAAAAAAGTTCATACCCCACCATTACACACCACAATTGGAGTTCCCCAGAACTCCTCTTCCTTTACACCACAGTGTGGATGAACCACTAAATGTTGCAGATGAACTACTAATACAGTTTGGATAAACCACTATTCGGCGCAGATAAAAGCTACTAATGCGGTGTGAATGAACCATCAGAGTTTTTGATAAAAGGTTTTTGCAGACAAGCTACTAGTAGGTTGTGGGTACACAACATATTTGCATATTAAAGTTGCTAGTATGATGTGGATAAACCACTAATCGATGCAGACAAGCTTCTAACACTTCTTCTATTCATACCGTCTCACCCCATGTAATGCAATATGCCATGCTCAAAACAAATTAATACAGTAGCAATCAATATGCTTATGACAGTTCAATACAGTAGCAAATAATATGCTTATAACAGATCAACTTAGTAGCAAAATTCATGCTTTATTAAGTTTTTGGTTTAATGGTAACATAAGGCATGTTGTATGTATAATCACAAATACATATTCAATAGGTAAACATATTGTTCACATATCATGCATAATTATATAGTAACAATAATTCAATCAATCAAATCATGGATTCTAACATTAATTATATTATCAGGGACTCAATTGAATAAAATAAAACACTAAAAACTGTTCAGGAACCATTCAGGGACTAATATGCACAAAATATAAAATTTTGGGGAAAATAGTAAAATTTGTAAACACGACGCACACATCCGTGTGACCAAACCATATGGGAAGTGTAACACCCCTTACCCGTATCCAAGGCCGGAACAGGGTACGAGGCATTACCAGACTTAACAATACACATAGACGAAAACCGGGCCATAAAATTTCATTTAATTCAAAACTTTTCGAACACATGCATAACAAACAAAGCTAACTATATCATCACATCAAAACATAGAACATGGCACGATTAATTAAACTTATAAACCATAATGGATAAGGACCACATCTCATGTTTCTATACGATAACTCAATGCAGACTGATACGTATGGTCAAAATCATAATAAAAATACATACCACAAACCAACTTCCTATACATGCCACTCACTTGATATTTCTAATATTTGAATTAATTTTCCCAAAAATGATAGTTTGATAGTGTGATTTTGCCTCCGACGATCTCCAACCCCGACCCAACCTGCCAATACTAAAGAAATGGAGAGGATGGGTAAGCTTTACGCTTAGTAAGTTCATATGAAAATAATAAGCAATTACTACCATGCTTTTCAAGGTAAAACACTATAATTGTACAATTACACATATTCAGGACGGGCTATTTTTTGGAGTCCCGGTGTTAAAAAAATCATATCTCAAGTTACAAAACTCGAAATCCAATTCCGTAAATTTTATATGAAACTAGACTCATATGTATACTTACTAATTTTTTTTATAGAATTTTTGGTTGGGCCATTTAGTACAGTTTATTAGTTAAAGTCTCCCCTGTTTTAGGGTATGACTACTCTAACCCCTGTGCACTACGAACCGAATTTCTCCCTGTAAAGAATCCCAACGACTATGCTGTTTGTTTCCCTTAAAATTAGATTCAATAAGGAATCCATGCATGTAAGGTATGACTCTCAATAATTTTTTTACAATTTATGGTGAATTTCTAAATTCAGAACAGGGGATCTCGAATTCATTCAGACCCTGTTTCACAAGAATTCAAATATCACACAATATAGAATTCTTTTGCTTCCTCTGTTCTTTCATGTGAAAATAGACTCATTAAGCTTTATTTCCATAATTTTTTTAAATTTAATTCAACTTACACAATTTTTGGTGAATTTTCAAAGTCATGCACTGCTGCTGTCTAATACTGTTTTACTACTAAAGTTCACTTTTACACAATTTCACTTAATCCATTCCATTTTACCGAGGTTCGCTCAAATATTGAGCATATTACTCATAAATTCAAATAAACATATACTTGCACTTGTTCATCACATAATCACTTTCACATGTATTTTCATTTAATCGATTTCCCGTTGAACTCATCGGAATAATAACAGATACACAATTGCCTGCACATTTTCCCATTTCCACACTTGTAGCCGAAGCTATCTGGTACGCATAGTAGCCTACACTTAGTACTACACATGCGACCAACAGTCTGGTACACGTAATAGCCTGCACTTAGTACTACACACGTGACCTCATCATCTAATACACGTAGTAGCCTGCACTTAGTACTACACACGTGATCACAATTTTCAGGTACGCATAGTAGCCTGCACTTAGTACTACACATGCGACCTCACAATAGATCATTCGTATCGTTTTTATTCTGAATGTTCAATCGGGAAATTCCTCACTTTTCAACATTTTACTAAATTGTCCGTAATCAATTTAAATTCATAATTTACATCAAATAACCATTTGATAGGCAGCCACATTTCATATGATATCAAAATATAATAACATAAAAAGAATCGATAGATTATTTATGTACGAATTTACTCGAAGTGTCGATCTCACTATCCATAGTACCAATTGTCCATTCATAGTATAATAAGACACAACTCAAATATCAAATTAGCTTTTAAGAATTTACATAACATATATCACATATTTCATATATCACTTGTCATGTATCTTCATTTTCTTGCATTTGATGTAAAATTCTTTCATGTCATATTTCCACATCATAAACACCATTCCATCAACTTTTCCAATATATTAAATCATAAAATATATGAAATAATAGTAAGAAATATAATTCAAACATAACATTGCATTATTATTATCATACGAACTTACCTCGATCCAGAAACAGTAATTTACCATTTTAGTCCATAACCTTGTATTTTCCCGATTTAAGCCCGAATCTCAATTTCCTTCATCTATAATATCACATTTAGCCTAATAATTAGTCACACTATTCATACGGGTCCAAAAATCATATTTTTAAAAATTTTCATTTTGACCCCTAAACTTTTGCATATTTGTACTTTTGCCCCAAGGTTCGGAAATTAAACTTCATCCTATTTTCTTATGTTTTATGACATGCTGATCATATTTCCCTTCTATGGCAACATCAAATTCTTACTCTAACATGTACTTATGACTATTAGGTATTTTTACCGATTAAGCCCTTTTGCTCGTTTTCACTTAAAACCAAGTAGCACAAGTTGTCTAACATAATTTAAAACCTCATATTCTATCATAAAACACCAAAATACAAAAATTTCACCTATGGTTATTTTTCCAAATATGAACCCTAGGTTGAATTGTTGCTAACATAAGCTAAATCAAGTTACCGGGACTCCAAAAATGTAAAAATCATTAAAAACGAGGCTAGAACGGACTTACAATCGAGCTTGGAAGCTTGGAAACCCTAGCCATGGAGTCTCCCTTGGTATACACGTCCATGGTGAAGAAGATGAGCAAAATTGGCTTTTAATTTTGTATTTTAATTCATTTTACCCCTAAATGACCAAAATGCCCTTACTACTAAACTTTCCAAAAATTCCATTCATGTCCAATATTTGTCCATAAACTTTGAAATTGGTCAAATTTCTATTTAATACCTCCTAATTAATATTTCAAAGCAATTTCATACTAGAAACTTCTAGAATGCAAGTTTTGCAACTTTTTCAATTTAGTCCCTAACTTCAAATTAAGCACTTTATGCATAGAATTTCTTCACAAAATTTTCACACAATCATGCAATCATATC
Source organism: Gossypium hirsutum (assembly GCF_007990345.1). Classification (NCBI taxonomy): domain Eukaryota; kingdom Viridiplantae; phylum Streptophyta; class Magnoliopsida; order Malvales; family Malvaceae; genus Gossypium; species Gossypium hirsutum. The sequence goes on along the minus strand of NC_053430.1, from coordinate 27,796,185 downwards.
ATAGACCTCAAAATAATCATAAAATAATTAGTTCTATCTCAGATTTGTGGTCACGAAATCACTATTCTGATTAGGCCCTAATTCGGGATATTACAGGAAGTCCTGAACCGTGTAGAGGTGTTACACAGTCAAGTGGCTAGGTCGTGTAACAAATGAGGCCATGTGGGAATTGTAAAATCAAGGTGTAAGAGAGACATGACCATGTGGCAAGCCGTGTGAAGGTTTTAGTCCGTAAGAGAATCGAAAAAACTAGGGTTTTAGGAGGACATGGTTATGTGGTCCACATACCTATGTGCCCCTATCCCGAGAAACAATTTGTCTCGATTCACTTGTAAAAGAACACACACTTTTCTCCAAGATTTTGAGTGACGTCCCTCATGTTCAAATATGGTTCGATGCACTTGTAACAGGTCCTTCAAACGACATTTGTACACAGGTTAAGGTTTATTTGCTAAGATTTATCAAGATTCAATGATATTAACAAAAGATTCGTCAAGAACCGTGAAAGATCAACTAATTGATTTGAAATCAAATCAGATAGAAATTCTTTGAAATTTGGGGCACTAACCTTAATATCAAGATGCACTAATCGAACTTGATGGAATTAGATGAGGCTATCAACAATGAATTCAACAATTGGTAGAGAATCAATTTATCGAGGATTAATTTAATATCAAGAGAAAAAATAATTTTAGTAATGGAATAACTAATTTGATGAAAAGAAAATGGGAAGAAAAGAAAAGAAGAATTTAAAAGGAAAATAGGTAGAATTCAAGTTGAAATAGAAAAGAAATCAAAATCCAAGGGTAATTAGGAAAATAGTTTAGATATCTAGGTTTTCCAACTTTTTAAGACTTTAGGGTAATTTACCTAAAATTTCGGCTGAAATAATTAAAATGTATGAAATAAAATAAGGGGTGGCTTGAACCTGGGCAAGCAAGAAGGAGAGTGCTATTGGCCGTGGAGACACAATATACTCACAGATGAAAGATGTCAGAGGGTAGTGCTTGCACGGTAAAAAAGACGCAGTTGGAATCTGCTTTTGTTGTGGATACACAACATACAATTAAATGTAGTTATATTGTCATATTCTTCCTCCTTACCATATCGTCCCCCCATGCATATGCAATGCATTCAATATTTATTACATTCACTCATACAATCATTAATTCTTTCAACATTCTATTTCATTGCATAAAAATAACATTCATGATTAAATCCATCAATCAATAGTTCAATCAAATAGGCATACGAGACGTTCATTCAGCATTTATATCATTGATAATCATAAAAGCATTCATGGATCAAGAAAACAATAAAAAAATAAGTAAGATCAAAAATTTATTCATTCATATATTCAATCATTCAAATCCTAGTCAAGGACCTAACTGCATAACGTAGTTCTTTAAATGCCATTAAAAACCTAATCTGGGAGTTATTTGAGTAAAATAATAAAGGTTATAGTAAAATTGTACTTTTTTTTTGAAGAAGAAGAGCGGCAAAACTGTAAAATCTGGAAAACTAGTGGCAAATTTGTAAAATTTGGAAAACCAGTGACAGAACTAAAAATCTGGAATAACAGTGGCAAAACTATAAAATCTGGAAAACCAACGGCCCAAGACCTCAGGCGACTACCCCACAATCAGGTTTGATCCAAACACCTACAAGGGTTGATCTTGATAGAAATTCAACGATCTAATGACTCGGAATTCAACAATTTAGAAAAGAACAATTGGTGAGGTCTTGATTGAATTTTCAAAATCTTTAAGAATATTTTTCAATAAACGTAAGGATTTTAATAGAGTTTTGAGACAGAGAATAATGAGAGAAAACTATGATATATAGAGAGAGAGTTTAGGGTTTTTAATCTGATAAGATAACAAATGGTGAATAATAAATAATAATCAGAAATAAGAAGACAAATTCTAATTAGGATTTTTAAAAGGATTAATTTGAATTTCAAATTAAGATAAGTATTTAAAAAGATAATGGAATTTTAATTCTATTTGAATTTTGAAAAAAGGATAAGATATGAATTCTAGAAAGTTTTGAAAAAGATAATCAAAATCCTATTATGATTAGTATAAAGACTAAATGGCAAGATTAAGCAAACTTTAAGGGGCTATTTTGGTAATTAACCTATTCTAATGAAATCAAAAAAAATTGGGAAGGAGTTAGCGTGACTTGAACTTGGATGTGCTAGTGGAAAAGAATAAGGTTAACCATTGAGCTACTACACATATCATATTCTTTTTCTACCATATTTAATTTCTACCATATTTAATTCTTACACTAACTTGGTTCCCATCCTTAATGGTTTGAAAAATATAGAGGAAAAATGAAAAAAATGAGATTTGAAACTTAGCTTCTTAAATAATTTCAAAAGCTCTTAACCACTAACATTAAGACTCAATTCATGCTAATTTTAGTCACTTAATTGTACATATCTATTTCATGCTCAACTTACCTATTCTTTATTAGTGTATACTTTTAATCAATTATTTAACTTATTTAACTTCATAGTTTTTAACACTTTCATATTTTAGTTTATAATAATTAATACTCATAGTCAAGACTCATTATTAATATTTTAATTTATTTTTACTCAGTTTCTAATTCGGTCCTAATTAATTAAAACACATTATTTTCAAATTAGACCTCCTAATCAGATTTTGTTTTAGATTAATACAATAACACCTAATTATTCTAAACTCCTAAATTTCAGGGTGTTAAAGCACTCCTTAGAGGTCCTAGGTTCTATCCACTCCTCTTTCATTTCTTACCTTTTTATTTTCAACAAACTAGGTTGAAAACCACACTAAAACAAATATTAGTTGAATTAAAAACTCAACAAGAATAGGTGCTGCCTAAATGGTTAAGCATTACTTTTCCCCTCTGTATCCCTAAGATCAAGCCATGCCATTTTCTCCCACCATTTTCCTTTTATATTCGGCAGCATGGGTAAATTACCATGTAGATCCCTTAAAATTTAAAAACCCTAGCTATTTAGTTTATTCTTTCCCAATTAGACATGGTTTTTGATTTCTTTCAAACCCTAAATAAAATTCTTTTCTCTCTCCCTATTTCTTCTCATATTTCTTTTCCATCCTTTTCTTGCATCAAAATTTTCTTCCTATTGCTGAAATTATTTTACTTTCTATATCAAATCAATCCCCGATAAATTGATTTTCTACCAATTGTTGAATTCATCGATAGTCTCCATAATTCTACCAAGTTCGATAAGTACATCTTCTTTTAAAGTTTAGACCTCAAAATTTCATAGAATTTCTATCGAATATTAATCTTTCAAGAAAATTAATCAATCGTTCACGGTTCTTGACAAATCTTTCATTAATACCGATGAATCTTGATAAATTTAGGAAATCAAACATTAACTCGTGTAAAATTGTCGTTTAAAGGACCCGTTTGAGGTGTATCGGACCAGATTTGAGTGCAAGGAACGTAGGTCGAGATACTAGTGAAAGGTGTGTGTTCTTTACAAAAAAAAAATAGGGTACATCACACTTCAATTTAAGGCCACACGACTCCTCATATGGCCATGTGTAACTGGAACCCTAGGCTAGTTCGAATCTCACACCACCAAGAAACCTCCACATGGCCTGCCACAAGGTCGAGTCTCCTCTGTAACTTGATTTTGCAATTTTCACATCGCCATAGTCTATTACACGGCCTGGGCATACGACAGTGTAACCCCTCTACATGATCTATAGCACCCTACACGGCCTGGCCACGGCCGTGTGTCCTTATTTTTTTAGAATTTATAGTTTTGCCTAAAATTTTATAATATGTTCTGTTTAGTCCTTTAATAGTTCCCTAACTATTTTTAGTGTTCTATTTTATTCAATTAAGTTTCTGATGATATGAATAAGGTTAGAATCCATGGTCTAATTGACTAAATTAATATTATATATATTTGCATGAATTGTGAATTATATATACATGTGTATGGTATATGTATTTGTGATTGTACGTACAACCTACCTTATATTATTGTTAAACCAAACATATGATAAGCACACCTTTTGCTAACTGAATCGATCTGCTATAAGCATAATATTTGGCACTATATCAAACTGTTATAAGCGTAACGATTACTACCATATGGTTCTATTAAAAGCATATTAAAAGTTACTGTATTGATATGTTATAAGCATACCATATTGCATTGCATGGGGTGGAACAATATGTATGGGTGAGTATTAGCAGTTTATCTACATTATTTTGCTGTGTATCAACAGCCATAGGTAGATTCTCTCTGCGATGTTCTTGTTGTGTGCCCACATCCATAAGAAGATCCCATCTACGACGTCTTTCTATGCATCCACAACCCATTGACAGTTATTACATGCAATCATGTTGTGTATCCACGGCCAATGGCATATTTTACCTGCATTATTTTACTGTGTACCCACAGTCTTAAACAGATTCCATCTACGGTGTTTTGTTGTGTGTCCACAACCATTGGCAGTATACCTGTAAACTTTTGGTGGCTAAGCCACAACTCGATGTGTTGGTGGTTGGAGTTAAGGGGAACTCCCATTTGTGGTGTGTAACGGTGGGGTAAGATCTTTTATGTTAAAACTGAAACTATATGGCATCCATAAAAACATGTGCTTACAAAATTAGAAATCTTGATAAGGTATATATATATACATGTGTATATTGATGAATAATCTGAAACATTGATATTTTGATATTGCCACTGTAAATTATTTCTGTGTGACATATTTCCATATGTTTATACTTTTGCACCGACTTTCTTGTGATTGAACTCTCATTGAGCGTCATAGCCTACTCCCCCTTTTAATTTTCTTCCTTATAGATAATCCACTAGGGTAGGATGCGGACGCGACATCCGAAGGGTCTCGACTCAATGTTATTCGTTAAAATATTTTATGTTCATTATTTGATATTTTGATTATTCGGAGACTATAATATTTTATTTAAACTGTGGCATGGGACTTGAGTTTTTTTTAGGGATTATTCATCTTATATGACCTTTAATATTGATTTAGGTTATTAAAATTAGGAAACTTAATTATCTATGCATGAGATACAATCTTTTATTAAAACTAAGCTAGGTGTCAATTTTTCTACTATTAAATTATAATTAAAATTTTGAGTATTAAATAAATTGGTAATTAACGAAGTTTTCTTCTAAAAAAAAGTTGTAAAATGACTTTTATAAACTTCGATAGCTTACTGGGCCATCTCGGTGGCTAATGTAATATCTCGAATTTGGGTCTAATGTCTAGACCAAGTTGGGGAGGTTACAGTTATAATGCTTACATGGTCTTTAACAATACTGACGTGGCATTCCATGTCGGCAACAGTTACTCAAATTAACAAAAAATAAAAATAAAAAAGCAAAAGGAATAGTTAATTTTTTACTAGAATGAACCTAGACAAATGGTTATCTAGGTTCATTTATTTCAAAGCTTAATTTCTTTTAAAAATAAAAAAAAAATATTTTTAATTTTTAATTTTTTATAAATTTGTAAAAAATTATTAAAATTTATAAAATTTTAAATAAAATTTAAAAATTAAGTCCAGAATGAATCTAGACAACCATATGCTTAGATTTATTTAAGACAATTTTTATAAATTATATAAAGTTTAAAAATATTAAAAATTAATACTCCTTAGAAATTGATATGTGTATCAATTAATTCTATTGGTACTTTTAGGATGTATAAAAGATAAAATATTTTTATAAAATAAATATAAATAATTTTTAATTTTATTAATGGTTTGTATACTTTTTTTTAAATGTATGAATATATCCAATTATTTAAAAATTTTAGGCTATAAAAAAATTGATACACCTTTTATGCTACACTTTTAATAAAATAATTGATACACTTTTTTAATTGGATATATTCATACATTGATAAAAAAAACTTTACACACATGATTAATAAAATATATCCAATTAAAAAAGTGTATTGAAAATATTAATTCAAATTACATAGCTTAAATCACATTTAGCAAATTTAGTATATTAGAATTACATGATAGTTTTCACAATGTATAAGAAAAAACACATATACCATATTATATCAGAAACTTTCAGAATTTCAAGTACATGCTTTACGAATGCAAACAGATTTGGTTTAATAGATAAGATACTACCTCACAACTACACACCATATGAGTTCTCAAAAACTTGTCCATATGTACACACCAAGTTGTGGATGAACCAAAAAATATTGCAGGTTAATACGCTACAAGACGGTTGTGAATACACAACATAATTGCAGATAAAAGCTGCTAGATAACAGATGGGTGAACCACCAAGGTTGCAAACTAATACACTGCCAGATGGTTATGAATACACAACATTTTTGAAGATAAAAGTTGCCAGATAATATGTGGATGAACCACCAGATTTGCAGATTTGTAGTTTGCCAGAACTTTTCTTCCTTACAAATCATCCTAACACATGCAACAAAATAAGGCATGCTTAAAACAAATCATAACAAAACACATATTATGATTAAAAATAATCAAATATTACAACACTAAATATGCTTTCAATCAATTAATTTAGTGGCAAAGTCATATATTCTTCAAAGGCTCAATTTAGCGGTGTCTTAAGGCATGTTATACGGAAAATCATAAGTACAAATACAATAAACATGATTACTCACAGTTCATGCAATTGGGTATATATTTAATATCAATACAATCATTTAAATCAAGGATTCGGGCATTATTCATACTATCAGGGACTTTATTGTATAAATTAAACACTAAAAACAATTGGAGAACCATTAGGGACTAATCTGTACAAAACATAAAATTCTAGGCAAAATTGTAAAATTTAAAAAACAGGGGCACATGGTCGTGTGGGATGGCTCAGTTCGTGTGGAAGGGTTACATGGCTGTGTAAAAAAATGAGACCGTGTGGAAAATACAAAAATTAAGCTACAGAAGGGACACAATTGTGTGACTAGGCCACGTGAGAAGTAAAATCCTAGGGTTTCAGTAGCACATGGCCGTGTGAGAGGCTATGTGGTCCACACGGGTAGCCCACATGGTCGTATGGTAGGCCGTGTGGTTTGGGTTAGGTCTATTTTTGCCTCGATTTTCTTGTAAAAAAAATACACATGACTTCTGGGGTCTCATACGATGATCTTCATGTCCAAATCTAATCTGGAATACCTACAACGGTTGTTTTTGTAACAGCCTGGTTTTAGCTAAATTGGAATAGTGGTTTCAGGACCACAAATTTGATGTCAAAAAATTATTTTAATATTATTTTATTTGTTTATAGCATGATTGCATGTATATGTGAAATTTTGTGAGCTAATTTTATCGTTTAATTACTTAATTTGAGAAAAAGGACTTAATCGTGTAAAATGCAAAAGTTGCATACTATTTGTTAAAGTGCTTAATTGCTATGATTTAATAAATTAAAAGTCCTTATGATAATATTAGACCATTGGTAGTGTTAATGGACATTAATGGACATGGTTTATGTGTTTTTAAAGTTTATTAACTAAGGTTAATTTAGTGAAAATGTTAATAAACATATATTAAATAAAACAAAAGCTAAATTTGTTCTTATTATTATCTTTTCAATTGAAACAAAAGGAAGAAGAAAGCCATTTTAGGGCTTGAGATATTAGCTAACTCCTAGCTTGATTAAGGTACGGTTTTAGCTCGGTTTTTGATGATTTCTATGTTTTTGTAATCGTTACAGCTCAATCTAGCTAGCCCGTACCTTTAATTTCAAAATTATTAAAGATTTTGAGAGTTGCCATTGTTGAATCTATGCGTTCTTTGATGTTTGATGATAGATTATGAAAGCTTGATGATAGTTTTACATGTTTTATTAAGTGATTTTTGATGAAAATACATAATAGGGATTAATTGTAAAAAATGAAAATTAAGTGGTTGAAATTGTAAAATAAATAAAATTTTTGGGCTACTAGGGACCTATATATAATTCAGCCAAGCTTGGGTTTTGTTGAATTGTGTAAATTTTTTGTATTTGTGAAATAGGGACTAAATTGATTAAATGTGAAAGTTTAGGGGTTAATGTGTAAAAATGCCCGAATGAGTAATTTTGGACTAAATTGAATGAGTAGATGAATAAATAAGTTAATTTTGAATTCATATAGATCAAGAAAGAAAGAATTCAGATTTAGATTGGGGGGACGACAAGGTTGTTGAATAGTTGATCTGATCCGTCAATTTCGAACTTGAGGTAAGTTCGCATGTAATGAGCTCTATTATAATTGTATTTAAATGTTTTGATTATGCATAAATTGTAATTACTAGACTACAGGTCGAACAATGATTCAATAGTAATTCGAAATGATTCAACTATGATTTGGTATTGGAAATTCCCAGTTGAACCTTAGTAATAGTCTAGGATATTAATGACATGTCATTAGGGTATTAAGTTGGCTTTGGGCTATAATATCAGGACTTCGGGTGCAAGTTATGCCTTTATTTGGCTTCGGGCCACGATATAGGTACTCCGAGGATAAGTTACATTGATTTGGCTACTAGCCATGGTATAGGTACTTATCGATTGAAATCCTTAAATATCTGACTTTTATTCCAAATGGTTCAATGGGAAAATGAAATATGTGGATCAGAATGAGATTGGTACGAGTTGGTACAGGTATGTGAGTAAAGTTTATAAACGTTGAATCCATGAAATGGGTGAATTTTTGGTAAGCTAGTGAATGAATGATCATATGACTTGAGATTTAATGTATTTTTGTTATCTTGTATTTATATTGTTTGAATTGGGAATGAATAATGAAATTTCTCATTACATTAATATGAACTTACTAAGCTATGAAGCTTACTTAGTGCTATTTTCCTATGTTTTATAGAGAACAAAGGCTAGCTCGGATCTGGGAGTTTTAGGGAACATCATCGCACTATCAAACATCTAAGTTGGTACTTTTGAGTTAAGTTTATGGTATATAGCAGGTATAGGTTAGTTGTGGTATTTTGATTGTGATTTTAGCCATGAGAATTGGCTTGTAAATGATATTAATATTGATGTGTGTTTGGCTATTAGAAATGGCTCATAAATGTGTATGTTTTGGTTGTATTTATATAGCCATAAGTGATGGCTTATCTTGGCATGTTTGGTATGAATATGGTTATGGTTTTATAGTTGCAAATGTTGGATTGATTCATGGAGTATAATGTTTGAGAAATGTTTTTGATGAAGTATGATTTTAGAAATTGAATAAGTATTTGGCATTAATTTGAGTATTGAATTTGGTCGAAATGGATATAGTGTAATTGTGCATTTGTTGGATGATTTTGGCTGCCTATTTATGTGATGAAATGGTACCATTTTAGTGTTTATAGGTATGTGAAAAATGGGTGGCAAATTGGCCTTGCAAATGGCTATTATTGTCCACACGGGCGTGTGTCTCAGCCGTGTGCGACACATGGTCATGTTACACAGCTGTGTTTCCCCTGGTGATGACATTAAAATGAAGTCAATATGTTCCACACGGTCTCACACATGGGCGTGTGGCTGGCCGTGTAGTACAAGTCAGGATATCACCCTAATTGGTACACGGCCTAGCACACGGGCGTGTGACCTGGCCATGTTGCATTAGTCAGTATACCCTACAGTTTTGGCACGACCTAGGACACGGCCTAGCTCACGGGCATGTGTGGCCACTTCGAAAGGCACACGGGCTAGACACACGGGCATGTGGTTGGTCGTGTTATCCAAGTCAGTATGTATGCCTTGTTTCCACACGGGTGTGCCTAGAGCCGTGTGAGGCACACGGCCTTTTCACACGAGCGTGCGACCTCTGTATGTTTGAAAAATTTCTAAATTTCCAAATCATATGTTATCGGTTTAGTCCCGAACCACTTCTAAAGCATGTTTAAGGTCTCGTAGGCCCTAATAAGGTACAATGTGATTATGTTGAATGGTATTTGAGTATAAATGCATAAATGTATGAGTTATGTAAGCTATTTGATGTATATTGATCAGAAATGCCTCGTAATCCTACTCCAGCGACGGATATGGGTTAGGGGTGTTACACTTTTGATCGAAAAAATGCAAGAATTATTATCGATTGTAACATGAATTATTAGTTATGTATGCTATTTCTTTTCCCTTTTCTTTTTAATCTACTTTTATGCAAAAAATCTTTCCCCATTGCTGAAATTTATTTTTACTCCCGAATCAAAATCAATTCCCGATTTCAACTCGTTTCTCAACCATAGTTGTACTTGCTAGTAGAAATATTCTTTGATTGTTGTCAAGAATAGGTAAGTACGTCTCAATCCCGATGTTTGATCTCGAATCTTTATAGAATTCCTATCTAACGATAATCTTGTGAAATGATTAAACAATCTTTCTTGATTTATCATCGAATCTTTCGACAATCTTTGTTTATCTTGAAATCCATCATTAATTCTTACGTAAGTGCCATTTGAAGGACTAGATTCAAGTACCTCGGACCATATTTGAACATGAGGGATGTCATTCAAGATCTCATTGAAAGCTATGTGTTCTTTTACAAGCAAATTGAAGCAAAACCATGCCTCAGAATAGGGTTAACCGCGCATGTGGACCACATGCCCCCTCACACGGCTATATCCCCCTTGAAACCCTAGGATATTCGATTCTCACACGGTCTGGAACCCTTCACATGGTTATGTCTCATCTATATCTTAATTTTGCATGTTCCACACGACTTCAATTTATTACACGGTCGTGTAACCCCTCCACACAGCTTAAGGCATTGCACATGAGCATGTGCCCCTGGTTTACAGTTTTGCCCAAAATTTTATATTTTGTTCAGTTTAGTCTTTTAATGGTTCCTGAACTATTTTAGTGTTTTAATTTAATCAATTGAGTCACTGATAATACGAATAAATTTAAAATCCATACTTTCATTAATTTAATTATTATCACATATATGCATGAACTGTGATTAATGCGCATACATATGTCTTTCGCATTTGTATTTGTGATCATACGAATAGTATGCCTTATTTTTACCATTACAATCAAATATATGATAAACATGTTTTTACTATTATCGTGCTTAATTGAGAGCATATTTATTGCTTCCACATTGATAAGTTATAAGCATATTATTTGCTCCCATTTTTATCTATGATAAACATGTCATAATGCATTGCATGGGGCCGGATGCTTTGAAAATGAGGAAGTTGATTGTTTTCAACTAAGATTACTAAATTAATTTAATTAAAGAACTCAATAGAAAATAAATCAGGAAAATAACCGAATAATAACCAATGAGAGAGACAATACCTAAGAAAGAGTCCTCCTAGACTTCATCTATTATTATGAATCTAATTTAAATGGTTTATTCACTTGGTATCTTGATCCATAGAAATCCCTAAATTATGCTAATATCTCTTTCGAGAATAAGAGTAAATGACTCTAGATTGATTAATTGAAATCTATTTCTAATTAAAATCCCTATTATTGCATTAACTCGATCTATGTATTCCCCTATTAGATTTGACTCTAATCTAGTAGATTTATGTCGTCTTATTTCTAGGATTGCATAGAACTCCACTCAATTATGCTAGATCTACTCTTAAACAGGAACTTTTCCTCTGTCGATTTAAGCACATTAAACCTGAATTAATATCTCGGAAATGTTAAGACAAGAAATAAGCACACATAGCTGAGAACAAGAATAAAATATTTATTGCATAAAAAAGAAATCAAATAATATAATTTATCATAGGGTTCATCTTCCCTAGGTATCTAGGGAATTAGTTCATCATTGTGTATAAAAACATCTTAAAGTCAGAATAACAATAATAAATAAAGAAACTCATAAAAACTTTAAAAGAAATTAAAATGAGGTATTTAGTCTTGATGGAAATTTGCTTTAGAGTTGGCTCTAATAGTGTTTTTCGAGTTGTTTTCTTCAATATTCTATGATGACTCTCCATTATTTTCTTCTATTCGGTATTTAGACTTTAGAATGCCTATAAATCCTAAAAATTGCATTTTTTCGCATGTTTGGGATGCGAATCGCGAAATCGACACGGTTTGGCACATGGTCGTGTGTCAGCCAGCGTGGCTTATGAAATCTGCTCTATTTGTCTGATTTTAGCTCATTTTTCACTCTTTTCTCTCCCAAATGCTCTCCTAGGTATAGAAATATGAATTTAAAGAATTAGAAGCATAAAATTCACTAATTTGCATAAAAAATCATTTAAAAATGCATTAAGAACGAGATTAAAATATGTTACTTTTAACACTTATCAAATATCCCCCCACTTAAGCGTTTATTTGTCCTCAAGCAAAATCCTCAACTCACATTAAAGTTAATTTTTCTCAACTTGTAATTCTCATCAATGATGCCTCAAAATAATTTGAAAATAATCGTGCATTGGCAATTCAACTAAAAGAGCACTAAAGATTCAAACAATCTAAGCCAAAATTTTTAAAGCACGAAAACATAGGTGTCTCCCTTGTTTAAGTAATTACCTTTCATTCAAAATCAACAAGAATTGACATCCTTATTAAAGTTTCACCCAAAGCACTCAAAGTGTTTAAATATGCACTGAATAGTCCAATAAGAAATGTCATTACCATAGGCTTGCTTGAAAATCAAATCTCTACCACTATAGAATGATATGACACACCAATCAAGAGGTCTTTAAAAGGTTGTAATGGGGCTTAGGTTAAAGGGTGTGGAAAAAGGTCAGAATAGTTGTTTATAATCGAGATCAAGTTGATAAATTACCAAACTAGAAAAAATAAACAAATGTTGAATTAAAAGAAAGCACATCAATCACTACTTATTCAAGAATGAAAACAAGCTTATCAATAAAATATTAAAATTAACTGTTCAAGCTCAATCAACAAAAAATTAATCAATATATAAGTTAATTCAACAATTCAAACAAAAGAGTATAAGTAGGCAACTAACCAATCAAATCTCGACAAAAAAAAGGAATCAACAAAACGAGAAAGAGTTACAATGAACAAAAATAGGTTATCGGCTAACATTAACAGGTTAATCAAGAAAAGGTGTGTTAGGCTCAACAGGGTTCACTAAGGGTTAATTCAATAGGTAGGCTTTTTACAGGTTAAGTGGGTTAAAACCTAAATGCCTCTGTCATCTCAGTATATCAAATCAAATGTGTGGTCTCGACATGCATAGACGAAGCAAGTTCTAGAATAACAAATCAAGTTCACACACTCATAACCAATAATAAAATGAACATGAAAAATGTATGCACTATAGGCTCAAAGTCTTACAAAAATCATGGTTTTGATGTCAAACTTGCAAATTTAAAACTTCAAGATAATACCTCAATTCAGGGAAATAACCTAAAATTTTTAATTCTGAAAAAAACTTATCATGCTCGACTCTCTCATGTCTTAAATTTTAAATCAATCAATGCACAAATACCTACAAATCAATCCAAAACAATATCAATAAAAATCCCAAATCGACAAAAATTCACTCTAATGGAAGTATAAGAAAATTACTTAAGTGCCACAAATAATTCATGGATTTTCTAAGAATTATATAAATAACCTCCCCACACCTAAGATGTACATTGTTCTCATTGCACAAATAGCTATAAACACAGAATAAGCAGGATATCATAAAAGAGGAAAAAACTGAAATTGCCCTGAATAGGGATGAAATCACCGGAATAGTGAAAACCAAAATTGTAGGCAAATCTAAATGAAGTGCATGGTTCTGAGTAACTAATAAGAAAATAAACGCAAATAATGAAGAAGATTAAGATGTTACAAATTCAAATAGAAACAACCATAAAAATTAAAACATAGTTTAAAACAAAATAAATGAAGAAAATCTAAGAAATAAAAATAAAACAACTAAAAACAAAAATAAAGATAAAAAGAAAAAGAAAATAAATAAAACAAATCAGTGATCTTCATCATAAGAAGTATCGGGATCGTGAGATGTTGATGCTAGTGAAGAAATGTAGAGATGCTAACAGATCTACTGCAAAGTCACATCAATAATGTCTAACCACTTAAAAAAATGTCGCTCGAAACGAGTGAACCGCTTGGAAAGGTTTGTTAGGGTAGCAGTGTAAGTAATAGTAGGGTGACTCTAAGGTGGATCCTCGGGATGGAGCGGGACATCATTAGTGAAGTCCTCATGTTCATCTTGAGGGCCAAAATGAGATAATCGGTATCGAAGAGGATCCACTCCACGCGGTCACTCGATCATCCTTATGTGACTCATACTAGTTCACCTCTATGAGGTCAGCTGTCTAACTAGTGTGAAGGAGGACAACTGTTCTGGAGTGTCGAGGAGGCGAAAGCATCGTGCGAGGTGAGTCTTGTAAAGGCCTAAGCAGATAGGACCTTTCCTACTGCGATCTGTCTAATGGCGACAAGCTAGGGCAATGAAGTAGGCTAGATCAAAAGTGTGCCCCGTGGCCATGCTCCAAAGAAAGTATGCGTCGAATGTACCGATGACTCCGGTGCTCTCCCTTTGATCGGTCAACGTGTAGGCCAAAACAGCATTGATATATCGCAAAGTAAGAGGTAGTGAAGTCGCTTTCGACCAACTCGGGTCATAGGGCTTTGTACTGGCAATCAGCTCTATCCAACATAAAGATGACAAGTAGTGGATGTGCTGGTATAAAGTGAAGAACCCCTCAGCACTCATGAATTCCTCAATATAGAGTCCTAAGGTAGCTCCAAACTCAAGGATGCTCATCGTTGAGTCTAAAAGAAATAGCGCGTGGCTCATCATGGTTCGACCTCACATGCTAAAGAACGAATGTTAAACAAAACTCTAATGTGAGCTCCGAATAAGTGGGCTTGACGATGGAGAAGAAACAGTTTCATGGATTTTTGGAAATCAGTGCACGCACTTTATTAGCTAACTGAACCTACTCTAAAGCCACCAATCAATACAACAGCCTAATCCAAATGGCCGATGTCGGAGATACTGATATAGGTTCTCCTAGGGACCCTGTGAAAATCAGAGACATGGATGGCATGCAACAGTGGAAGCCCTGAAAACGAGGTCGCGCTCGGAGTTTTCTGCTTTTCTGAAGAGGGGACGACGACCTCAGATTTGCCTCTAGTTTTCATCATGAAGAATCTGCAATAAAATAAAATAATCAAATAAAAACATCAGATGAAGCAAATGGACGAATTAATCAAAGTAAAGGCAATCCAATAACCCATGCAATAAAAAATCAAAGTCAACATCAACAACTCGACGAAAAATAACTAAATTGATATCGAACATAAAATAAACAATAATCATAAAAGAATACTAAAAGAAACAAGACTTAATACTAAAAAGAACCAATAATGAACAATACTAAAAATAATAAAATAATCAATAATAGGAATTGTAGTGAAAATAATGATAAAAAATAATAAAAATTATCATAACAAGAATAAACATAATAATAAAAATAAAAATAATAAAACTAGTAAGAATAGGAATAATAAGACAAAAGAAAGGAAACACAAACACAATAAATAAGAATAAAAAATAAAAAAATCTAAAAATAAGAAGGAATGGCAAACGGTGGGGGACGGACGGTGGGAGAGTTGCAGTGTCAAAGGGAGAAGGGGAAAAAGAAAAATAAGGGCGCTCAAAGGTGGGGGACGGGGTTGCAGTGACGTGGCTAGTCTAGTGAGGGAAGGGTTCAATGGGGGCTAGGGTTCGGACGGTGAATGGCAGTCGGTAGCATCGGGATGGTGAGGAGTTAGATTGAAAGGCGAGGGGCGGGGGGAAGAAGAAGAAGACAAAGTGAAAGGGAAGAAAAACAAATTTAGGGTTTGGGTTAAAAAGGGGGCAGGATCGTGTTTATGCCCGTATTAGGCCACATGACCGTGTCTATGGCCCCTGTAACTCGTTGACTTGTAATTAAATTTGAAAAATTAACTCCAGTATTCACACAGTCGTGTGTATCATTTTAGGCCTTGTAACAATTGAATTTGGAAACATTAAGTCACAGGACTCACACGGTCAAGGACACGTCCGTGTGTGGTCACACGGCCATGTCTTCACATCGTATAACTCACTGTGGAACACTCTCTTGTTCATACGGCCTATGACATGCCCGTGTGTGCCACACGGCTGTGTTGCCATACCGTGTGACTCACTGTAGAACACTCCCTTATGCACACGGCCTGGGACACACCTGTGTGTACAGGCCGTGTAGGTCAAAAACATTTTTTTAATTGAAAATTTAATTTAATTAATTTCAAATTAACATGCATAAAATTAAAATAATTAGAAAATTTTAAACACTCGAGTTGCGTCCCGAGAAGCGCTTATTTAGAGTCTAAGTTCGAATTTACCTTGTATGGGCACAGTTCTGGTGGTTCTCAAAGCTGAAACTCCTCTTCCTCATTATCAATTTTAATAGATAATGTTTGAGTCGAGTTTTTTTTCCCTTAAATGTGCCAAACTCAAAATGTTTTACCTCGACTATACCGTAGGGGAAGAAGTTCAGTACCGTAAATGAGTTCGATCCGTTTGACTCAAGCTCCGAAGGAGAGATTCATGGATCTGAACAAAAGAAGAGATATCGTTCCTCAACTTGGCCGTTTTAGCCTGTGGGAAGTACTTCAAAAGAAACTTCTCGGTCATTTGAGCCTATGTAGTGATGGAACCTCGTGGTAAAAAGTTTAACCACTGTTTTCCCTTGCTCCTCAACGAGAAAGGGAGCAACCATAAACGAATGACGTCATCAGTGGCGCCATTAATCTTGAAAATATCGTAAATCTCTAAAAAATTGGCCAAATGAGTATTTGGGTCTTCATCTTACAAACCATTGAACTGAATATACTATTGTACCATCTGAATAGTGTTCGACTTCAGCTTGAAATTATTTGCAGTAATGGTAGATCGTACAATACTCGATTCAGCCCTAATCAGAGTAGGCTTGGCATAATCGTATATACTGCGAGGAGCAAGAACTACAGGAGGTAGCTGAATATTCTGATTATCACCCATCTCCTCAGTAATATTATTGTCCTTTTGTTTGTCAACTATATTCTATCAACTCTACCTTGCTTCTCTATGATTTCTGCGAGCAAAACTTTCAATTTCACTGTCGAAAAGCAATAGTCCTGACTGGGTTGTTTTAGTCATAAACCAAAAGAACTTATCAAAATCAAACAAACAAAAAATTAAAATGTGAAAATCAAACTAAAACAAAAATATAAATATAAAATCAAAATGACTAAATTAATAGAAATAAAGTGTTCCTAATATTTTAGTCCCCGGCAACAGCGCCAAAAACTTGATGTATCCCAAAACTAACTAAGAATATGACAAAGGCAAGTGCAACTATCGATAAGTAGTATAGCTATAGTGAGTAAAAATATCGTATCCATGAGGAATAAAAGTATTAGTAATTACCATTTTCCTATTATTTAGTCGACACATTAGAGTGATTGTTTTAAACTAAGATTACTAAATTAATTTAACTAAAAAACTCAACAGAAAATAAATCAGAAATAACCAATGAGAGAGACAATACCCAGGAAAGAATCTACCTGGACTAAATATATTATTATGAATTTGATTTAAACGATTTATTCACTTGGCATCTTGATCTGTAGAAATCCCTAAATTATGCTAATATCTCTTTCGAGAATAAGAGCAACTGACTCTAGGTTGATTAATTGAAATCTCTTTCTAATTAAAACCCCTATTATCACATTAACTCGATCTATGGATTCCCCTGTTAGATTTGACTCTAATCTAGTAGATTTATGTCGTCCTATTTCTAGGATTGTATGCAACTCCACTCAATTATGCTAGATCTACTCTTAAACAGGGACTTTTCCTCTGTTGATTTAAGTACATTAAACATGAGTTAATATCCCAAAAATATTAAGACAAGAAATAAGCACAAATAACTGAGAACAAAAATAAAGTATTTATCGCATAAAATAGAAATCAAATAATAGAATTCATCATAGGGTTCATCTTCCCTAGGGATCTAAGGAATTAGTTCATCATTGTGTATAAAAACATCTTAAAGTCAAAATATCTATAAGAAATAAAGAAACTCGTAAAATCTTCAAAAGAAATTAAAAGGAGGTATTCAATCTTGATGGAAATTTGCTTCAGAGTTGGCTCTAATGGTGTTCTTCGAGTTATTTTCTTCAATCTCTGATGGCTCCCTATTCTCTTCTTTTATTTGGTATTTATAGACTTTAGAATGCCTAGAAAGCCTAAAAATTGCATTTTTCCACGTGTTTGGGATGCAAATTGTGAAATTGACACGGTCTAACACATAGTCGTGTGTCCGACCAGTGTGGCTCTCACGGCCGTGTGGGAAGGCCCAACCCTTGTGGCTCTTGAAATCTGCTCTATTTGTCTGATTTTAGCTCGTTTTTTGCTCCTTTCACTCCCAAATGCTCTCTTAAGTAGAAACATGAATTTAAAGGATTAGGAGCATAAAATTCACTAATTTCTATAAACAATCATCCAAAAACGCATACTTTTATCATTTATTAGAAGTTCTGGCAGATTTCTGCAACTCTGGTGGTTTACCAACAGACTATCTGATAGCTTTTATCTGCAAACATATTGTGTATTCACAACCATCTGGTAGCGTATTAACCTGTAACATTGGTGGTTCATCCACCCATCTGAAAGTACTTATTTACAAATATGTTATGCATTCACGACCATCTGGAAACATATTAACCTGCAACTTATGTGGTTTATCCACAACCTGGTGTATAAAGATGGACGAGTTCTAGGGAACTTTTACTATGGTGTGTAGTGGTAGGGTAGGATCTTTTCTGTTAAATCTGAAACTGTGTTTCATTCACAAAGTATGTGCAAACGATTCTGATATTTCTGAGATGGTATATATGTATATCTATATGTGTATTGTGTTGATCTGGTATTTTGAAATTGCTATTGGAAATTATTCTATGTGATGTGATTTTGTATGCTAGTCGGTTGTACTGATTTTATTATGATAGAACTCACATTGAGAGTCACAGCTCACTTCCTTTAATTTTCATCCTTACAGATAATCCACTAGGTTAAGACGCGAACATGACATCTGGAGGGTCTCGGATCGGTTTTGTTTAATATTTGAGATATATTATTTGATATATTATTTTTATTATTTAGAGACTGTAATTTTTTTAAAATTTTGAGATGTGGTATAGGACTTAGGATTTAGGTTTTGGTTTTATATTGCATGACATTTAATTTAAAATTCTAAGATGCTTAAATATGATTATTAAGTAGTTGTGACCCTAATTTATAATAAAAACATCAATATATATTACCTTTTCCGCTGCTAAACTATAATTAAAATTTTGAGTAATAGGTATTTCAGTGATTAACCAAGTTTTCTTCTAAAATAATCAAATGTTTTAAAATGACTATTTTCAAAACTCCGATAGATTACTAGGCCATTTCTGTGACCAATGTAATCTTTCGAATTCAGGTCTAATGTCTAGGTCGGGTTGGGGAAGTTATCTATTTCCCTAAATATGGGAAAAAGCGACCTACTTTGCCATTTTTTTCGACTTTTTTCCCTAATTTACCTACTTTGCCATTTTTTTTTTACTTTTTTTTCCCTAATTTACCCTATCTTTTTCTCTATCTATCTATTTATCTATCTATCTATCTATCTATCTATCTATCTATCTATAACTAGTTCCTAATAAGAGTTAATAAGAATATTTTAGGTAATATTAAAAATCAATAGGGTATTTTAGATATAAAAAATTACTAGGGATAATTTAGACACTAAAAGTTAACAAAAGCAATTTAAGTTTTGTTTTAAATAATTATTTTTATGATTATAAAAAAATATAATTATCATTTACTCTTAAAGCAATTAAACCTAAATTCTCTTTTTCCCACTCAAAATTAAAAAAAAAATTCAGTTGACCTTTCGAGAATTTGAAACGTTAGAAAGCCAACAACTTTTTAATTTCAGACGTTAGAATTTTTAATATATATATTTACGTATATCCATATCAACATATAATATATTTTTCATTTCTATTGGAGTCATATGAGTTTTATTCTTTTGAAGCATTGTATAACTTAAATTTTATTGATTGTATTATTTTATCCTCAAGAGCAAGATCCATTGTTGAAAGAGCAAAGCATTGGAGAGTTGTTTTCAAGTGAAGTCCTTCTAATGACTATTATTTGGATGTTTTTTTTGTTTTATCTTTAGCTTCTTTTTTATTTAAAATTATATATGATATCATTATTGATTTTGTTTCTGTATTTAGTTTAATAAAAGTATTCATCTTATTATTTCAAGTAAGTAGAATTTATTCTTTATTTTTATTTTTTATGTTTTTTTCTTTGAAAGTTTAAAATTTTCTTTTATGAAAATTAAGTTAATTGAATTGCTTTTTTTTCAACTAAAATGATGTTTTCTTTTTCGTTATTAGCTATTTAACTCATATAAGTAAAATCAGAATGCTTTTATTTTATTTAATTTTTTTAGTGAAATTTTCTTTTTCTTAATGATGATATTTGAGTTATGATTCTATTTTCATTGAATCTATAAATACTTTCACACATTTGTATTGCATGCAAATCAATAAATTTCTTCTTATTTGAATTTGAATTTCTTTCTAAAAGTAGACTCATCTTTTTAACTGAATTTGATTTAATCCCGTAGGTTATTAAAAAATTTATCTCATTGTTTGTTTGTTTGTTTTTTTTTTAAAAATTTATTATCTTAGTTTATTTACTTCTATATCAACTTGTTTATAGTTTTAAATATATATGAGTTTTTTTGGACCATTATATTTAAAGTTGTTCCAAATGATATCCGTCTAACGATGCTCTCGAAGATTTTCTATTCAATGGAGTCATTGAATTGAAGTTAATAGGAGTATACTTGATATTTCAAGAATCTAGAAAAGTTTGGCATTTCATAAACAATAATAAAATTATTTGTTTTTTATTATACCAACCTTTTTAATTGTGATATTATAGTTTTAGTAATGCTTTTAAGTATTATTTTCATTATTAATTAATTAATTTTTTTATATTTTAAGAGTTATATTTTAGTATTTCTTGATTTTTTTTTTAAAGTTGCGACTCTCAATTTGTGTATGATAGAGAACGAATATCGAGAGAGAAATTTACAAAAAAAAAGAGAGAAGAAGAAGAAGAAGAAGAAGAAATTTCAGAGGAAGGAGATCAGTATAGATGAGAAAAAGTTGTGACGGTATTTTCATAACCATTCCCTCTAAAATAGAGAAAATAACAGACTAAATAATGGATTGGCAACGGTCAAAACTGCCTCCAATAATCCACACTATTTCAATTAAAAGACTTGGACCAAAATGGTGTGTTTAAGACTTCTCTCTGCACACCGTTTAACTAAAATAAAATGCAGTGTTTTGGCAACTCGAAAATCACAGACAACATTATAATTATTTAACAGAAATAACAAAATTTGAAAGACTGCACAATTTCCCTCCAGCAGCATATTTGTTCCATATCAATATCTCCCCCCTCAAAGTTGATCCTTGACTTCAAGGATCAATTGTTGGGTATTTCTGGTGAAGCTCATTGAGTTTTCCCAGGTAAAGTCTTCAGGAAAAAAGTTGGCCCACTCCATTAGAACTTTGGTTACCGCTTGGTTCCCTCTTTTTTTACCATACGCCTCTCTAAAATCTTGACTAGTACCTTTGGAAGATCACCATCAGTTCCCACCAATGGTAGCACTGGTGAAGTAAAGGCTTAGTCAACATGCCTTTTAAGCTGAGACACATAAAATGTTGGATGGATCCGTGATTCATTAGGTAGTCGCAATCTATAAGAAACTTGGCCAATTTCAGCCTCTATAGGATAGGGACCATAGTATTTAGGCGATAGTTTCTGGTTAACCATCCTTTTGAGCGAGTGTTGTCAATAGGGTTACAACCTGAGATATCACCAAATCACCTACTTGGAATTCTCTCTTAAACCTCTTTTTTTCAGCTAGTTACTTCATGCACTTTTGAGCCCTCTTCAAATGAAACTTGAACAATTGTCTTGCTACTTCCCTTGCTTGAAGACTGCGATCGACACTATCAACACAAGAGGAACCAATTAGATATGGCTGATGTAACGAGGGTCCTTCACCATAAAGGGCCTCATAGGGTGTGGTTTGTATGGCTATGTGGTATGTAGTGTTATACCACCATTCTGCCAACAGTAGCCAACTCACCCCATCAGTTGGCCTTTCTCCAATCATGCATCTCAAGTAGCCTTCCAAGCATCTCTTCAACACCTTTGTTTGACTATCTATTTGAAGATGATATGCAGTGGAAAGTTACAACTTGGTGCCCATATGCTTTACAACTTTGGCATGTTGGGCATTCCTTAAACCCTAAACCCAAGCTCTATCAAGAATGGGAAAAGGTTGAAGAAGATCATGAGATGTTGACAATTCTGCTTTACAACTTTGGCATGTTGGACATTCCCTCACCTATGTTTTAACATTTCTTGATAAACCCTTCCAAAAAAGTATGCTTGACATTCTGTGTCTGGTGGCATGAACTCTTGAGTGTCCACTAGTTGAACCAGCATGAAATTAGTGAAAGAGATCCCCCCATGGTCAACATCATCTCCAACAACAACCTTACCCTTTCTCCTAAAGGTTGTACCATCCCAAAAAAACTTTGGATGTGTAAAAGACTGTTATTGTATCCCCTTAATTAATTGTTGCAACTTAGCATCAAGCAATACTGATTCCACCACCCTATCGTAGACCACACAGTGCTGACCATGCGCTGAACTAACTGACCCTTATGTTCATGTGACCTCCTAGATAAGGCATCTGCCGTAGTGTTCAAAGTGCCCTTCCTATAAATGATGGAGTAATCATAGCCCAACATATTTGCTACTCGTTTCTATTAATATGGGGTGATAGCTTGTGTATCAGATAAGAACCTAAAAATTTGGTGGTCTATTCTTATCAGAAAGGTCTCCCTACAAGGTATGAGTGCCATTTATTTACTGCAAAGAGTACTGCTAACATGCCATTTTCATAAATTAATAAAGCTTGTGTAACACCCCAAACACGGCCTAGATGTTCTGGCCAAATCCAGGAATGTTACGAAGGAGGGTTTTGAAACCGACAATACTTCAATAAAACCATGTTCAGTTATTTAATAAAACGTCCAAGTTTTATAAAGCATATTCATTTATATGTATTACTGAAACTATTATATGTTGTTTTTTAAAGTTAATCATTTATTTCGTAGCGGAAGTTTGAAAATCGTTTAAAACAAAACCAAACTCGTGTTTTCAAAAATAACATTTGTTAGTACAAAATTGGTATTTTTTCGAATCATCGCAGTTTAGAAATCAGAATGCAATCAAACCTAAAAAAATTCAAACCAAACAGTCCAAAAAGACCAAAGAGTCAAAAAATCACAAAACTCTCATGAAAACCAGAAATTTCAGTAAATCGTAAAACCATTGTAACAATGAAAACAGTTCCCGTCAAGTGGTTACTGCTAAGCCTCTGTTGCATCGACCCGTCTATGTCTGTGGATTACCTGAACAAAATAGACAAACAGATGTGATTTTTTCGTAAACTCAGTGTGTACTCCAACAGAAAGTCATGCAACATACACCGAATTTCATATACAGTCCGATACAAATTCAGACCTAAGTCTATAACAGTAACAGATATCAAAATCAAATAACATATCAGATGTACAGAATCCTATCCCAATCCTCTACACACCATCTCCATCCATCCCGTCACACCATGTGGGGTTAAAAACACCCACCCATCCCTACACACCATATAGTGTCGATGCGACACATAACAGATAACATGCAGTCAAGTTGCCAAAATATAGGCGAAAGGTTGCCATACAAATAACTTCCTCTACATATACAAATCTCACCCCAAACATAGATACAGAATACAAATGCAAAAATAATAGAATAAACAAGTCTAACATGCTCGTAGACAGATAAATACATACTTAACAATACAGTCAAGAATACATATCAGTTTCCTACTAAGATCAGACTATCAAAGTATTAGATCACATGAAATAGGGTTTGGCTAGCCCTTACCAACCTTACAGTAGGTCCATAGTCGAACGGAACGACCCATGCTATCCTAGGAAAAAATTTAGAATTCTGAGCCCAATGTCCGTGTAGGCCCACACAGCCTGGTCCAAAACCCACATACCCAACCTGGCCTAGCCCGTGTGGCCCTATCGTCACACGGCCGTGTCAAGCGCACAACCAGACAGTTCTCAATCACACGACCGTATCTTGCACATGGCCAGCCATACGCTCGTGTGGCGTCGATAGACCCAATTTTTAGATTTTGCCAAACCTCGTTTTCTCGCATTAGGGGTACACACTTGGTTCATTTTTGGAGCAATTACAATCTCGAAACCACCAAAACCTATAATTTGATTAAAAATACTAAATCAATAACTAAAAATGATTTATAGCACTAAAATCTATAAATTCATCGAAGCGCTCACCTTCGACAAACAACGCTTCTCAAACCAAATTCGTCGAAGAATCGATCATTTCTAGCCCCACTCCTAAACAATCAACCAAATACAAGCATTCAAACTCAACATATACAAAATTTGAAAACTATCACCCATAATAAAAAATTCCTAACACGCAACATAAATGATAGAAAGTTACTTACGAAATACCCCAACTACAAAACAAACAAATTCAAGTACCTGAACGATTAAACAGAATCGATAGACTCACCACACTGCTATTTAACCAAACAAAAGGAAGAGAAAGAAAAAGTAAAAAGAGAGAAGAAAGAAGAAGAAAAAAATAATATGGGAGATGGAACAAAATGAACGTGAAACTAGAGAAGGAAAAATTTTGGAAAGAGAAAAATTAAAATTAATTAATAACATATCCTTAAAATCTCTCAACCCTCATTATCCCACTATATCTGCCACTAACCAACTAATAACTACCAAATTATACAGTGAGACTTCCAACTTCGTCCAAACTCTCTCAGTCAATCGAAGTAAAAACTATCACCCTCACTCACGTAGAGTTTGAACATAGGACCTTCAGCACACTAACTCCTTACCACTCAAACCAACAGGCTCATTCTGATATGAGTTTACCAACAATGTTATATAAGCCCACCCAATAGGATAAGGCTTGGATCTAAATTAACAAAATTTCCCAAATGTGGGACTTGAACTCAAGACCTCATATACACACCTAGAACACTTAACTACTGAAACAGATATATATTTGCTTCAGATTTCAGAGGAACAAAAATAAATCAATCGGGGCGTTACACCTTGATGCCTAATACCCAATCCCTAGCTGAAATATGCTATTGTTTTTTTTTTTGTTGAAGAATAGCCCAAATTCCTTGTTAACTAGCATCTACATCCACACAGAACTATTCTTGAAAGTTAGGAAGTGCTAACACAAGTGCCTGACAAGTTGCCTGTTTTAACTAATCAAAGGCTGCTTGTGTATTTGTGTCCCATTGCCAATCAACATTTTTCTTTAACAATGTAGTCAAACTGTAACAGCCTAGTTTAGACCCTAGTCAAAATAGTGGTTTCAGGACCACAAATCCTAGTCAAAAAATATTTTAATATTATATTTCATGCTTAAAATATGTGAATTGATATGTATGAAATTTTCGTGTGAAAATTTTATCGTTTGTGTGCTCGATTTAATTAAAAGAACTTAATCGCGTCAAATGAAAATTTAATGGCTATTTGTAAAAAGGGTTAAATTGTTGTTGTTCTTTTAATAGGTAGGTTTTAAAATGAAATTAGACCAAATGGCTATAGCATGGATGATTTTGGACATGTATTATATAGTTTTATTATTATTTTATAAAGGTTAATTTAATAAAACAAATAATATTATATGTTATAATAAACATAAAATAAAACCAAGTGCATATATTTTCTTTTCATGACCAAAACTTAAGAAAGAAGATGGGTTTTGAAGCTTTCAAATATTCGGCCACCTTCCAAGCTTGATTCAAGGTTCGTTTTTACTCAGTTTTTGATAATTTTTACGTTTTTGAGATCGTTGCTTCGAGTACTAGCTAGCCCATGCTTGAATTTTTGAATTGCTTGTGTATTTTTTGATTTCCAATTGATGAGAGCTTTTTTTTGTTATTTTATGATGAAAAATAAATATTTAATGTTAGATTATCATGTTTTATTAAGTGATTTTTGATAAAAAATGCTTATTAAGGACTAAATTGAGAAATTTATAAATTTAGGGGTCAAAATGTCAAATAAATAAAATTAATGGGCTTCTAGGGACCTAAGTTAAATTCAGCCTAACATGGGCATAGTGAAATTTTGAGTATTTTGTGTTGTTTTGAAATAGGGACTAAATTGTAAAAAATGTGAAATGTTAGGGCAAAATTGTAATTCACCCATTTATATGTTTTTGGATGAATTTGATTGAATATATGATTAAGTAAATTGATTTTGTATTGAATTAGATCAAGAAATATAGAAATCGAATTTGGACAGGGGAAAAACCAAAGTTGTCGACTAGTCGTCCCGTCCCGATTACCGTTGTTAGAGGTAAGTTTATGAGAAAATAAATGTTGTAAATTTTGAATATATGTGAATTTGAAATGCTGATTTGAATTTGTGAATATAAATAACCGAATGTGTATATATTTTTGGGAACTACGTTTACAAGTTCGTTTTGACTGAGTTACAACGTCCAGAAGCCCCGTATGAACCTTAGGAATAGCTAGGATACATATGTCATGACATAGGATTTCTATAGGTGATGTGCAAGTAAGACCATGGCATCGATATGTGACTCCAATATATGTGTGCGAGTAAGTCCTTATCTGGGACAATGGCATCGCTATGTGATTACATGTAAGACCACATCTGGGACATTGGCATTGTAAGATATATGTGATTATTTGAGTGTCTTATCCAATTCTGAATGGTTCAACATGCAAATATAATTTGTATATGAATGTATAAATTGGGCTAAGTGACCAGGTATGTGATAATTGATTACCTATTTGAAAATAAGGTAAGTTGATTATTTGATATACGATACAAACATATGTATGATGTTAGTTTGAATTTGTGAGTATTTGTGAAGTATATTCGGCCATAAGTTAAGTGTAATTACGTGGTATTAAGGTTTGATACATGAGTATATGTAAACAAGTGTTTAAAGATTCGACTTTATGCATTGATAATATGATTTTAATAGTGTATGATACTTTGGTATAGACATATGTATATTCGACTACATGACAAGTATAAGTATGAGATATTAAAGTTTGATTCAGGAATATATGTTTATGGGTGTATATATATTCGACTATATAATGGTACTATGGTTTTGAAATTGAATGTTACCTCGAAAATAGATACAGTACATTCGTCCAAAGGTTGAGTATAGTGATATCATATTGTAACCTATGTGCAAACTTATATAAATGATTATGTACAGCCTTAATGATATAAAGTAAGAATAATTATGAAATGATCCATGAATATATGTATATGAGTTTATGTATATTTGGTTAATTATTGATATTGTGGCTTTGGGAATTTGAATGAGATATTAATATTAGTTGTATGGATATTTGGCAAAATCAAAGTATATGTATTATATGAAATTATAAGTTTGAAGTTAAATGTGATTATGATAGTATAAATTGGTTTGGTAATTGAATTGTTGTTATCATTGAGTTATTTATTTACTTATAGCTTACTAAGCTCTCAAAGCTTATTCTGTGTGTTTTTCCTATGTTTATAGATTTTCAGAGATCTGCTCGGGTTGGAAGTTGATGGAGACGACATCACACTATCCGTTATCTTTTCAGTAAATAATGTTTTGAGACTCGATTATGTGGCATGTATAGGCTAGTCTTGGAGTTAATTATTTTGAATGGGTATGTATTTAAAGCCATGCGAAAATGGCTTGCTTATTATGCTTAAGTTTGGTTTTACATGTTCTTAATTAAAATGTTTGATGAGTTTGGTTTTGGTAATTGGTTTAATTGTTAGCTCATTTTGGAAATATGAAATGCGGTATAATTAAAGTGATGCATGATGGTATATTAACTTAACAGGTTCGGTTGCTAAGTGGTAAGTAATGAATATGTTTCATGATTGTTTTGGTTGATTGTTTTGGTATGGATGGTAAATTAGAGTAATGATTAAGTATGTTTTGGGTTAGTTTTAATGGATAGTTAAAAATGTCAAGTTGTTGCTAATACCAATATAGGTATAAATTCATGTGTGGTTGTAAATCCGAATATGATATTTAATTCAATTTGATATGCTTATGATATTGATAATGGTGAGATCGAAATAAAGATTAGTTAATAGGAAAAAATATGAAGTTTAGGTATATTAATATAGATATGAATTAGATGCACATTGGAGTGTTATTTGTGTTCAAGTGTTAAGTATGGCTTTAATTTTTAGGATGAATTGCGCACTTGTATATATACATCATTAGTATGTTCGGCCATGTTATAATGTATTTAAGTTTCATATGTGATTGCATAATAATTTATGTAATATGATTGAATTGGTTTTATTATGAGCTCGTGCAGAAGTTATCAAATGATATGTTTGATATACAATTAATGAGATAGAAATTGGCCTATATTTGAGGTATGAAGTGTAATGATATATGATGGAATATGATTTAATTATGAAAATGGCATTAATGTGATGGAGATAGGGAATTGAATATTGGAAGTATTACATATGTGAACATGTCTTTGATATATATACAAATTTGGTCCGAATTTCATAATTATGGAACATGATCAGTTGGGTTTTGATATATGTTCGAACTGAATTAATTGGAATTTTTGAAAAGTGCTTATTTGTGATATATGTTCAGTAAGGTATGATTATTTCTGAATTGGAATTATGACTCATGTATACGAATTTATAATAAGTGAATAATGGTATCTAAATTTGATAAATTTTAAATGTTTAGTAATTCTTTAGTGTATGAAAGGTAAGGAATGATTGTGCTGAACTGTGTTTTATACAGTAATGCCTCATAACCCTAGTCCGGTAACATATACGGGTTAGGGGTGTTACATAAAGGCTTGGCTATAACCCCATAATTTCTGATGAACCTTTTATAGTATCCAGATAACCAGAGGAACCCTCAAAGATCTTTAACAGACTATGGTTTAGGCCAATTCAAAACTCTATCAACCTTGGATACATCCATAGAGACTGAACCATGGTCAATAATGTGGCTAAGATATTCTATCTGAGAGGAATCAAAATTGTACTTACTTATTTTTACAAACAATTAATTGCTTTTCAAAACCTGTAGAACTTCCTTCAAATGTAACAAAAGCTCACTCCAACTGCTTGAGTATACAATGATGTTATCAAAATATACAAGCACTGACTACCTAATGAACCTTTTAAATAGTGCATTCATTAGAGATTGAAAGCTAGAAGGGGTATTGATTAGGCCAAAGGGCATAACAAAAAATTCATAATGCCCCTTGTGAGTTTTAAAGGTTGTTTTGTGGATATCTTGGTCCCACATCCTGATTTGGTGATAACCAGATCTTAAATCTAGCTTGGAGAAATGTGTAGCTACCCCAAGTTCACCTAGCAACTCATCAGTAATAGTAGTTGGAAACTAGCCCTTGATGGTGAGCTGGTTGAGTTGCCTATAATCTATGCACAACCTTCAACTCCTATCTTTTTTCTTAAACATCACCATAGAATAAGCAAAGGGACTGGTGTTGTCTCTGATAATACTAGCCTCCAACATTTCTCCGGTGAGCTTCTCAATTTCTACCTTCTGAAAAGTTGGGCATCTGTAAGGTCGAACCTTGACTACTTTAGTTTCATCCACTAGTGGAATTTTGTGGTCATGCAACCTATGGGGAGGTAACCTTTTTGGTATCTGAAATAAATTCAAACTCATACAACAGTTGCTACAGATCCTTAGGAGACCTTAAGGAATTTATATGAACCACTGTTTGAGTATTTGAAGCCAACAACATTAGAATTGTTCCATTATCCAATAAAGTGAAACATTTAGACATTTAGGAACTCTTCATTAGGTGGAGGCCTCTAAGAATGATTACTTATAAAGAACAAGAGTTTCCTTGATACTCAAACAACATGGTAAGAGCAGCAAAATTCCAGAAAATTGATCTTAATGACAAAAGCCATTGGATTCCAAGTACCAAATCACAACCCTTAACAGAGACCATTATAAAATGAGTCTTAAATTTATGTCCTTGAGATTCCCAAAATATTGGTTTGCATACTCCTTAAGTAGCTAGATTGCCACCATTAGCAATCATCACCTTCAGTTGACATGATGGTGAAACAGACAAACTTAGTCTCTTGGTCAACTTGCAATCAACAAAGTTGTGAGTGCTTCTTGAGTCAGCCAATATGATAACTTCATGTTGATTAATAGTAACTACAAAACACATGGTGTTATGCCCCTGTGATCCTTTAAGAGCATGTATAGACAAAACCGGTAAGGTTACTTCAGTGTTTGGATCCACCACTTCTATTTGATCAGGGCAGTCTTGGAAGACCTCAAGTGGTTGTAGCTTAGTGTCCTCTTCTGGTTCAACTAAGGTCTCGACCATAAATTGATACAGTTGGGACTTAATACATTTATGCTTTGGATTATACTTAAAAGCACACCAAAAACACAATCCCTTCCTCCTTCTGTCTTCCAATTCAAACTGAGATAAAGATTTAGTGGTGGAAGGTTTAGGGCTTAAAGTAGCTGGGAGATTCTTTCTAGTCTCTATTTGGGAATGAGCAAGAATATGATCCTTAGAGCTGTGAGAATAAAGCTTAGAATAACCTCCACTACTGATTAGAGGAGCCTTGTTATAAAGGTTAGACATAATACCCTTCACTTGCGTAGCTATTTGATAACCCTCCACCAAGGTATGAGGTTTGAATAACCTCGAGTACTAGTATATCTCTCACTTTAAGTTATTAATGAAAATGATTAAGGCATAACTTTTAGGTAAATGTAACTGGATCAGAAGGTTTACAAAAAGATTATAATACTGCTTAACTATGCCTTATGGTTTAAGAGATACCAACTCCTCCATGGGATCCAAAAATGTTCCAAATCCAAAATGATCTTGAAGACCCTTTGCATAAACCTCTCATGTCAACTAGTGAAGACCACCTTGCCATTTAGAGAAAAAATGGTGCCAATCCAAGGCTTTCCTTTCGATATGCAGCAACACCATTCAAACTTTGGCATGGCCAATGACTATTTCAGCTTTAAAAAATTGCTCAAGCTTAGACCACCAGCTTCTGGAGTAAACTCCATTGAAACGAGGAAACTCCATCTTAAAGTTTCTGCCCAAAGGTTCCATACTACTACATCTGGAAGATTCACCATCAAGCCCCATCTCTGACAATAGGGGCACCATAAAGGCTTCTGTGGGAAGAAACCAGATTATTGCTCCCCCAAAATCCTTTTACCTTTGTTTTGAGGCAAACTGAGAGTAACAACAGGAGAGGGTTGTCCCATGTATTAATCCAGAATAAACTATAACTCCCATTTCAAAATAGTTTCCATCCCCTTGAATCGAGCATCACGTTTTGCATCCAGTTGAGAAAACTCCTGCTGCAGTTAACTAATGTCCTTTTGTAAGTGTGGTCACACCCTCATTGGCCGTGAAGATCACAAGGCTCTGATACCCTTGATAGAGAACGAATATCGAGAGAGAAATTCACAGAAAAAAAAAGAAGAAGAATAAGAAATTTCAGAGGAAAGAGATAAGAATGGATGAGAAAAAGTTGTGACTATTTTTTCATAATCGTTCCCCTTAGCTTGATTAGTGCCAAAATAAGGAAAATAACAGACCAAATAACAGATTGACAGCTGTCAAAACTGCCTCCAATAATCTGCATCGTTTTAATTAAAAGACTTGGGCCAAAACGGTGTGTTTACTCCTCTCTGCTCACCGTTTAACTAAAATAAAACGCAGTGTTTTGGTAACTTAAAAATCACAGACAACATTACAATTATTTAATAGAAATTTAAAAGATTGCACCATTTCTCCCAGCAACATATTTGTTCTATATCTGTATATATCTCAATGATTAGCCAATACTTTTCTCAAATGTTTTCCAATTATGTAAGTCCAATGGAACTTTTTATTTTCAATTCATAACTCAATGAAACTAAGGTGCATTAAATTTTTAATGCAAGCTCAAGATTTCATACCGTCATCATCATCATCAATCTTTTTATCTTTTCACTTCAATTTAAATTTCCTACTCCAATAGCACGTTGTAGCACTAAAGACACAGCTTCTAGTGAAAAATAACTGCAGTTATTTTTATAACAATTCAACTTAACAGTTGGAATGTTTTTATTATTTTTATAGATTCATTATACATACTTTTTTTTCATCATTATTTATATTTATACTTGCATCTTATTGTCATTTAATTTTGGTTTCATATATTCAACCAAATTTTATAATAAATTATTTACATGTCGATAGTTCTTGAATAGTAATATAAAATTTACCATTGAAAAATAAATAATTTTTTAGATAGTATTAGCTCGAATTGCATTAAATTTAATTCCTTTTTTTTACATATTAACGATGAATATGAATTTGTTTATAAAAATAAGTTAATAATTTAATATAAAATTAACTATATATATTTATTTATTTATTTATTTTTAAGGATAAACTACACCACAAATCATCTAACTATGATTTTTTTCTTACCCAATTATAAATATTTTTAAAAATATAATAATAAATTTTAAATTAACATTACTATTAAATAAAAATAATTATATTAATATTAAATATATAATAATAAAAAACCTCTCCCCTTGCCTCCACCGTCCCCCCTTCTTCTCCATATTAATATGTATGGCATTAGCTAGCATCCTTAGATAGGCAAAACAAAACAAGTTTTGCAGTCAAATTCCACAAATCATTGGCAATACCAAATAAATTCTAGCATTTTGGTCACTTATGCCTAGAATCTTTTTTAATTTGGTTTGAGAAGATAATTACTTGCCTTTGTTTGTTTGTTTTTTACGGTTAATACTGCAGCAACAACAGCAGAAAGGGAGAGAAAAAGCGACGGTGGGGAGGTGTTATTATTTAAATTAGAGGTGAAACCAGAAAACTGCTTTAAAGGGTTAAAAGTAAATTATAAACTTTAAGGGGATAAAATATAATTTTATCATTATACTAATTTATAAATTAACAAGTTTTAAAAGGACTAAAAGAGAGATTTACCATTTGAGAGGGAGAAAGCCGTGCCTGCTCCTTTATCAACATCATTGCGTACAATTCAATAAAAATGACTAATATAGCAGAAAAGGATCATTTTTAAAAAAATTACAAAAATGGACCACTTTTGTTGAAAATTACGGAAATGAGCGAAAATACAAAAATGCACCCAACTGGTGCCATTTTCAGGGGAAAGCGCGTCTAACTCAGCGTTTTTTTCTTCTGGCCAGTAAAACGCATCCTGGTCAATGCACTAAAGAAAAACACATCCAGGTCAGCGCATTTCCCCAGTCCCGCCCTGCCCCCAACACATCCTGGCTATTTCAAATAGCCGTTGGCCCCCCCAACGGTAAAAAAAAAACACTATAAACCCCCTACCACGCATTTTCTTCTCACTCACATTTCTCACAATTCTCTCTAAAATTTCTCAATCAACTCTCAAAAATCTCTCGAATTCTCTCTTAATATTTTCAAGAAATTATTTTTTTATTAAAAATTTGTTCGTGTTCAATATAATTTAGCAACGGTCAGGCCTCTAATCCGTCTTGATAACAAGCACATCTCCGTCAACCAATTTGCAAAATGGTAAGAATAAATTTTAATATTGTTTAATTTTTTTTATTTTACTGTTATATTTTAACTTAATATTTTTTTTATAATTTTTATGTAAATAGGCAAAAGATCGAATTTAACAATGTCATATTTGTAATCTACCAGGCCCTCCATCACCGTTGATCGAAACATACTTGAAGGAGGCCGATTTTTGGCACGTGGCCCTTGTAGGCCGGGGGTGTAAGTTGGACCCGAAACTCATAAGCGCGTTGGTGGAGAGGTGGAGACCCAAGATGCACACATTCCATCTTCTATGCGGCAATTGTACTATCACTCTAGAGGACGTGCGTTTACAGTTGGGGTTACCCGTGGATGGTTTGGTAGTCACTAGGTCTGTTCAGTCTGTTGATTGGAGACTCGTATGTTTAGATCTTTTGGGTGAGGTTTCGGAGACGATTTATAGAGGTTGGGTCGAAATGGCTTGGATACGAAAAAATTTCGCGGAGTTGGTTGAGGATTCGATTGAAGTCCAAAGGGAACGGTACGCTTGGGCGTACATCCTTCAGATCATTAAGGGTATCATGATGCCAGATAAGTCACGAAATCTCGTCCATCTAAGGTGGCTGTTGAAACTCGTCTATTTTAGAGGAGCAGACAAACTTAGTTGGGTGTCTTCCATGCTGGCGATGTTGTACCGGGAGATGTGTTAGGTGACGCAACCAGCGAAAATCAAAATTGGTGGTTGCCTTTTACTACTACAATCATGAGCCTGATTTCGATTTCTTTTTTTACGTCCTCAATTGAATTACCCATATACATTCACACTCGTAACAAGGTAAAGTTTAGTAGATATCCTCATGATTAAATTGATTTAAATTTAAATTATTATGCTAATAAGTTATTTAAATAGGTGGAACCATGCGTCGAGTCACGTGGGATTACCTACCAAGCTTTAAGATGTACGACTTCTATTAGACTAATGATTGGAAGCGGATGTATGTATTTATTTATTTTTGAACTATATATAAATAATGTAGTTGATTTTGTATTTAGTAGTATATGTATAACTAATGTTTTTATCACGTTAATATAGTTTGAATAGACACCATCATGTGTCATAGCTAACAACAGTCAATGGGTATATCTACCATACGTAAATGTACCGTCTATTTGTACCAATGGCTTGTAGTATTGTGATGCTTGAAAGCATTGCTTGAACAGATGGTGGAACACTTGGCATCCACAGAGCAAGCGATTGTTGTGGTACATGGGCTCCGTTTCAAGATCTGTTACGCAACCTGGAACATACCCCTCCAGCGCCTAACACCATTGTCATACCTCATTGCATGACGCATACCACCCATTATGCATATTCTCTAAGGCCTTCTGCTTTGCTATCCATGCTTTGTGATACGAAGGCGTGTAGTTGAATTGGCTATGAATATTTGCAATTAAAACGAACACAACAGTCCTTGCATCTGCTTTGACTATTGGTCGTATTATGCTCATGATCATATCTAAATTCAATTTTAGATGATCCCGTGAAACACTTGCAACCCTATGAATACGTTAAATTAAGTGGAACTGTACCTAAAACCCTAATTAATAAAACCTTAAAAACCCAGTGATATTGTACTAGAGGCAACATACATATGCAGATCGGTGAACTTTTTTATCGTCCATAACCCCGTATTCTTCTTAATAGAAGCCATAATTTACCATGCGCATCTACTGTCTCGCATCACACTTGGCCTCGAACTTTTCAAATTTGGATTTAACCACGTAGAAGTTAACCCAGTTCTTGATGCTGTATCGCTTCAATGCAACGAGAAAACCATCTTTACTGGAAAATTCCTTGTCCACTTCTAAATCACCTGATCCAATGAAGAACTTGTGTGGTCAGGCCTCTTGTATGGTAGTTCTACAAACTCTAACTCATCCTCTGTCGATAGATCAACATTATGCATGTGGGCTGGAGGCGAATACGTCGTGAATTGTAGATCATCTTCTTCTTCTTCTTCATCTTCACCTCATTCAATGTCTTCCGGTTCAGTTGGAATAGGCTCTGGTTTAGAAAATAATGCAACTTCTGAACTATCGGCACCGGGCTCTCAGGGTGGATTTACATCTGATTCATTGTCATCTTCATTCTCAAATCCACCAACATCTATCATGTTGGAGGTCCCCTCATCGGTGGACGTTGTAGGGAATACATCATCCCTTCTAGTGTACATATCGGAATGTCTAAAATCACATGTTGATTGCCAACCACTGAAAGTTGTTGTCATTCCCCAGTAAGTATTTCTAGCATTGAACATCCACCCACCGTGGTTCATGTCCTATCCTCTAACTGAGTGTCGTGTAGGGGTCGTATATTCAATTCTACCACCAAAACTCAATAGTTCAGTGTTCTGCCTCCTACAATTGAAATCTAAGGTCGAGATGGATGAGTGTCTTCCCATTAATGATTTCAAAATATCATAATGGGAACATTATAACAAAGTGGTTTCACTATCGACATTTTCAATCGTTCTCACATTTCAAACAGGAAGAGATGTTGAAGTCGCGAGTCCTTCATTTGGCCTTGAAAATTCCACATATAACTTAAGAAACAGTGATCCACTGTCAATGTGCGTCTGCACCATTGCCTCTAAGCCCCGAGCACCTTTGGTATCGAATGTGTCATATCTCATGAGATCGACTAGAGCACAAAATTGATACTTAATAGGTGATACTCACATTGCCGTAGATCTAACAATTTTTCACCTAATTCATTTCCAAAGTTCTGGCAACTCTATGTTCTGGTTAAAAGACAATCACACTATGTTCTCAGATAAAAAAACCACGCCGTTCTCGGTGTCACGAACCTCACTATCATAATAAATAATAGATCTAATTTGTTCACTCATTTTTAACCAAATTATCTATCGAGAGATGTTCGAAACAAAAACATTATGCAAAAATTACAATTCTTCAAATAAATATTAACACGAAAAATCAATGCTTATGCTTACTTTTTTTTTTTTACAAATAGTATCGTTGCTCCAACTTATACCTTCTCTACAAACTTCTATTCTTTTGAACTTCTTCAATTTCTATTGCTCCAACTTATGCTACCAGAGGCTGAAATATGAGTCATTTATAGCCCAAGGGATAACATCCCACTCGTTTTGTAAAAATGCCCCGGATAATGGGGGTTGGAATTTGTAGAAAAAAAAATGCTTCTAGCAGGACGTACTATCAATAGTAGTACAGAAAAGGGTGTCCAATTGAAAGCATTTTCAATACTTTTGTTGACAGTGCATCTGTTTAGAATGTTTTTTCGCTACAAACCTCAGCCCTTATTCAGGGCCTTTTTCAAAAATGTTTCAGATATATTGGGTATATTTTTTCAAAACTCATCTCGTCAAAATTATTTTTTCAGAATCCCTAAACCCTAATTCATGAACACTAAAAACTTTAACAATAAAACCCTAACAAACCCAAAACCCTAATAATAATCATTTTTCCTAAAACCATGCAACATTAATTAATAAACACTTAAAAATTATATACAATAATAAAACCCTAATTTAATTAACCATAAACCATACTTTAATAAACCTTAAACCCTAATTAAACAATTAAAACCCTAAAAAACATAGGGGAAATGCGTTGATCTAGATGCATTTTTCTTTAGAGCGTTTTTCTAATTTTTCCCTGAAAACAACACCAGCTAAACGTGTTTTGGTATTTTCAACCCATTTTCATAATTTTCAGCAAAAAGTGACCTATTTCCATAATTATTTTTTTAAAAATGGGCCTTTTCTAGTAAATCACCCAATAAAAACATATCGTTTATAACTTATAAAACGTGAAAATGAATTAGTGTTTTATATTTATCAATAGTATATGATTTTTTTTTACTTTTTATTAGTAAAATCAGTTTTATAATATTTGGAAATATCTTACTCATTTAAATAATTTAAGTTTGGCGGAAATATCATTTCAAAAATAGTTTGGTAGAGATTTATAATTATTTAATAAATAATATATTAAATTAAAGGCTAATTTAGACCACAAGTCACTCTAAAATAGTGTCATTCTTATTTTGATCACTTTAATTTATATAGTTGTTATAATTGATGGATGCTGTTAAAAATTTTATTAATTCACTAATGAATTGCAGATATGACTTTTTTATTTTTATTTTTACTTTTGACAAAAATTAAAAACTTCTCTATAATCAGTTTAAAACACTTTTTTTTTTCATTTTATTTGCAATATAAAAACCACCAATCTCCCCCTCCTCCTCGAACCAATTTCTTTACTTTGTTTTGATTGTGCAACCTTTTCACCTCAACATTCCTATTTTCCTTCAACATCACAGTCTGTAATTCCCTATTTTCAACTAATAACATTTGATTCTCCATTTTAATATCTTCAACATCATTTTTGCATTGAGTTTCAAAATATTCTGATGAATTAACCCACTGAAAGAATTTGCATCTCATACCCTAGGGTACGAAAGAAAATACCTAGTAACCATAAAACATATAAATTGGATTAAAAAAAGAACCATTACCCAATAATCATTTTAAAGTATAATTTAAAATAAAAAAAACATTTTCCTATATTCTATAACCATAAAACATTCTTCTTGTATTTTGACACACAAATGGGAGCTTTACCACTAGTAATTCTTTCTATTGGATGAATATTTAAACTTGAATAAGACATTTTGCTACTCAAATGTGAACTTCCCTATCTCTTCTTTCTTTCATTTTTGAATCTTAAACAATTATTTAACTCAAATTTTGGGTTTCAAAATTAAAGACAATAAACAAAGATGGAAGGATTTTGAGTTTCCCTTTCTCTCTGAAAAAAAAAATAAAGCTCCATGCTTTTCTGAAGATTGAAGAATTTTTTAAAAGGTTAGATGTATTTTATGGAGTTTATGGGTTTCTCCTTTTTTATTTATGTAATATGTTTATATTTCTTAGAAAAAGGTTGGAATAATTGTTTTAAAGTACCTTTTTTTGTCCTGCCAAGGTGTCACCTGGAATCACATTATTAGGGTGTGTTTGGGATTTGTTGCTGTAGACGGAAAAGCATTTTTTCACCCAAAAAGCAACCTAAACACTTGCAGCACGTTTGGTTCGCTGTATTGGATTAGAGGTGTATTGGATTGGATTAGAGGTGTAATGGAATAGAGGTGTAATAGCAAATCAACTGTTTGGTTGAATGTAATGGAATAGAGGCGTAATAGTAAAACTGTGTTTGGTTGAATGTAATAGAGGTGTAATAGCATAATGGAGAAAACTAAAATGACCAGAATACCCTTAGCATAAATTTGTTTTGGTAAATGATTATTGTTATTGTTATTTAAATTTTAATAAGATTATTTATTATCAAAAATAAATAATTTAATCATATTTAAACATAATTATTATTTAATATATTTTAATTAAAATATATAATTTAATAAAATTCTTAATAATTAGCAGAAATTTGTTTTGGTAAATTATTTTATTTAAATTTTAATAAGATTAATATCAATAATAAATAATTTAATCATATTTAAACATAATTATTATAAATATATTTTAATTAAAATATATAATTTAATAAAATTCTTAATAATTAATATTCTTATATGAATTTACTCAAACCATATTATTAAATATGATACTGTAAAATATAAAATAACATAATTATTATTAAATATAATATAATTAAAATATATTATTTAATAAAATTCTTAATAATTAATATTCTTATATGAATTTACTCAAATTATAATATATGATTATAACTAATATGATTTAATTAAATATATGATTTAATAAAATTTAAAATTATTATAACTAATATGATTATAGTTTATGAATTTGTATAATTTAAAATAATAATTATTACATATAATTTAATAATAATATATAATTTCATAAAATTCTTGATAATAAAAATTTTCTTATATGAATTTATACAATTTAAAATAATTAATATTAATATAATTATATAGTGATATATAATTCCATAAAATTCTTAATAATAAAATGTTCTTATATGAATTTACTAAAATCAATATATAACTTGAGAATTATATTATGCATAAACATAATTAACTTATATTAAGAAAAGGTTAGATGAAAATGAAATTGTACATTAAAATCCATATGTTATATAGTTTTACAACATCAAAAAGTTTGAACATTGATATTTAATGGTAAGAAAGAAATCTCCTAACCCATTCCAATCGGGCAACTGAAGGTAAACTAAAGAAAACGATCATTTGAGTTGGATGGTCGGGAATTTTACTCAATGCATCATATCGTTGATCGTCGGTTAAACCTTCAATTGACCATAAGGCTGAATATAAATTTGAAGCTCTCTCTTCCATATGTTGTTCTGACTTCTGCTGAACTACCACCTCGGAGGCAAAACTCCTACTGATTTGATCGCCAACGGCCTGGATTTTCTCCCCGAACAAAGTGGCAGCCTCATTAAATGAAGAAAACATATTATCACGAGCATCAGATTTCTTCTTTCTCTTGTTTGAAGATGAGGAACCCCCTTGGTCTCGATCTCCTCGTGGATCCGTACCAGAAACATCCATGTCATCTAAAGAGACGTCAGCTTCGCAGTCATAGAATGTGTTTCTCTCTTCATTCATATCTGTAGTACGTTCATCATCAGCATGTATTTCTTCAAGAACATCAGCAGCTGTTTGAGCATCTCTCCCAGTTGCTCGATCTCTTGCGTATATGGTAGTAAGTGGTCATAGTAAGGGAAAGTACGAAATCTGAATTGGGCGGCTTCTTTGTGACTCTAAAAAAATGAGGAAATCATATTAGTCGTAAGTTTGGTAAAAATAATATAATAAAGACTTGAAATAATCTTACCTTTAAATAGGACTCCCAAACCGCATCTTCAGCAACAACGAGCTGCCTATGCTCGTCCCAACCAAAACCGCTATTGTTTTGGCCATTAAGCATGTCGTAGACGATTGACCACTCCCTTTTAAGTAACCTAATCCTTGATTCAATATTAGGTTTCGCCTTCAACATTGCATTTGGTAAAACCGTTTGTAGCTTTCTTTCCAACTCGTTCAAATAACCGGCTTTGAACCCGGTATCAGCATTAAATGTTCCAACATTGTGCAGGTCCACCATGCTGGAAACTAATGCTGCATCTTCCTCGGGAACCCATTTTCTTTTGCTTCCTCGAGAAGCTTGAGCATTTGATTCTGGAACACCTGACATAATGATCTTAAGAACAAAAAAAAAATAAATTATATTAATTACTATTTTAATATCATGATTCAAAAGGTCAACACTTTATAAAATCTAGTAATTAAGTTGAATATCATGAATCAAAAGTTCCATAGCACAAAAAATTTAAAATTATAACACAAGCTGAATTAGAAGAAATTATATTATAATTTCTGTAGTTTAGTACAATACAAAAATAAATACAAAAGTTTCACAAAAGTTTCACAAACTAATTTCTAGATGCTTGCCATTCATCGAACATTTGGTTGGCTAGTTCCATCCTCCAAGTAGCCCAAGCATCCGATGGATGAATATTTGTGATATTCGGTTCATCGTCATCCACCACATTAATTGTAGGTAATCCTTCTCCCACCTCCGCTTCAATGGGATCACTACTCATATGGGTTCGAATAAAATTATGGAGCAAACAACATGCAATAATAATTCTATTGTGCACCCTTACAGGATAGAACGATGGACTCCTAAGTATTCCCCATCTAAGTTTTAATAAGCCAAAGCATCTTTCAATGACATTACGTGCTGAGGCATGTTTCATATTAAAAAACTCTTGCGGAGAACTTGGCTGATAACCCTGACGCCACTCGTTCAAATGATATCGTTGTCCTCTAAATGGTGCAAGAAATCCCTCACAATTTGTGTATCCAGCATCAACTAGATAATAACAACCTATAGGATAAGTTTCATATTAAAAAATGATTAATTCAGCACACAAAGTGTGATCTTAATGAATAAATCAAAGTCCTCTAACTATACACTTTACCATGAGGAACTTTTAATCCATGTCTTCTACTAATGGCATCTCGAAGAACCCGTCCATCAGCAACTGAACCTTCCCAACCAGGAAGAACATAAACAAATTGCATCTCAGGTGTACAAACACCTAGCATATTTGTTGCTATGTCACCTTTTCGCGTCCGATATCTAGGTTTATCAACTGTTGGAACCCTAATCTTGATGTGGGTTCCATCAAGAGCACCTAAGCAATTCTATATCACATGATATAAAACCTTGAGTTAGAATACTAATTTAAATCTAAATCAAGTAAATGTTGTTGAAGCTATATATAAAACTTAGTCCTATACCTTAAACCATTTCCACCTTGTGTCAGAAGAATCGGCTGTAATTGGCTCCGGGTTTTTAAATAACACATCTTGCAAGCGTATGACAGCATTTAAAACACTATGAAATGCTCTGCTAACAGTTTCCCCGGACCTTCTAAAGTGATGCTTGATAACTCGATTTTTCAGGTGATGGGAGATGATATGTAAAAACATTGCTACTTGCTCGTCAACAAGCATGAACCTTGTCGACTTCAATCCCCCTATCGATTCTAACATCTCACATAATTTAAAAAAGGCAGCTCTATTCATCCTAACTTGTTCAATACAGGTCTCGTCACTAGCATATACAAGCCTATTCACATAATCCTGTTTTGCATAAAAATCTACGGTATAGGACCTAATCCTTGGTCTATGTAGGCTAAGGCTGGCACCCATTCTAAATAAGAACCAAACCGCGATTCTACAGATTTCCAACCATATTGTCACAGCAATACTAATTCTTTTACGCCTCACACTTTGTGCAATTAAAGGCAGACGAGCCATTACTGCAACATTTTAAAATTAGAACACACTATCAAAGAATTGAAGTTGCAATTACACATTATCGAATAAAAATAAACAGCACAAATTTAGAACACACGAAGCAAAAAATTAGACGACTAAATGATATCGTT
The DNA here is from genome assembly GCF_007990345.1 of Gossypium hirsutum. NCBI lineage: Eukaryota > Viridiplantae > Streptophyta > Magnoliopsida > Malvales > Malvaceae > Gossypium > Gossypium hirsutum. The sequence continues at coordinate 27,753,375 of NC_053430.1, read as the reverse complement.
GCAACTTTAATTTCATTTCTTTATCAATCACCCAAATAATAATGAAAGAGTATATTTAATTACTGATGATTAGTTTAATTAAGGTTTTATAACTTTTATAACATTTTAAATGGTAATTTCATTTTGTAAAAATATAATTAACTTTGAAGAGGACTTATTTTTTACAAGAATTGTTACTTAGCTGTCTAGTATCAAGTTTAAAATACATGTTTAGCATTTTTTCATCAAAAAATTATTATTATTAAAATTTCAGAATTCTATAGAATTTATTAATTTAACAGCCAAATTTGACTTTTTAAGTAAAATTTGTATAATTTTATTTATCATATTATATATACGTTAATTTTAAAAACTTCCTTACACTTTCACAATTATAATTTATGTATTATAGGGAAATCATATTATGAATGAGGAATATTTTATGTATAATGTAATTGACTTAAAATCTAAGATAGAATTAGACAATAATAAATTTCAGTCCATTTATCCATTTTTATAATTAAGATAACATTATTTCCATTATAGGGGAAAAATAATGTTTGAATCAATTAACATTTGTTTTAAATAACATGTATTGCGTGCATAAAAGGTTAATTATAATCCATGAGCATTTAATTTCTTCAAAAACTTATATTAAATTTTAATATATTATGTATAATTGAGGTAAAATTAATTTTGTTTAATAATGAAATTGAAGTTTTAAAACTAGATAATAACATTTTAAATGGTAATATAATTTCATAAAAAATATATAACTTTTATCTCATTTACATGTACAAATTTATCTCATAAAAGATGTGTAGGCATAATGCTCTTTAAACAAAATGTTACCTAATAGTAAAAACATATAACTTGGCTGATAAATTCAAAAAGAACAATGGTCATGCAGCAATAACCATAACCATACAAACAAAAGCTTTAATGAGCATTACAAACATACAAACAAAACCATATTCATTTGGGAAACAACAGAACCTACTACATCAATACTAACCTGTAATGCTCAAATCTGGGACGACTGCGATGTGGAAGTGTTGGAAAAATGTTACCTGTAATGAGAAAAGTGCTCGGATCAACCTTTTTTTTTTGGGGAAAATATTTATGCTATAGCTAAATATAGTATATCAAAGCACAGAACAACCATACACCAATCATCATCCATGAGCCATATTTTAAATATGATATCGATCAAAACAGTATCTAGATAGTTTATTAAATCCCCTTGCCTACCAATCATCAATACTTACAATTATGCAACAATCACCTTTTAAGTTAAAATATAATATCGATGAAAATATGCAAAATCAACAATAAAAAAAGAAAAATTAAGAAAATAACAAATGAAAAGGTAACAAAAAGCGATAGTTTATTGTATAAAAGGTAGCAGATGAATTTCTTTCTTCTGCCTAGTGTCAACTTTATAAACACCTTAACCATTACGTTTTTTTTCCTCGGCAATAGTTTGAATATTTAATTTATAAGAAAAGGCATCAAAATGCCATAAACCAGCAAAAAAAAAAAGAACACCTTAAACAACTTAACCCAACTTTTAGGGGACAATAACAAAATCTAAATCGAAAAAGCCAACCAAAACAAAGAATCAGTGCACAAACCAACCAAACAATGCAGCAGCAAAACAGAACAATCCACTACTGTACAGAAAAAACAAAGCAAAATCTGCAAACAGTTTCCTGTTTATTCTTTCTCCAACTCATAGCAAAGAATAACAAAAAATGGAAAGGGAGTGTCTTTTGTAAGCTTTCTTAATTTAAATGAAGTCCGCAAGGCAAAATTTCAATGTATATATGTATATAATATGGTATTAAAAAAAACATGAATACACAAATGTACCACAATCCATATAACAGAAATTATTTAAATGTTCAAATTTGTATACCTATAATACCTTAAAACACGAATATGACACGAAATCAATACGAATATGCAGATTGCCAAGCATAAAGTATACTATCCTGTTGTCTACCTAAAGACCCATGTCTCTCAATCTACACCGAAAAGAAAATATAAATATATATTTCTTCTCAATTCATCTCCTTAAATAGTCCTTCAAATAAGGAAGAGCAGATCTCCTTTGAAACCCAAATAAGAGTGAAACCATGTTGGACTCTGTGGAAGCAAACAACTTTGAGGCATTGCCACTTCTGTCATTGAATCATGTCTCATTGTTGTGTAGATCAGTCTGGGATTCAGTGCGGTTCTATGAAGATGTTTTGGGCTTTGTTTCCATCAAACGCCCTTCTTCTTTCAAGTTCAATGGAGCTTGGTAACCTTACTGCTCTACCCTTGTTTAGTAAAATCCAGTGTTGAATGAAACAGGATACTAACTGAACAACTGATGCAGGTTGTATAATTATGGCATTGGGATACACTTAATTGAGAATCCATCAATCGATGATTTCGACACTATCGTTGAACCTCGACCGATTAATCCAAAGGATAATCACATATCCTTCCAGGTATAGCAAAATGAAACCAAGTTGAATCTTTCAGAAACCAAGCAGCACTAACAAGTTTCTGTTTGAAATAGCAGTGTACTGATGTTGGCCTTGTCATGAGGAGGCTGCAAGACATGGGAATGAAGTATGTTACGGCGGTGGTCGAAGACCAAGGGAACAGGGTTGATCAGGTATTCTTTCATGATCCAGATGGTTACATGGTTGAGCTCTGCAACTGTGAGAACATTCCTATCATTCCTCTTTCTTCATGCTCATTCAAGCAAAGGCTAAGCAGTTTCTACAAGTCTGCACCGGCTAAATGCGGATTCATGGAAAACGCCATGATGGAGAGCTTAAGCATGGAAATGTTGAACATTTCATTTTGAATCAGCACAAGGAAAAGAAAAACTGTGAGCAACTTTCATTTTTCTTTTTCTGCTATTATATTCTGCAATTGTTTTCACAAGTCTTACAATGGTGTGCTGTCTTGTTTTTCCTGAACAACTTGTGTATTTCGTAATGGTTATAGCAGTTAATAAGTATGTGAGATTGAGTTGCAATCCTTGTGTAATATATCTATACCCACTGCACCCATTTGAGAAAAAGCTGCCCGGATCAACATCATAGAGATACCCATGTCCAAAATGAAACCTTTCTCACCAAGTTCAATAATCACTTGAATGGCCATATCGACCATTCCCTGTTTGCATAGCCCACTTATTATACAATTATAGCATGCAACAGAAGAAACTAATGACACCCTATACTCATCAAATACTTCAAGTGCCTCCTCTATTCTGCCCACTTTACAGTAGCCATCAATCATTGTGCAATAAGTAATCGAATCTGCATTTAAATCCATTTCCGGCATTGCTTGGTAGAGTGCACGAGCATCTTCAAATGCACCAACCATAAAGAATGCTTTGATAAGTATGTTACATGCAACAACATCCATACAAAGACCAGATTTTTCCAATTTTTCTTTCGTCTTAATAATTCCTTTTATATTCCCTTCTTCGGTATAACCATACAACAGAGTACTGTATGTTATAATATCACCGGCTACTTCTTTGAATACATTATCTGCTTCAGATGTCCTCCCAACCTTACACAAACCATTGATGACTATGTTATAAGTAACAACACTTGGCTTAATCCCTTTCTTCTCCATTCCATCTAACAAATGGAAGACGCAATCAAAATCTCCTTTCCGACAAGCTCCATCAATCAACGTTGCATACATAAACTCATCCACTTCAATCCCCATATCTTGAACTTCCTTGAACAACCTAAATGCCTTCTCGAATTTCCCTTCCTTACAGAAACCTAACATGATTGCCGTATACGTAATCACATTCGGCATCACCCCGTCTTTCAACATCTTCTTCAGAAATTCAACAACCTTCCCAACACTACCTTCCTTCGAAAACCCATCAATAAGGACAGTGTAGCTCACAGTATCAGGGTTTATTCCTCTTTCAACCATCTCTCTATATTTTCTCAAAGCCTCCATTAAACACCCATTTCTAAAATACCCTAAAATCCAACAGCTATAAAGAATAGCATCCAAAGCCAGCCCTTCCTTTTTCATACTATAAACCAACTCACAACCCTCATCAAATTTACCCAACAGATTAAAACTGCTTAAAAGAGCTGTATAAGTAACAACATTAGGCTTTAAAGCTCCTGAATTCATACAATTTTCGAAAAACCGAACTGCAACTTCAGGTTTCCCAATCTTACAAAAACCAACAATCACTGAACTACAAACAAAATTATCAAAAGGGTATCTAACATTATCACCTGTCATCAACTCCAACACCTCAATTGCTCTATCCATATTCCCTTGAGATACAAAACCATGAATCAACGAGCAAAAAGTAAAAGAAGAAGGCAATGTACCAGAATCACTCAAGCAATCCTTTAACAACAAAAGACCCTTCTCTGGGTTGTTTCGGATGACAGCAAAAAGAAATCAAACCCGTTAAAACCAAACCTGTTCTAACACTAAATTCACATTTTTATCATCACTCATAAACATATATGAATAGAAAGTAAAGCAAAAATTAACAAAAAGATTCAATCAAACGCAGCATAAAATCCAGTAGGAAAAAAAGAGAAAAGAAACTGTAAAAATAAAAATAAAACCCAGTAACATCAAAGCTATCCCAACACTAAATTCACTGTGTTTATAATCACATAAGCAAAATTAACAAAAAAAACAATGAAACAGAGAAGGAAGAAAAAAACGGAGGAAAAAAAAAGCCAAAGGACTGAATGAAACAGAGGGTTAAAAAAACCCAAAAACAGTAGGAAAATAATTTGAGAATACCTTGATTGAGAGGATCAAAGAAGGGAAATTAGTGGTAGATCCTTCGATGTAATTCAATCCAGATGAAGAGAAAGGACGGCGAAAATGATTAGGGAGAGGGTCGGGTAGGGAGGGAGGGTAAAACAGGGAGATGGGGAGGGAGGCCGGAAGTAATAGCTAATACAGCGAAAAGGGAAGGGATTGGAAAACACGGGAATTTGGGGATTAGGGGCGTAACCGATTACGCGCGTAATACCTATTACAGCGAACCAAACGCCGGAATAGGGGCGTAATGTAATACGCACGTAATCGGGGCGTAATGGATTGGGTAATACGGCGAACCAAACAAAGTGTTGATTTTTTGGGTTAAAAGTGCAGTGAAAAAGGGGAAAAAGTAGTTTTTCACCCAAACGTAAAAACTAGGCTTTAAGTACTTTTGGCTTTTGAGTTTTGGATTTTGGATTTTGAAGTATAATTTATGAAAATAACATTATTTGTATTAATTATTTAAAATTTTGGATTAATTTATATTTTACGTACTATTATATTAAATTATTTGAATATTATGTATTATTATATTTAAAATTTACAAATATTTCATGTATAATTAAATTTACAAATAGTTTATTAATTATTTATTAAAAAGTATTTAAAATATATATTTTATATATAATTATATTAAATCGTTTAAATATTATTTAATTTTATTTATATTTTAATTTTTAACATCATGTCTAAAATAAATATTTTAACTTTCCACTGCAGTTTTTAACAATAATACTAAATCTTTAAATTAATAAGCCACACATTTTCACAACACTTTTTAAAAACTTTTTTTTTTTATTTTTCAAATCAACAAACTTTTTAAAAGTACTTATCAACCGTAACAATAATGTTAAACTAGACTTCACCTTTACCGAAGGTGCCATATGTAACAAAACAATAATGCATCAATTACCACATTAAAATGAAGCTTCATTACTAGGTTTGACATTTTGAAAGTGTCATTACCACATATATATATTAACAAAATAGTATTGGTTTGAGTACCGAAGAATAGTCTGTATATAGATGTTGATTTAAATATGTTAAAAGGTTGTTATATTTTTTTTAAAATTTTAAAACATTAAGTTATTGTACCTTTTTATTTAAAATTTTAGGTTCTTTCGCCTAATTTTGTTGTTAAAATTAATGATGTCAAAGGTAAAATAATTTTTTTAGCTTTCAGCTTTCACAGTTTTTTTGTCAATTTTATCTTTATCATTTAAAAGTACATAAATTTTAAAAATAATATTTTTTTCATATTTTAAACCAAAAAAATAAAAAAATTTTAAAAATATATTTTATCTTGTACTCAAAAAATAAAAATTATTTTTTAAAAATATTTTAAAAAAATTTAAAATTCAATGTTAGCTAAACTAGACTAGACCAGTTGGATCAGGCATCGATTGGGATATCGATCTATAATGAGGTAAAAAAACTAGTTGACTCGAAAATTAATATTGATTGGTTAAACCGAGCTAAAAAAATCAATTGAACTTGTAGTTCAACCGGTTTTATAATTTTTAATATTTTTATTTCTAATAATTTATTTGCTTTGAGCTAGTTGGATTGATTTTTTGGGAATCAATTGGTTAGATCAGTTTGAATCGGTTCAACTAGTTTGTACTGATTCACTGGTCAATCAATTTTCAATCTCTCACTGGACTAATAACCTAGCTAGTTCTAGATCCAACCGGTATGATTGGTCGATTTAGTCCATTTACATAACATTGAAATTTGAATTTTTTTATATTTTTAAAATTTATTTTTATATTTTGAATTTTAAAGAGTTTGTTTTTCATATTTTTTATTTTTTAAAAAATATAATTTTTAAATTTTTATTTAAAATATGAAAAATAAATTAATTTTTAAATTTTTGTTATGTACATTTAAAGGATAATGACCAAATTGACAAAAAAAGGTAAATGTTAAGGGCTAAAAAAATTATTTTACTTTTGACATCTTTAACCGAAAAACTAAAGGAAATACCAAGATTTTTAAATAGAAACAAGTGTAGGGACTCAATATCTGAAAATTAAATTATAAAAATTAAATTTAAATTTTAGAAGAGTTTGTTTGCCAAACTCAAAACTCTTTTACACTTTTGGGCTCTTCAGCCACAGCCCAGAAGTGCCTTTTTAATACCTTTGCATTGTGGTCTAACATGAAAGGCTAACCTGTTCTTAGGATTGGATCAAAAGCCCATAGTCTAATACTTCAACTCATTTTCTTTCACTTGTTGACTTCCTATTTAGCGATTTCTATCCAAATTAGAAAGATGGAAATAAAAAAGATAAAATAAAATAAAATTTGGTTAAAAAGATGAAAAGAATTGTTGGTTCAAGGGGTAAAAATGTCTGAACACAAAATCAATTAAGCTCCTCGGTAATCACATCACATATAAATGGTCAAAGATAGAAAACGTTCGTCAAAAGGATTAATTAAAGCAATTTGAAAATTTGAGGGTCAATTGAGTGCCTTTTTTTTGGAGAGAGACTTAATTAATTTTTTTTACTAAAATTTGAAGAGCTGTAAAAGAAAAAGTCAACTGAGCCCTCAAATGTTAGAATTACTATCAATTAAGTTATTTAACTGTTAACTTTAATGGTGGACTGTTAAATTATAATAGTTGCACTTTTTATTTTTAGGAAATTATTTTCGTCATATGTCATGCTAAGATTACGCTATGTGAAGAAAAAAATGGTATTCTCCTTAAATTGTTAAAATATTATAAAAATGTTATAAATAACAAATATATATATATATAGAAATTTATAGAAACTTACAAAAAAAATATTAAAAAAATTATAACGGATTACATAAATTTATTTCTAAACTATTAAAAGTTATATGAAAAAAATTATAGAATCCAAAATTATCTCCTTCCTCACTAACCATTATTAACAACACAACATTTATTAAAAAAAATTATTTAATCCTTAAAACTATTTGTTGGTAAGCCTCCACCACCGGAGAAATCTCTAATTGATTTGTCCCTCTATTTTTTTTATTTTTTTTATGCTTATCGACTTTGAAACTTCTTAGGGTTTTTTACCCATATAATATAAAATAATAATAATAATAAATACCAAAATGGTACTAAGGCCAAATTATTGACGGGAATGGTATGGTCAAGGTAGTGCCGCCTATGGCAGTGGCGTGACCACCTTGGCGGCTGACAACTACAGTAAAAAAATAGCTACAGTAAAAAAAAAGTTGAATCTGAAAAAAGAAGCTAGAACTGGTGGTGTGCCTGCCCCAGTGGTAGAGGCAGCACCGCCCTCATGCACTGCCCCTTTTGTTTTTTTTGTGTTTGGGACCATATATTATGGTCCCCAACTTTATTTTGGGAAGAAGAAAAGAAAGAAGGAGAAGGAGTCGGCTGGTGAGGGAAAGAAAAAAGAAAAAGAGAAGGAGAAGAAGAGGGAGGGAAGGAAAAAGAAAGAAAAAAGAGAAAAAAAAGATAATTTTTTAAAAGTAATTTTAGGTGTTATTATTGTTGTTATTGTTCACTGATTTTGATTTAATTCAAATTTAATTTTTAAATTTATTTTTTTGCAAGGTGATATTTGGTTAAATAGAGATATTAAGATATGTTTGTATTTATTTTATATTTTCATTCACATTTCTAATTTATTTTTAATTTTTATTGAAGTAAAAAACCCTATATATGTGATATTCTCGTTATATTATTATTATTTTATGTAATATATTTGTTAAGTGTGTTTTAAGTTGATTAGATATATTTTTTATAAAATTTATTTGTCATGTAATATTTTGATTGTTTTAATTTTTTTTATTTTTTATGTGATGGGGTTTAAACCTTTTAGAAAAATAGTAAAAAAATAAAAAAAAATTTTGGGGAAAATGGTGATGGCGAGTTTTTTTTACTAAAATAATATAAAAAAATAAGAAAATAGTATATTTTAAAAAATAAAATCAGAAAATTTTAAAAATACAAACAAAGGCCCAAAATATGTTTATTTACTAAATTAATATAAAAAATACGAAAACAATACATTTGAAACATTATGTACTAAAATAATATAAAAAATAAAATACGAAATAGTATATTTTAAAAAATAAAATCCGAAAATTTTAAAAGTACAAACAAAGGGCCAAAATCACGGTTATTTACTAAAAATATATAAAACCCCACGAAAATAATACATTTGAAACATTGTACTAAAATAATATAAAAAAATAAAATACGAAAATAGTATATTTTAAAAAGTAAAATCCAAAATTTTTAAAAATACAACCAAATGGCCAAAATCACGTTTATTTACTAAATTAATATAAAAAACACGAAAATAATACATTAGAAACATTATGTACTAAAGTAATATAAAAAATAAAATACGAAAATAGTATATTTTAAAAAATAAAATCTGAAAATTTTAAAGATACAAACAAAGGGCTAAAATCACGGTTATTTACTAAATTAATATAAAGAAACACGAAAATAATACATTTGAAACATTATGTACAAAAATAGTATAAAAAATAAAATATGAAAATAGTATACTTTAAAAAATAAATAAAATCCAGAAATTTTAAAAATACAAACAAAGGGCTAAAATCACGGTTATTTACTAAATTAATATAAAAAAACACGAAAATAATACATTTTAAAAATTATATACTAAAATAGTATTAAAAAATAAAATATGAAAATAGTATATTTTAAAAAATAAAATCCGAAAATTTTAAAAATACAAACAAATGGCCAAAATCACGGTTATTTACTAAATTAATATAAAAAAACACGAAAATAATACATTTGAAACATTATTTACTAAATTAATATAAAAAATAAAATATGAAAACAGTATATTTTAAAAAATAAAAATCCAAAAAATTTAAAAATACAAACAAAAGGCCAAAATCACGGAATAAAAAAAATTAAGAATATTGCAACATAACCCCTTCTTGTGTTCCCATCTTTTTAATTAGAAAGGAATTTAATTAATTACATATTATAATATATTTTAAAATAATATTGAACAACTTATCATAACTTTAATTATTATTACATCACTCAAATTATTATAATTAAATAAAAATTAATTTAAAATATATTGAACTACATGCCGGATGTATTATATATATATATATATTATATTTTAAACCAAAATATTTCACTTATTATCATTTTAAAATAATAATAAAAATATTTGTATTTAAGTTGGATATATTTATTTTTTTCCAAAAATATGTTGTCGAAAAAATTGTTTGCTATTTTTTTGTAATTAAAAGCAATATATAAAATTTAGTTATTCTAATAAATATTTGAAATCCATCAAACATTAAAAGTAATAACCGAAATTTATTTTGAAATTGCAATGGCTTCATTGATCAAGAAGGATCTTCCTCACATATGTGACACTATTAATAATATAGTAAAATATTGTTATTTGTTAATCACGAGTTCTATTAAAAAAAGATCTACATAATTTAAGGAAAAAAATTATATTATTATAACTATTTTTTGTAATTTAACATTGTCAGGACTAGTACCGCGCATTAAGGGGTTGAGTGAATGGTTTAGGATATAGGCCAGATGCACGACTGCCCTACTTGGAGCTAGTTGGATTCGAGTCAGCAGCATTAACCCGGACGTTCGATTTGCGGTATGATTTAATATCCGCATTGGTCGAGCACTGGCACCCGGAGACCCACACATTTCATTTACCGTGTGGGGAGTACACTGTCTCTCTGGAGGATGTTGCATTGCACCTTGGGCTCTCAATCGACGGGGATGCCGTCACGGGTGTAAGTGCTATAGCTAAGTCGGCTGCACTTTGTTATAGCCTACTAGAAGCCTCGTCCGGCGATGCTGAGTCCAACTTCTCAGAGTTGAAATTTACATGGCTAAAAACCAATTTTGAGCATTTATCAGTTAATGCCACTGAAGAATAGTTGATGTGTGTAGTTCGAGCGTACATTATGCATATCATAGGGGGTGTACTGATGCCCAATTCGAACAACAACAAGGTTCATCTCCAGTATTTACCTCTGTTAGCTGATTTGAGTAATGTTTGCTCGTATAGTTGGGGTTCCGCAGTTCTGGCTATGTTGTATCGTGAGTTTTGCCAGACGACAAAGCCTGATGCGTAGATATGGGCGGATGCCTTGTGTTCTTGCAATCATGGGCTCTTTATTGGATGCCATTCTTGGCATCGATTAGTCACCAACCATACGTATTTCCGCTAGTTAACAGGTGATAAAATTTAACTTGTTATTAATTGAAAATTTCTTTATAATGATACTATTCTAACGATACTATATTTACTTGAAAATTATTTTCGTAGATGAAATATTTATTCGGGTATCGGGAGGTCATACACTGTCCCGATATATCGTTTGACGATTGAACAACATGCCGGGGAAAGGGTAAACTATTCAAATATTCATGACATGTAATTACTTTGTATATCTTACTCGAACCGTGTTAAATTTTAACCATGGCATTAATCGTGCAGTTTATATGGATGCCATATCGTAGACCAGAAATTGCGGCTATTATACCATTGTTTGCCTACGTTGATTTTCAATTGTGGTGCACTAACACACCAATTATCAGTTTCAATGTAGTCAAGTGGTACCACGGGGATCGAGTACTACGGTAGTTTGATTGCATCCAGTATATCCCGGATCCGCCAATGCAGGTGGGGGATGTTCACGGCATCAACAAGAGAGGGAAACATGGACAACATTGGGGGGTTTCGCATCGGAGATTTGTTGCGGTGTGGGAGAATCGGATGGCTCGAAGACCTGAGATGGATATGTCTGCCGATTTGCTACCATCATTAGAGTACATACAATGGTACTCCAGTATGGAGAAGCCATATTTACTTGGTGGGTAGTCGACTATAGTCCCTCTGTGCGTGCAGCGATCTGGGGCATACGAGCCAGTGGCCGATATAGAACCCGATCTACAGCTAGATCCCGAGCTTGACCTAGAGCTGGAGACTGAGTCCGAGCGATCATATTCACATTCGGCTGATACTTCTTATCATCCGGATTTACAGAGCAATGAAAATTTCTCGGGCTCGTCATCGCATTCACATTCAGCTGATACTTATTATCATTTAGATTTGCCGGGCAATGACTATTTCTCGGGCTCGTCAGGGGGCGGATACCATTACGGATTTGATATCTTTGGGTTGTACCCACCGCAGCACAACACTTCTCCTGGCCCATATCTATCGCATTATAGCACTACCCCCTACCCGTATCCACTGCAGTACTCCACTCCTATTGGGTTGTATCCACCGCAGCATGGCACTCCTCCCAGTTCAAGTTCATCGATGCCATTTGAGCCATATGATTTTTCTTCCATGTATCAGACACCCTCACCTACGACTGAAGAGGATTTTGGTCGCCGTAATCACCCACAACGTGAACGTCGACCTCTGCAGAGATATACCCCTAGGACTACACTATTGAACCATCAATTTTAGGGGTCTCTTGGTGTTTTGATATTAAAAAGTTTGTTTTTTTATATATATTTAATTAGATTAATTGGAACTTTGAAAAGTGGAACAAAATTTGACCATAACGTAAATTAGATTAATTTGGACTTTTTTAACATTAAAATACTAAAACTTGTAACAAATTTAGTCTTTTAATATAAATTAAATACATTACAACATTAATCTAATTGGAACAAACTTTGCAATATAATTTTTTTTATATAAATTAAATACATTACAACATTAATCTAATTAGAACAAACTTTGCAATATAATTTTTTTATATAAATTAAATACATTACAACATAAGCTCAATTCCTACCAGATCGTGACGATTGTCCAACATGATAGTTTCGTTGCGGGTATTTGTTCCGGGAATGACCAACTAACCTGCATAATCCACAACGCTTACCATCAGATTTCTCCCTAATGTCCATTTCATTACAGATTCTGGATGATTGTGGATGACCTCTCAGATTCCTGCGTAGCCCTCTGTCAGGGACAAGCTCGAAAGTCGTCAGAGGCACCTCCCATATAGACAGCTCAGGCAGAACGGGGAACTCATTTTCCTAGACACGTAACATGCGTTCAAGTGTGTATACATCATCGATAAATTGTTCAACATTAAGGTTCACTTTAGCACACGCTGGCACAATATGCGCACATAGATAATGAAGTGTTTGGAACCTCTTGCAATCGCACTGTCTGTTCCGAAGATCAACTCCATAGGACCTAGGTGGTATGCCAGGTCAACGACCAATGGTCTCTGTAACACGAAACGTTTCAAGGCATCGTGAATATATTTCTACATTCATCGACCTCGCCATCTGACGGTTTACAATCATTGCATCCCTGACATCTTTGACAAACACGTGTCCTGCCTCCATCTGGTTGACTTGTTGCTGACCCATTCTTGGCATCAAGGTAGCCAACTATAGAATGTAGCCTAGAAGATAGATGAAATCGGAAGATGTCGTGTTTTCAACAACACAGCGTTGACCCCCTCTACTAAGTTTGTGGTCATCTAACCATAAGAAAGCCCTCATCAAAACTTTGAGCCCATTGCCACGGTTCCATAGTACCCAACCACTGTCGAAAAGATGTATTCGTTTAACCCTTCATGTTACTCTCAAGTCGAATCATTCTTTAGCGGAAAATGTGTGGCTCTAGCTCATGCATTGTATATGTATAAAGAAAAGATAAGTTACAGTATTGCCTTAAAACATTAAAACTTATATTGAAAATATAAGGTAATCATTTACCTATTTTCAAAACTTGTCTCTTCCAGTCTGCATTCTTATAATCTCGATGGGAGTTAGCTGCGATATGTCAAATGCAGTAAACGGATCTTCATGGTACACCGGAACGTCTAATGGCAACAATTAATTCTTTCCCTCTATCGGAGATGATGCAAATATTATCGTTGCTAATAACATACCTCCACAGATTGGTAAGGAAGAATTCTCACGATTCCACATTCTCCTTATCTACGATTAAAAATGCTATTGGGAGCACGTTCTTGTTGCCGTCTTGAGCAACCGTAAGAAGTAAGATCTGTGTATATTTTTCATATAGCCAGGTCCCATCCACTTGCACAAATGGCCTGCAGTGGAGAAATGCGCGCACACATGGATCAAACATCCAGAACATCCGATGAAAAATTCTTTTTCCTGACTGTAGTTGGTCATCCGAGCCGTAATAAGGTCGTGTCTGTAACTCAATTACAGCCTCCGGTACGTACTTTCACATAGCGGCTATCCATCCATGTAGCTCGTTATATTACATATCGAAATCCCCATACAATTGCTCCATTGCCATCTGTTTAGCTATTCACGACTTTCGATATGATGCTCGATACTAAAATCGCGCCTGCATTTCAGCTATCAGTACCGAAACTTTAATTGTCGACATGTCCTTCACCATTGGCATGATATACGTACAGATAGTTTTGGAATCAAGTTTTCGATGATCTTCTAACATAGTGTTGATGTGCATGTGTGAGGCCCAACAAATTTACGTATCTCCCACATCTGCGAATTTTGAATAAATACGGCTCGTACCCGCCAATTGCAGCCTTCCGCCGACTTTCAATATTCCCCAATGTATAATGTCGGTTTAGATACTACAACTTTTTAATCCACTGATATATTCATACTATACCACTTAATAGCAAAAACACACACTTCATTACTTTCGAATCTCTGGCCTACGAACAACTCCTCAGGTTCGAAACTTACGGCCAGGCGGTGAGCAGGAAGTATTTCATGGTACTCTGGGAACTCAGTTGCATGCGCCGCGTCGGGGTATATGAGCGACATGTGTGGCTCAGGATTATTGTGTATCACAATATGTCGCATCTGGTTCCCGACCGATTACGCATTAATGTTTCCATTGTCATTCACGTCTTCATCGTCAATATCATCGGGGACATCGTCCACATCTGGATCACTATCAATATCGACCTTTTGATCATAAGGATTATTACTATCGTATCCATCATCACCAACCACATCAATATCGGATGTAACATTAAGATCGATATCGATCCCACATATAATTGATTCACTATCAACGTACGATATTGGAGTCACCATACACGATTCTTGAGCTCCGTGTTCTTCATCATATGCATTGAGATCATCATTTTGCTTCATACTGGCTAACTCAGCAAATAAGTGAATCAGTACATTTTTTTCGCTCTCATTCCCACAGTAAAGAGCGATAATTTTCTCAACGTCTTCGTTGTCTAAAAGTTCCATTTAGGTGAATTTGATGGGATCTGTCGAAATTGGAAACTTGTAGAAAAGTTTCGAGATCCTTCTCCCACAACGTCTAACAATTTTTGCATTAATCCTTCCCTTCATATCATCCAACGATTAAATCTCATTGCTATTTGTTTTCGACATTTAAATATGCATCCAACGGTTGTTGTCAAGATGATTCCATCGAAATAAACACATAAGAAAAACTGATTATCCATCTTCAATACTTAATCTGTTAAAAAATAAACAAAATATCTCAAAATAATTTCGAACAACAAATAAATTACTTAAATAAAAAATTAATTAATCAATATGCAATTTTAAATATATTAAAGTAAAACATAACATTCACAATAAACACATAATTAATCTAAATACAAAACTTACTAAAGAATCACAATAAACAAAATAAATTTTAAAACAAAACATAAAAATAACACTAAACAAATTAATTAATAGTAACAAAATATTTTTTCTTATCATAATCTGTTCTATTTAAAAATAACAGAAAAAGAAAAAGATACCTTTTATTTCTTCCTTCTCCCTCTCTTCTTTTCTGTAATCTTTCTTTTTACTGAATTTTTTTCCTTCTATCTTTTTTTCTTCTCTTCTCCCTCTCTTTCTTCTTCTGCAAGTTTTTTTTTCATTGCTATGTGCTTCGTTTTAACATTGAGGGGTTTAAATAGGAGATCGGGGGTGTAGGTGCCGCCTCTGCCATGTCACCAACTGGTGCCGCCTCTGGCAGAGGCTTCACCAGTATTTTAATTTTTTTTCAATTTTTTTTCAGATTCAATTTTTTTTTCAATTTTCAGTTTTTTTTTACTGTAGATGTCAGTTGGCAGGGTGGTCACGCCACTGTCATAGGCGGCACCACCCTGCCCATATAATTTCCGTCAATAATTTGGCCTTAGTATCATTTTGATATTTTTTTAATTATTTTATATTATATTGGTAAAAAACCCAACTTCCCAAAGTCTACACCTCTTTTATCCATTTTCGTGTCAGTCATCAGTGTTCTCCCTCCCACTATTGTTCGTACCCGTTAGTCACTATGAATATCGTCAATAACAGTGTTATCACGAACAACAGTAATGCTAGCATTTTCAATTCGAATTTTGTGATTTCTATATACATGTTTTGATCAATAATGATACCCGTGGATGACAATGTTATCATGAGCAATGATAATACTAGTATTTTCAGTTCAATTTTTGTCATTTCTTTTGTGATTTTTATAATATATTTTGATCCATAATGATTATTGTGAAGTAATTATATAAAGAGATTTCTTAGGAGAAAAAAAGAGTGATAAACAATTAAAGGGGAGTTTTTTTTTTTAAAGCAAATGGAGTATTTTGATATGCAAAATTAAGATGGTGAAATGGATTGAGAAAACAGGCGAGCAATTAAGGTTATATAAAATTAAAAAAATTAAAAAGAATTTAAACTTTTATATATTTTTATACTTTTTATAATTTTTACACTTTTCCATATTTTTAATTTTTAATAAATTATATATATTTGTAATTTTTATGATTTTCTATCAATTCTATAATTTTTTTAACCTTTTCTTTTCGTCGGACAAAAAATCCCCCAAAAATATTAAAAAACGACAACCATACACTTTAACAATCAATCATTAAAGGGGTTAGAAGGCTCAATCAGAAGTGTTTTTTGACAAAAAAAAGTTAGATCCTTAAACCTTTTTTCTTTTTAAATGAAACACAAGCTTATAATTATGTTCTCAACTCTCTCTGCCTTTCACCTTATCAAACATTAGCAAACGCCATCGATGAAAACCAAATTTAGAAGCTTAGAATGTATAAAGGTTGGAGCTTAAGAACAATGATTTGGATTTATCCCCAAGTAAAAATAACTACATAATGTTGCAGCTTGTTAATTCCAGTGCCATCAATATAAGCAAAATTCTCATTCATTTTTGCAACACCGTCGCTGATAAAAAGACACATAAATCATAACAGCCATTGATAAAAGAAGAAATAGAAAATGAAAAAGAAAAAGGGCATTATAAGTATGAGATTAGATATTTCCGGTAGGAGCTACGAAACATCGGGATTATTCAGCACCGTGAATGAGAAAGGCACGGAGCAGTACGGACGGGGGACTTCAAGATTGAGGCTTTTCCCATTTGAGGGGCTTCACAACTTCCCAGGTGAAGTCGGGGTCGTCCCTTCCAAAATGTCCATAGGCAGCTGTCTTCAAGAACCGGTCATTGCCACCCCTCTTGAGGTCCAGGTTGATGGTGATCATTCCAGGCCTGAAATCAAAGTTCTCCTTCACAATTTGGAGGATTTCGTTGTCAGGAATCTTTCCAGTTCCGTAGCTGTCTACGAAGACAGACAAGGGCTCCGGCACACCAATAGCATAGGAGACCTGCACGAGGCACCTGCGTGCAAGCCCATTAGCTACAATGCTCTTGGCAGCTTGCCTAACGATGTAAGATCCACTCCTGTCCACCTTGGTTGGGTCCTTTCCAGAGAAAGCACCGCCACCATGGGCTCCCCAGCCACCGTAAGTGTCAATGATGATCTTACGACCGGTAAGACCTGCATCACCGTGAGGACCACCAATGACAAAGCGGCCAGATGGGTTGAGGTGGAAGATCGTCTTCCCATCAAGATACTTCTCAGGAATAACAGGCTTGATAACATGCTCTTTGAGGTCAGCAGCAATTTCATCATTTGTAACAGTCTCATCATGCTGGGTGGAGATGAGGACAGTGTGAACACGAACCGGAACCATGGCACCATTATCGTTGTAGTACTCAACAGTAACCTGTGTTTTACCATCAGGCCTTAGCCAGGGGCAGGTACCATTCTTCCTAACCTCAGTAAGACGTGCCCCAAGCTTAGTTGCAAGGACATGGCTGAGAGGCATGAATTCTGGGGTTTCATCAGAGGCGTTTGAATTTTCATTTTATATAAAAATAACATTCGTGGCTCTTCAAAAAACAAAAAACAAAAAAGGTTATTGGCTAGTGGTTATTAATGTTTATGATCTTTTGTATGGATTTAACAGGGAAACTTCGGTCACCGACCAACCATCGCCGATGGTTTGGTTTGATGGCTTAGCTTGAGCCGTTTGCCTCCATGGCTTAACACCAACTTCCTATCTCCCAAAACTGTTTTATCTTATTTGATTTCTTTTTGGGGTAAGTCTCCGTAGGTCTCAACTTAGTTCTTATAGACAAAAAGTAATCATCAATTCAACATTCACATGGTATAGCTCAAGTTAACACCAATTTATTAAAAAAATTTGTAAGTCTTATATGAACCTACACAATTCTTCATTTGTGTTCATTTACATCTAAATATTTTCTTTTGTCGAACATTAATATTATATATTTTCATAACTTTTAATATTTTTTAATATTTTTCTTATAAACTTTTATAATTATTAAATACTTATTAAAAGATAGCATGTAGAATGAGAGTGAATAAATGGATCATGGATATCTAGATGCAAATAAACTTAAATGTCTATTTATCCAAATTCATGATATGATTGCTTTTTTAGTAATTTTTACATAATTTTTAAGATTATTTTAAATATTTTTCACTTGATAAAATGTCCTATTAGCATAACATGTACTCATCTTATGTCACCATTTGTCACATCAAAAAATTATAACGATCAACACAATCAACTTAAATGAAAAGGGTTTTTAGTCTACCAAAATTCAATTAGGTGAAGATTTAGGCCTGCTTGATTTTATTTTTACCCTAAGCTTTTTTATAATATTAAACCCATCAACCTTCCATGTCTATTTTTTAAAATATAGCATGAAATTAGATATGATTAAATTCTATTATTAATTCTTATATTATGTGTAAGTTGTGGATTTGGTTCCCTTACTTTAATTTGATCAAATTTAGTACATGTGTTTTCTAATTAGTTAATTTTAGTCCATGTATTGTTCAAATTTTAAAATCTCAATCCTAACCCAAATAATAATAGTTAAATCCAATTGGTTAAATATTGATATTAATCATATATTACGCGTAAAGTTATAGATTTAGTTCATATTCTCTAATTGGATCATTTTTAATCCTTATAATTTTCAAATTTCAAAATTCCATTCTTACCATAAACTACTACAGTTAAATCCATTAATTGGTTTTTTTGTGAGTAATATGTGTAAATAACAAGTTGACAAAAACATTACACATATGGTAATATGTTTGCTACGTCAAAATTTGAAAATAATAGAACTTAATGAACTTAACAACTATATTTGATAATGACTATACTTTAAATATTTAGAAAGTAAAAGAACTAAGAATGGCCAAATTAAAGTATGAACTGTAACAGCCCGATTAGGGCCAAGTAGGAACAGTGGTCTCGGGACCACAAATTCGAAGTTAGAAAAATTATTTTATTATTTTTGTGAGGTTATAGTATGATTTTATTAGTGCATGAAAAATTTGGTGAGCTAATTTTTAATGTTTTCTAGCCCAATTTCGAAAAGGGACTAAATCGCATAAAAGGCAAAAGTTGCATTTTAGTACCCAAATGAGTTAAATAGCTAAAGAACTTAAATTCAGGGCTTTTAAAGGGAAATTACACCCTTTTTATTAGTGTTGGCCGGCCATGTAATGGGTTTTAAGCAAATAGTCAAAGTATTAGGTGGATGATGTCATGATTTGGTGATAAAATAATGCCTAAAAGCCTAGCTATCATTTCTTTCTTCTCCATCTCTCTTCTCCACTGAAAATATAAGCAAAAATGGAGTTTTGAAGGCTGAAAATTTTCAGCAACTAAAAGCCCTCACAAGTAAGTGATTCCCACACCCTTTGTTGATGATTTTTGCATTTTTGAGACCCTTGAAGCATGAGTCTTCAAATGAGGGTGATATCTTGCAAAATGGTCAAGAGTTTAGACTATTTTCATGAAAGCATTTGTGATTTTTATTGAGTTTTTATGGAGGAATATGAGTCCTAGTTGTGTTATAAACAACTTTTGTAAAAGGTGTTAGCATGAAAACACCTAAAGGGGCTATTTTGCATAAGTTGTAAAATAGTTAATAAGTATGTGAAATAGTGATAATTTGAAGTTGCTATAATAGTAAAAATAGTTCGGTTAGGCCTAAGATACAAAGAAATTTGATGAAAATTAATTTTCGGGCATAGGGGTAAAATGGTCATTTTGCCAAAGTCTAGGGGCAAAATGGTTATTTTACCAAAGATGTAAATTTATGATTTCTTAATCCTAATTAGTGACTAAATGAGTGCATATTGTCATTATAGATCAAGATTTACCAAATCCGAACCTAGATCGGGGGAAGGCCAAGCAAACCGAATAGCCAAGTACTTTTTGTAAACCGAGGTAAGTTGTATGTAAATGATACAACTACACTGTTAATACTTGTATTCATATCGCCATTGAATTGATATTGTATGAGTTGTCAAGTTATGAATTGAGAATGTCTAGAAATATTTGAGATAATAGAAATATCCCGTTGAAACATTAGGATACGAACTGGATATTCGTGCCAAGGCATTGGGTGATTTGTGCGCCAGTGTAAGACATGTCTGGGACATGCTTCGGCCACATTATGAGAGCTAGTGTAAGACCATGTCTGGGACATGCATCATCCATGCTATGATAGCTAGTGTAAGACCATGTCTGGGACATGGCATCGGCACAGAGATGAGTGCCAGTGTAAGACATGTCTGAGACATGCATCAGCCTTAATAGAGATAGCCAGTGTAAGACGTGTCTGGGACATGCATCGGCTAAGAGTTGTGCTAGTGTAAGACATGTCTGGGACATGCATCAGCACGCGTATATGAGAGCCAGTGTAAGACCATGTCTGGGACATGGCATCGACAATATATCCCATGTTAAAGGTTCATAGAATATCTAGTAGTATTCCAAAAGTTTCAATGATGAGAGTTATAGATCAATTTTGATAAAGAAAGAATAACCATGTTGTGAGTGGTACAGGTACCTATATGGTAAGCATGAGTAATGAGCTTAATTTAGAGAATGTGACTCGAGTAAATGATAATGAGTAAGTTAAATTATGTTTACCTTTGAGCTATAAGTATGATGACTAATGGTGAGATTGTTGTTGTATATTTATTTATATGCAACTTACTAAGCTTTATGCTTACCCTCTTTCCTTTCCTTCTTCTTTCAGTGTTATCAAGCTAGCTTAAAGATCCCTTAAAGTCAGAGATATCGATCACACTATCGGCCGCAATACCTGGTATAGTTGGATTTATATTTTTGATGTTGGCATGTATTGGGCTAGACTAGGATGTTGTATTAAGAGAATGATTCATATATTTTGGCTTAAGTCAAAGGCCCTGCATTTTGTAATCAAGCCTGGAATAATGGCTATTATTCATTTTGATGAATGCATATAATGTTCTTTCTATGGATGAATTAGTGCCCATTGTGATGAGATTTATATATTGAAATGATTTTGTGTAGGTTGTGCAAAATGGGTGACAAAAGGGCTTGGGAAATAGCCTAGTTTGTCCACACGGGTAAGACACACTGACATGTGTCTAAGCCGTGTGTGACACACGGTTCACACCCATGGGCATGTGTTATGGTTGTGGTCCTCTGCACTTAAATTTTTAAAGTCATTTTAGTACATGGGTAGGCCCCACAGGCGTGTTCCCAGGCTGTGTCATAAAGTCAGTACGCATGCTAGTAGTACACGGGCAAGAGACACGGCCGTGTGTATCGGTCGTGTGAAGGACACGGTTATAGGGCATGGGCGTGTTCATGGGCCGTGTGGTTTAGGCAGAATGCTTATGATTTCAGACACAGGTTCGGGACACCAGCGTGTCCCTGGCACACGGTTGTGTGTTCTATACCCACACGGGCGTGTGGAGTCTTGATGCACAAAAATTTTCTAAGTTTTCATGAGGTCTCGGTTGGGTTGCAAACAACCCTGGACTTATGATTGGGCCTCGTAAGCCCATATACAAGATAGTTGCTTATGAAATGAGAAGTTTTTAAATTGTTTGAAATTTCACGGGCCAGTTTTATACAGTTGGTTGAGTTTAAGTCAGGTAGCACAACGAACCCTATCCTAGCGTCGAATACGGGTGAGGGGTGTTACATTTGGTGGTATCAGAGCATGGTTTAGTCGATTCTAGGACTAAACTAGCCAGAGTACGAGTCTAGCTATACATGCCACGTATGTGCATATTGATAGTGTGACGATTCCTGACGATTATAAATTGTTTTTAATATAGTAATAGATCCTGATAGAACCACGAAAGATGACGTAGAAAGTAATGCGTCGGCTCCCGTAGAAGGGACCGCGCCGATTGAGAGTGAGCCCGTAAGTATGGGCCAAGGTGGAGAGGCTAGGGAAGCCTACCTCCGAATAATGGATGCTTGGTATATGGAGTTTGTTCGTACGAACTCGAACACTCTACCTCCCCCACATCCTCTGATTCCTTAATATGCCCTGATGGCTCCGCAAGGTGTGGATGTGTTCAGACAAGAGAAGCCTCTGGTAAACAAGATTCGGAAGCAAGGGGCCGAGGAATTTGGGGCTAGTGTAGATGATGACCCAGAGAGAGCGGAGTTTTGGCTAGAGAATACCATGAGGGTATTCGATGAACTGTCATGCACACCTGAAGAGTGCGTGAAGTGTGTCATGTCACTTCTATGAGACTCGGCTTATCATTGGTGGAACACTCTCGTGTCTGTAATATCGAGAGAAAGAGTAACTTGGGAATTCTTCCAAGGAGAGTTTCGAAAGAAGTACATTAGCCAGAGGTTTATGGACCAGAAAAGAAAGGAATTTCTAGAGTTGAAGCAATGTAATAAAACTGTGACAAAGTATGAGCGGGAGTTTATGAAACTCAGCAAGTATGTGCGGGAGTGCGTATCCACTGAAGCTACCATGTGTAAGAGGTTTGAGGATGGCCTCAATGAAGATATTTGAGTATTTTTGGGCATCCTGGAGTTAAGAGAATTTTTAGTGCTCGTTGAGAGAGCGTGCAAAGCAGAAGAGCTAGTGAAAGAGAGGAGGAAAGCGGCCAGCGAGTCATGAGATTTAAAGAAAAGCAGATGGGGAGAGCATATCAATCCTCCTCCAAAGAGGTCAAAAGAATTTACTACCCGATTGAATACTTCGGT
This sequence comes from Gossypium hirsutum, assembly GCF_007990345.1. Lineage (NCBI taxonomy): Eukaryota > Viridiplantae > Streptophyta > Magnoliopsida > Malvales > Malvaceae > Gossypium > Gossypium hirsutum. The sequence goes on along the minus strand of NC_053430.1, from coordinate 27,730,196 downwards.
GGGGTATTCGAAGAGAAATAAGAATCAGCAGAACATGGCGTCTAAAGCCCAAACTACTTCAGTTGCAAGTGTTGGTAGTGCTCGGCCAAATAGGCCTGAGTGTTCGCAATGTGGAAGACGTCACTTGGGAAAATGTCGAGTAAACGAGAGGGGAGGTTTCAAGTGTGGGTCACTTGACCACTTTATCCGTGAGTGTCCTGAAATGGACAAGAGAGAGAGAAAACAAGATGCGAAAGCAAGCAGTGCTCCCTTTAGGGGTAGGCCTCAAAAGAACCCGGGAGTGGGACTGGTAATAGAGGTGCACCGAGAGATACTGCGATGAGGTCCGAAGGCAAAGCACAGCGATGACCTATGTTATATGAGCCCGGAAAGAGGCAGAGTCTCTAGACGTGATCACGAGTACCTTTTCTATTCACGACATAATTGTTGTTGCTTTAATTGACACGGGGTCTACCCACTCTTACATATGTATAGATTTGATGCTTATAGAGTCCACTGAGTTTGTTATGAAAGTGTCTAACCCATTAGGCAAGCATGTATTAGTAGACCAAGTATGTAAAAATTGTCCTTTGGTGATTAGACGCTATTGTTTTCCAGCCAACTTGATGTTGTTGCCGTTTAACGAATTCGATGTAATTCTTGGGATGGATTGGCTGACCTCCCATGGCATTGTAGTAGACTGTGGGAGAAAAGTAATTCAGTTAAGATGTGAGAATGGTAATGTTCTTCGAGTTGGGCCAGATAAGTTAGATAACCTGCTTGGGGTAATATCGTCTTTGACCGTCGAAAAATATTTGAGAAAAGGTTATGAAACTTATTTAGCTTTTGTGCTAAATACCCAAGTGCCCGAATCGAAGATTAAGTCAGTGCCAGTGGTTTGTGAGTTCATAGATGTCTTTTTGGAGGAGTTACCAGGGTTACCCCTAGAGAGAGAGGTTGAGTTTGGTATCGAGTTGGCTCCTGGTACGATGCCAATATCGATTACACCTTATAGGATGGCCCCCACTGAGTTAAAGGAGTTGAAAGTACAATTGCAAGAGTTAACAGATAAAGGTTTTGCTAGACCGAGTTATTCACCATGGGGTGCTCCAGTTCTTTTTTGTGAAAAAGAAAGACGGAACGATGAGGTTATGTATCGACTACAGACAGCTTAACAAGGTGACAGTGAAGAGCAAGTATCCCTTGCCGAGGATCGATGATCTCTTCGATCAATTGAGAGGGGCCACTATATTCTCTAAGATAGACTTGAGATCAGGTTACTACCAGTTAAGGGTCAAGGAGCAAGACGTACCGAAGACTACTTTTCAGACGAGATATGGGCATTACGAGTTTCTTTTATGCCTTTTGGATTAACGAATGCCCTGACAGTGTTTATGGATTTGATGAACCGCATCTTTCGGCCGTACTTGGATAAGTTCGTTGTCGTTTTTATCGATGACATATTGATTTATTCGCGTGATGAGAGTGAGCATGCGGAACATTTGAGAACTGTGTTACAGACTCTGAGAGATAAGCAGTTTTACGCTAAGTTTTGTAAGAGTGAGTTTTGGCTTAAGAAAGTTGGATTTCTAGGACACATTGTGTCGAGAGACGGGATCAGGGTTGATCCGAATAAGATCTCAGCTATTGTAGAATGGAAACCGCCAAGGAATGTGACAGAGGTAGGCAGTTTTCTGGGGCTAGCAGGATACTATAGATGATTTATAAATGGATTCTCCATGATAGCTACACCGATGACGAGGTTACTGCAAAAAGATGTCAAGTTCGAATGGACGGAAGAGTGCCAACAGAGCTTCGAGAGATTAAAGGCTTTGTTGATCGAAGCCCCAATTTTAGTGTAACCTGAGTCGAGCAAGAAATTTGTAGTTTTTAGTGACTCCTCCCTAAATGGTTTAGGGTGTGTGCTAATGCAAGAAGGCAAGGTTATAGCCTATGCCTCAAGGCAGCTAAAACTTTATGAGAAGAATTATCCGACCTATGATTTAGAGCTAGCAGCTGTGGTGTTCGCATTGAAGATTTGGCGACATCATTTATATGGTGAGAGATGCCGAGTATTTACTGATCACAAGAGTTTAAAGTATCTCGTGACTCAGAAAGAATTGAATTTGAGGCAACGACGATGGTTAGAGCTAATAAAAAATTATGAGTTGATTATCGACTATCATCCGGGAAAGGCGAATGTAGTCGCCGACGCTTTGAGCAGAAAGTCGTTGGTTGCTTTCAGAGCTTTGAACGCTCAGTTGACCGTATCTAGTGATGGTTAGATCCTAGCAGAGTTGAGAGTTAAACCGACTTTTCTTCATGAAATCCAAAAAGCTCAGAAAAATGATGAGAAGTTACAAGCCAAGAAAAATCAGTGTGAGTCAGATGTTGAATCAGATTTTCAGATTGGTACCGATGGATGTTTAATGTTCAAAAATAGAATTTGCGTGTCTAAAGATGGCGAGCTCGTTCAGAAGATTTTACGAGAAGCACATAGTGGTAGTTTGGCCGTCCGCCCGGGTAGCGTAAAAAAGTATAACGACCTGAAGAAAATGTATTGGTGGTCGGGAATGAAAAGGGATATTTCAGAGTTTGTTTCCAAGTGTTTAGTATGTCAGCAAGTGAAGGCTGAACACCAAGTATCTTTTGGGCTACTTCAGCCTATTATAGTTCCAGAGTGGAAATGGGATCGTATCACGATGGATTTCGTAACCAGTTTTCCATTAACTCCGAAAAAGAAAAACGTTGTATGGGTTATTGTTGACAGATTAACTAAGTCAGCCCACTTCATACTAGTGTGTACCGACTACTCTCTTGAGAAATTAGCTGACTTGTATGTTTTCGAGATTGTGAGGCTACATGGTGTACCATTGTCGATTGTTTCAGATCGCGACCCAATATTCACCTCAAGGTTTTAGAAAAAGTTACAAGAGGCTCTAGGAACCAAGTTAAGTTTCAGTATGACTTTTCATCCACAGACTGACGGACAATCAGAAATAGTAATATAGATCTTAGAGGACATGCTAAGATATTGCGTCCTTGAATTTGAAGGAAGTTGGGAAAAATACTTACCATTGGTTGAATTCGCCTACAACAACATCTATCAGTCGAGTCTAAAAATGGCACCTTATGAGGCCTTGTACGGGCGAAAGTGCCGACGCCCTTATATTGGACAGAGTTGAGAGAGAGTTAGATTCACAGGGTTGATTTGGTCAAAGAGGCTGAGGAAAAAGTTAAAGTGATTCGGGAATGCCTAAGAGCCGCTTCGAATAGACAGAAATCCTACGCAGATTTGAAGCGAAAAGAGATCAAGTTTGAGGTCAATGATAAAGTATTCTTGAAAGTTTCCCCTTGGAGGAAAAACCTCAGATTTGGTAGAAAAGGCAAGTTGAGCCCTAGTTTCATAGGACCTTATGAAATTACTGAGAGAGTAGGGCTTGTGGCCTACAGATTGAAATTGACGCCAGAGTTAGAAAAAATTCACGATGTGTTTCACGTGTCTATATTACGCCGATACAGATCTAACCCTTTACAAGAGTTGTGCTAGTGTAAGACATGTCTGGGACATGCATCAATACGCGTATATGAAAGCCAGTGTAAGACCATGTCTGGGACATGGCATCGGCAATATATCCCATGTTGAAGGTTCATAGAATATCCAGTAGTATTCCAAAAGTTTCAATGATAAGAGTTATAGATCAATTTTGATAAAGAAAGAATAACCATGTTGTGAGTGGTACAGGTACCTATATGGTAAGCATGAGTAATGAGCTTAATTTAGAGAATGTGACTCGAGTAGATGATAATGAGTAAGTTAAATTATGTTTACCTTTGAGCTATAAGTATGATGACTAATGGTGAGATTGTTGTTGTATATTTATTTATATGCAACTTACTAAGCTTTATGCTTACCCTTTTTCCTTTCCCTCTTCTTTCAGTGTTATCAAGCTAGCTTAAATATCCCTTAAAGTCAGAGATATCGATCACGCTATCGGCCGTAATGCCCGTTATAGTTGGATTTATATTTTTGATGGTGGCTTGTATAGGGCTAGGCTAGGATGTTGTATTAAGAGAATGATTCATATATTTTGGCTTAAGTCAAAGTCCCTGCATTTTGTAATCAAGCCTGGAATAATGGCTATTATTCATTTTGATGAATGCATATAATGTTCTTTCTATGGATGAATTAGTGCCCATTGTGATGAGATTTATATATTGATATAATTTTGTGTAGGTTGTGCAAAATGGGTGACAAAAGGGCTTGGGAAATAGCCTAGTTTGTCCACACGGGTAAGACACACGGGCGTGTGTCTAGGCCTTGTGTGACACACAGTTCACACCCATGGGCGTGTGTTATGGCCGTGCGTCCCCTGCACTTAAATTTTTAAAGTCATTTTAGCACACGGGTAGGCCCCACAGGCGTGTTCCCAGGCTCTGTCATAAAGTCAGTATGCATGCTAGTAGTACACGGGCAAGAGACATGGCCATGTGTATCGGCCGTGTGAAGGACACGGTTATAGGGCACGTGTGTGTTCGTGGGTCATATGGTTTTGGCAGAATGCTTATGATTTCAGACACGAGTTCGGGACACGGACGTGTCCCTGGCACACGGTCGTGTGTTCTATACCCACACGGGCGTGTGGAGTCTTGATGCACAAAAAATTTCTAAGTTTTCATGAGGTCTCGGTTGGGTTGCAAACAACCCTGGATTTATGATTGGACCTCGTAAGCCCATATATGAGATAGTTGCTTGTGAAAAGAGAAGTTTTTAAATTGTTTGAAATTTCACGGCCCAGTTTTATACAGTTGGTTGAGTTTAAGTCAGGTAGCACCACGAACCTATCCTAACGTTGGATACGGGTGAAGGGTGCTACATGAACTAAATCCACAACTTACGTATGGTATACGGACTAACAACAATGTTTAACCTTTAAATTTTGTAAAAATAAAAGCTTTCAAGTTTGTTGTGAAATTAAAAACTCTCAAGTTTGCAAATATTTATTCATTTTATCATTACAATATTAGGAAAGAAGAATAATGTTTTGAACCTGTGTTATATAAATGTTAAAGAGGAGTTTTAACCACGACTCCAAACAAGTCTTGAGATAATTTGTTTAACTAATTTAAACTATATAAAGTTTATTTGCAATATTATAATTTTATCATATATATATGTTAAAAATATTAATCCATATTAAATTAAAAATATTAATCCATATTAAATTAATTATATAAAAAAATCTTGTTATGCACCTCACATCGTTTCACTATCCCGAGCCAATATCTATCCCCTCTAAGGATTGATATATGATTAACGATAAAGACTGTAATAGCCCGATTTTGGACCTAGTTGGAACAGTGGTTTCAGAACCACTAATCTAAGGTCGGAGAAATTATTTTTAATATTATTTTATGTGTTATAGTATGATTATATGAGTACATGAAAATTTTGGCGAAATAATTTTAGCGATTGCTTGCTTAATTTCGAAAAAGGACTAAATCGCATAAAGTGCAAAAGATTTATTTTACTAGCTAAAAGTGTTAAATGGCTATGACGCATTAAATTAGAAGTCCTTATTGAATAAATAGACCCCAAATTTATTAGTGGCTGAACATGGAGACAAAGAAGTTGAAAAGTCAAGGGTTGGTGGCATTAGGTGACTTATTTGATAATAAAATTAAACAAAAAGAAAAATGCCATCATTGTAACACCCCTAGCCCGAATCCAACACCGGGATAGGGCTCGAGGCATTACCAAATCTTTACACTTTCAGTATACTAACTTGGATCACAAAATTCATTTGAATTTAAAACCTTTCAATCATGAACATCTCGTCCCTTGTATAGGCCTTCGAGACCTATAACATATCGGGGAGCAATGCGGGACAAATACGGGCACGTTCGATTAACCTTGGGCTACTCAAAAAATTTTCCTTAACATAAAGGAACACATGCCCGTGTAGGTGGACCATGTGGACTCTCATGCCCGTGGGCTCATCCCGTGTCCAAAACTTGAGCATTCTGTTAAATTAACACGGCCAAGACACACGCCCGTATGTCCTACCCGTGTGCTAATTTAACTTAGAGCTTTAGGTGCAGGGGACACACAGTCATGCCACACGCCCATGGGGATAGGCCGTGTGTCACATACGGCATAGACACACGCCCGTGTGTCTAACCATGTGGACTTTAATAGGCTATTTACCAAGGCTTTTATTCACCCCTTTCTACTTTTTTTTCTTAAAAGATACCAAATTCAAAGTAAAACATGATTATACAGCAGTAAATGATCTTGATGAAATTAGTTGTATGGAAACCTCATATCATCGGTTTCATTCAAAAAGGTTATTTCCCATCTAGTATTTATGGGTTCTTATGTTATTGTAACACATTCAAAACTTGGCTCGTTTTTGAACTCATTGCCACTTGAAGCAACCTATCATAATGGAGCATAAACATGCATATAAAGGCAGATCATAGCCTACTTTCAAATATGCCAATTTCCATGGCCTTGTACAAAAAGATGAATGCATCTTTACATGCCTTCATTTGGAAATTCAAATGACTCAAATGAAAAAAATACTCAAAGCCCTATACATGCCATTAACAAAATAGAAGTGTCTTTATACCAAAGCTTGACTAGTTGATAGTGTGTTGACTCTCCAATCGTCTTCCAATCTTTATGAGTCCTCAAGCTTTGTAAAAATAGGGAAAAGAGAGGGGGTAAGCATTTTCATGCTTAGTAAGCTCAAATAACCAGAAAGTAAACTTACCGAGTAATTAGCATACATCCATACTTAATTCATGAAATCATCCATTATGAAATGATTTCCTATCACATGCACTCAATCAATGAGTTAGTCACATAATCATGTAATTTATATAGATGAGTTTGTCATTCATCATCTTGTTAGCATACATCATGTTAACCCCGTTGAGTTTCTAGGAAATCTCGATGGAATACCCAGTATCTGTCAATTCTTACGAATGAACATTTTATATATATGCACTCCCGTGAACCTCACATTTCATGGCGGAATTACCAGTCCAGGCTAAATTCCCCATATCATGAACTCGTAAGGTGATGTCGGGATTACCAGTCCAGGCTAAATCCCTTATAGTGACAAACACCTTTAATGATATCGGATCTGAATTACCAGTCTAGGCTAAATTCTGACCCTAATCAGATTACCCGTCCGGGCTAAATCCATAGTGCACACATATTCTTCGGGAGGCTTGATCATTCAAGGAACACCCGTCCGGGCTAGATTCCTCTTCATACTTGAGATCATGAATTACCCGTCCGGGCTAAATCCTTACTGCAACACATTCAGGATCTCATTCTACATGTAAAACATGGTTTATCCATCGAATTCCCTTTTTAACCTCAACTGAGATAGTTATCAACAATTCATTATCAAGGATGCATTTCATACATTTTCATGTCATCAATAATTGCAAATATCATGCATTCATAAATCATTAAATTATACATATTAGGGGTTTACTTTAAGTTATCCAAACTTACCTGGTATTCACCACGATCGACCTCCGGAACTTGTTTCTCAAGGTCTATAACAGCAAAATTAACTCATTAACACCCCACATAATACATTTCAAGTTTAATATCCACCCTCGGTCCAATTGACCATTTTTCCCCTAACCTTTGATATTTTTACGATTTAGTCCCTAAGCTCGTATAATGAAACACATGCAATTTCTATCTTACCCAAGCCTAAGCAAACATTTTTCCTTCTTATGGTAGCCCACATTATCCATTAATTTCTCATTTCTACCACACATTTGCATCTTTTGCAAAATGGTCCTCATAAGGGTTTCTCATGAAAACCAACTTGGAAAAGATGTTTAACACACATTAATCTTTCATATTCCTCTATAATCCATCAAAATACCAATAACTCATGCATAGGTAAATTTTTGAACATAAACTCTAGCATGAAATATGGGTCGAAATAGGAAGAGCAAGCTACCGGGATTTCAAAAATACAAAGAACATGAAAAACGGGGCTTGGGAGCACTTACTATTAAGCTTGAAAATGTTGAAAACCCTAGTTATGGTGTCTCTTCAATTTTTGGCAGCCATGGAAAAGAAAATGGTTGATTTTGGCTTGATTTTTTTCAATTTTAATTCTTTAAAATGACAAATGACCAAAATGCCCTTATGCCCTTTCTTTAAAATTTCATCCATGCAAGCCCATTTTTGTCCAAAAATTTAGAATTTGGGAAAATTACTATCCAAGACCTACTAATTCATAATCTAAAGTAATTTCATACAAATTGCTTCTAGAATCCAAGTTTTGCTATTTATTCAATTTAGTCCCTAATTTCCAATTGGACACTTTATGCTTAGAATTTCTTCATGAAACTTTAACACATGTATATACTCATATTCTAGGCCTCATAATAATCATAAAATAAGTATTTTGGAGTTAGACTTGTTAGACTTGTGGCCTCGAAACCACTATTTCAACTACGCCCTATTTCGGGATGTTACAATCATCTTCCTTCTTCATCCACCGAAATTTTTAGCCAACATAGGGGTTTTGAGAGCTCAAAATTTCAGTCACTCTTGACTCTTGCAAGTAAGTGATTTTGATGGTCTTTCTTGATAATTTTTGTACTTTTGGGACCCTTGAAGCATAAGCTAACTAATAGGGGGCTATTTTGCAAATGGTTGAAAGTTTATGGTTTTGCCATGAAAGATTTTATGTTTTTTGCTGAAATATTATGGAATAAAATGAGTTATGGTTGTTAAATAAACAACTTTCATGAAATAGTTTTCATGAAAACCCTAACTAAGGACCATTTTGTATAAGTTATAAATTATAGGGTAAATGTGTGAAATAATTAGAATTGTGGGTTGCTTCTAGTATACAAAGAATTCAGATAGGCTTGGTTAGTGAGAAAATTTGATGAAAATCGATTTACGAGCCTAAGGGTAAAATTGTAATTTCGTAAAAGTCTAAGGGCAAAATGGTCATTTAGCCAAAATATGGTTTGTAAAATGTCTTGATTAATGTGATGATTAAATTTATGAATTTTATCATTATAGATTAAGAAATATGAAATCCGGACTTAGACTGGGGGAAGACAAGCTAGTGGACTAAATCAAACTAGTCGTCCATATTTTGAATACCGATGTAAGTTTGTGTGTAAATAATGTACCTTATATTATGGAATTAATAATCGATGTTGAATGAGTTGTTTAATTAATGTTAAAAATATGTCCAAAGGGACTTGATGTGATAAATTCCCAGTTGAACCCTAAGAATATTAGGATACCGAGGTCCTGACGTTAGGGTACATGTGAGCCAATGTAAGACCATGTTTGGAACATGGCATCGGCATTGTTATGAGAGCTAGTGTAAGACCATGTCTGGGACATGGCATCGGCCTCAATATGTGAGCCAGTGTAAGACCATGTTTGGAACATGGCATCGGCTTTATTACGAGAGCTAGTGTAAGACCATGTTTAGGACATGGCATGAGCATCTTACCCTTTTTGTATGAGGTTTCTCGGGTATCCTTTAGTATTCCAACCGGTTCAACGGGTAATTTAAATATTTTATCAAATAAGAAAAGTTGTAATTATGTTGTAGGTGGTACAGGTACCTACATAAAACTCATAAGAATTGAGCATCGGTTTATGTTATATGAATAGTGAGGATGAAAATGAGTAAGCTATGCCTATGATTATATGAAAATTTTGTGTAGGTTTATAATATATTGTGCTCGTGTTAGTGCATGATTGATGTTATTACTTATTTACATGCAAACTTACTAAGCTTTATGCTTACTCTCTTTCCTTTCCTTTTTATAGCATCGCCAAGCTAACTCTGGAATCAAAGGACATCGGAGGCTCGATCACACTATCAATCAGAATATTTGGTATATTTAGATTTATTATTTTGAGTATGGCATGTATAGGGACTTGGTCTTTTTGCTAAATGTCATATTGTTTTAGCCAAATAAGTTGGTTTGCCATGAAAGTTGTTTCATTTTTGTATAAGGCCATGAATGATGGATAATATTTATTATTGCTAAATGCATTTAATGAGGATTATCATGGATGTGGATGTTTGGTTGTGGCTGTTTTGATTATGTGTGTTTATGCTTGGATTGGAGATGTTTGATGTTGTGTAGGTTGGTGCAAGTAAGGGTGGCAAAAAGGCTTGGTAGATAGCATTGTTTTTTTCCACATGGGCAGACACATGGGTGTGTGTCTAGGCTGTGTGTGACACACGGTTTGCCCCATGGGCGTGTAGTTAGGTCGTGTGTCCCTTGCACCTAAATTTAGCAAAACAGAATGCCCAGTAGTAACCACACAGGCGGAGACAAGGCCGTGTGTCTCAACTGTGTGGAGGACATGGCCATAGTATATGGGCATGAGCCCAGGCCATGTGAAGTTTGCACCATAAATGCAAAATTAAATTTGCCACACAGCCTAGCACACGGGTGTGTGCCTTGGCCTTGTGCCCCTAGAGGGTTGTTGACGTCAGAAACAGAATGTCAAGTTTTTTGTACACGGGCTGAGACACGAGCATGTCACAGCCGTGTGAAGGACACGGGCCATGGACACGGGAGTGCGCCAGGCCATGTGAATATCCCTGTAGGTTCGAAGTGAGAAATAAATCCACACAAGATAGGGACATCGATAGGTTTAGGCCGTGTGAGCTACACGGGTCTTCAACATGGCCATGTTAAAAGGACACACGGGCGTTGCCCTTCCACATGGGCGTGTGCCATTAGTTGCATTGAAATTTTTTAAAGTTTTCAAAAGTGTTCAGTTTATTCCCGAACCGTCTCCAAAGCGTGTTTTGAGCCTTGTAGGTCCATATTAGGGATGTTAAGAGGAAGCTTGAAAATTTTAAATTTGAGTGAAATTTTATGACCCAAAAATGTTTGTATGTATGTGTTTAAGTCTAGTAACGCCTCGTACCCTGCCCCGATGTGGGATACGAGTAAGAGGTGTTACATTTAGTGTATCAGAGCTGCAGTTTAGTCGATTTTTGGACTAATGTAGGGAGTGTACAAGTCTAGCCATACATGCCATAAATACATTGTGATAGTGTGACGACTTTTGACGAATTTAAATTATGCTTTCATATAGTAAATGGATCCTGACGGAGCAGTGGCAGATTATGTAGAGAGTAATACGCCGGCTCCCACTGAAGGGACCACACCAGTTGAGAGTGGGCCCGTGACGAATTTAAATTACGTGCTCCAAAAAAGTTACCTCTCACAACCAAAGCTCACACTTCTCAACTTAGCATAGAGTTATTTCTCTTGGAGTATCTGAAGCACTATTCTAAGATACTTATCCTCAGTCTTAGAGTATACCAAAATATCGTCGGTGAAGACTACGATAAACTGATTCAGATACAGCTGTAAAACTCAGTTTATCAAATCCATGAATGTAGTTGGAGCATTCGTCAGAACAAAGGGCATAACTAAGAACTCGTAGTGCCCATAACGTGTCCTAAATGCCATCTTATGAACATCCACTTCTTTAACTCTAAGCTGATGATACCCAAAATGAAGATCTATTTTTGAAAACACTGAAGCCCCTCGAAATTGATCAAAAAAGTCCTCGATCCTCAAAAGTGGATACTTATTCTTCACAATCAGTTTATTCAACTGCTGGTAGTCAATCCACATCCTCATGGTACCATCCTTTTTCTTTACAAACAGAATCGGTGCCCACCCACAGAGACACACTCGGATAGATGAAACCATGATCTAGAAGCTCTTGAAGTTGAACTTTAAGCTCTGTAAGCTCCTTGGTGCCATTCGGTAGGGAGCGATGGACACAAGAGCTGTACCTAGTAAAAGCTCAATGCCAAACTCAACCTCTCAATTTGGAGGTAAACCCGGTAACTCAAGCAAGACATCCGAAAATTCCCCTTACTGTTCTAATATCCATGACAGAAGATTCCCCAGAAACTAAAACACTAACGTAGGCCAAATACGCCTCACACCCTTTACAAACCAATTTCTCAGCCACTAGAGCGGAGATCACATTAGACAAGTAATCTTGACACTCACTGATCACAACCACTTCTTTATCATCCATGGTCCTCAGAACAACCTTTTGAGTCACGCAATCCAAGCTAACTCAGTGTTCAACTAACCAGTCCATACCTAAAACTAAATTGAACTCCCCAAACGGTGGCTCCATCAAATTTGCCAAAAATACAGCCCATTGCATTTCTAACAAAAAATTCCTATATAGTCTATTAACCCTAACAGATTTCCCCAATAGACTCAGTACGGTAATCTCACTAGAAGTACGCTCAACAGAAATCCCTAAGTTTTCAGAAACAACACTAGTTACATAGGAATGTGTAGAACCTATGTCTATCGGAGTAGTATAAAGAACATAAAAAATAAAGAACGTACCCGTGATTACATCGAGGGGTGTCTCTATCTTCTTAACGTCAAGCAGTATAAACCAGTGCAGGCTATCTCGCCTCAGTCTAATTAGCACCTCTACCCGGTGCTTTCTATCCTCGGCCCACACTATTACCACCCCTAGCCGGTCCACAGCCCCTAGGTGGCTGCTGAACTGCCTTCTGAGGCAGTACAGAACTCTGTCCTACCACATTCACTACATGGTTGAATCTCAATAGGAGCAACAGGAACCCCCACTCTAACAAGCCTATTAGGTCTAGCCCATTTCTTAGACCTCTGAACAGAACTAGAGGGCTTCAAATCTCTCTTATTCTTACCTTTCTCACGATCCCTATTCTGGCGCTTCATGCGCTTAACCGCTTCACCTATCTTCGCCTTATCCACCAAAACAACAAACTCACGTTCCCTCTGCAGTGCAATTAGAACCCTCAAATTGTCCCTCAAACCACTTTTAAATCGGACATATTTCTCATACTTAGATGCCATCAAAGCCTTGAGTGTAGTGTCTCAACCTCAGAAACTCGACCTCATACTCAGCCACAGATTTATCGCTTTGCGTGTGATTCATGAAGTCACGCTTACGAGCATCAACATAGCTCGCACCCACATACTTTCTCTGGAAGAAAGTCTTAAAATAATCCTAGTTCAGGCGATCCAATTGAATAGCCTCCTCAACCGACAACCACCATTGGTATGCCTCATTGCGAAGCAAAGAAACTGCACCATTTAATTTCTGCTTAGGAGTGCAGTCGATGTCGTTCATTATCCTCTCGGTGGCCTCCAACCAATACTCAGCCATAGTAGGGGTGACTCCAGTGACACCCTTAAACAGCTTAGCTCTATTGGACCAGCGTTATTCAGTTACCGAACCACGCCCCCTAGATCTAGAATGGGGTCCAGCGACCCTCTCCAACACCCTCAACATGGCTTAGGACAGTGTGTTGTCCCCAGCCGAGCAGTAACAACCTTTACCCATATCCAACACCGGGACAGATACAGGGCATTACTGGACTAAAACGTAAACATACATATAGAATAGAGCCATAAAATTTTTTTGAATACAAAAGTGTACATACACATGGAACTCATCCCTACTACGGGCCTACAAGGCCCAAAGCATACATCGGGGGTGGTTCGGGACTAAACCATGAACTTTAGAAAGTTTTTCATAAAATAGGGTCACACGCCTGTGTGGGTACAAGGACACGCCCGTGTCTCCAGGTCATGTAACTCTCTGTTTATGACGTCAGCATCAATTTAAGATCACATTGCCAAGTCACACGCCCGTGTACTAAGCCGTGTGGAGAATTTAATTTTTGCATTTAAGGTGCAGGCTTCACACGGCCTGGGCACATGCCTATGTCCTAAGGCCATGTCCTTTACACGGCTGAGACGCACGGCCATGTCTCTACCCGTGTGTTTACGACCATGCATACTGACTTCAACAATTTGGGTGCAGGGGACACACGGACGGACAACACACCCATGGGGCTGGCCGTGTGTAGACACACGCCCGTACGTCTACTTGTGTGGATAATTTTGAGGTTATTTTCCAAGCCCTCTTGTCACCCTCAATAATCCATACACACACTCATGTGAAAATGGTGATTATCATGACATAAATAGACTACTTAGACATCCATAACTTTAACTCATGCATGATAAATTTATGTCAAGTGTACCTAATTAGGACTCCATGACTTGTTAGGTTCATTCAATCCATCTGTTTTCCTTTATTCATATATGACCATGCCAATTAATACCCTTTATCCATCAAGAATAAATTCCACATTTCATCATCCATTGTTAACAACCAATTAGGTACACACCACAAGAATAATAACACATTTTATGCATGTACCAATATTTAGGGATTTCAACCCCATAATTAATATGAGCCATATTTCTTGGCCATATACAAAATGGAATAATATACCAAAATGAGACATCACTTTGGCTAACAAATATGAAACATATAACAAAATACTAAGTCCCCTATACATGCCATACTTAAATGTAATAAGCTAATTATACCCAAAAAATTTGTTGATAGTGTGACTCGAGCTCCGACGTTTATAATCCCCGAGCTAGCTTGACGATGCTATAAGAACGAGGAAAATAGGGAGGGGTAAGCATATAGCTTAGTAAGTCGTAAATAATAAACAACATAGGTCATGAAACTCATGGATTAAACATGTCATCAATTACTACCACATTATTATACCACATATAATGAACATATTGAAAATTCACAATAAATGTCTTTGAACATCATACTTATCTTTCTCTTTCATATCCATGCCAAATTTCTCATCATGAAATGAATCCAATATTTAGGAGATTTACGTACATACTTGCACCATATATTCTTACTCATTTTAATCCACTTCTTAACCATAATCTTGAATAACCCATTGAACCACCCAGAATACTGAAGGACATTCGGAATCATCATGCACCAAATAGAATGTTGAAGCTATATCCCAGACATGGTCTTACATGGATTCACATATCGATGCCATATCCCGAATATGGTCTTATAAGAAGTCTCATGTCAGTGCCGTTGCCATCTCCCAGACATGGTCTTACACTAGCACACATATCAACGCCGATGCCATGTGTCAGACATGATCTTACACTGGCTCACATATCAATGCCGATGCCATGTCCTAGACATGGTCTTACACTGGCTCACATATCAACGACGACGCCATGTCTCAAACATGGTCTTACACTGGTTCTCATCTCGAATGTCGATGCCATGTCCTAGACATGGTCTTACACGGGAGCTCATTAACCATTGTGCCATGATGCCTGAATCCTAAACATTCTTCAAGGTTCTTTGGGATTTCCGAGATACAATGTTATCATCAAGTTACTATTGAATCATCACAAGCCAATTTCATTAGAACATACATGCATGTATTACTGATAATACTCTAGAACATCATATTTTTATGTGCTAATTGCATGTTTATTTTGAGTATGTCCTTCTAATTTGGGCTATTTTATGGTTCTTTGTTTTGTAGGGACTTAATTGAAGATAAAAGGAAATTTAGGGGAAAAAGCGTGAAATTAAAGATGAATTGAGCCAGCATGCGAAGTAGGAGGAAAGTGGCGCTGAAAATGCAAAGTATGAAAAACTTTTGGGGCAAAAATACAAAAGAAGAGATTTTATAGCACAAGACTCTATTTTAATTTCAATTATATTAGGATAATTATTAAGGATTTTTATTTAGATTTAATTTTAGGATTTATTTTCATTTATCTTTATTTATCTTTATTTATTTGTATTTATCTTTTAAAATTTGATTAGGAATAGGCTAGGTTTTCTAGTACTATAAATAGGGGATGGAGTGACACATATTGGATATCTCCTTTTTTTTCTGTAAACACTCCCTCTCCCAAAAACTCTTTCTTTTGTTCTCTTCATGTTTTCTTCAATAAAAATCTCATTTCTATTATATTTATTTCTTTCCCAAAAATCATGAGCCACTAAACCAATCTAGCCGAAGGTTGTCAAAATTCCCTAAAAAGGTTCATGAGGCTTAGAATCTGCGCTTAGCCTTCTCAACAGGGTATTCATCGCTTCTCCGCATTATGGGTCTAACGCTTCCGTCCATGTCCCTTAATAGGTGATCTTTTCAACTTGTGCAAGGAACGACCACTTTGTACGTTTTGGGAAGGTTGAACAGCCGGCTCATTGGCTTTCTAGGTAAGAGGTTGGCGAATCCAAGAGACAAAACGGCTTGGTATTCACCATTGGGAAGTGATGATCTAGCAGAAGATAGTCCCACAAAAGCGATTATTGGCTAGAGTTAGGTTTCGCCAAATTTTAAGTCTAAATTCTTGGAGCTGGTGGTCGTAGGCGTCCTCTTCCACTATAACTGGCATATCCTACCCGAGAAGGGTTACTTAAAAGCCAAGGATTAAACCCAAGACGGATCGAGACAACCGAAGGCTGGAATCTCGCCACATGAGAAACTCTCTCTTTTCCCAAACTCTGTTTATTTTTATATTCTCCATTTTAGTTTTCTCAAATTATTTAATTTTGCAATTTTAATTTGACTTTAAATTCTTTTTTTATTTTATTTCAAAATTCTTAATTCTTTTTATTATTATTATTTTTCAGGAACGTAGGTTTTCTTAGCCAAGAAATTGTCCAAGATTTCAAGAAACGAGCATTCGTACAATTCGGTCCCTGAGGATTCGACCCTACTTCCCTTTTACTGTTATTTTTACTATTTTATAAGGAATAAGATATTTTTGGTGCTTTTAATGACGCATCAAATTTTTGGCGCCGTCGCCGGGGATTGATAACGTACTAATCTTGTTTTTTGATTATTATGACCATATCTGCTCTAGGTACTCTTGCGTTTGATTCGGAGATTGAAAAGACTGCAAGAGCTAATCGCAAGGAAACAAAGCTAAGGAAAAACAGTCAGTGATGGTTGGGACTCAAAGTAATCCACCGCCAGAAAATAGAATCGATGATGAAGCAGAGTGTAGGGTTAACGAAAACCCTACTCAAACATTTGAAAGTGAAAAAGTAGAAGTCGATTCACCAGAAGAAGTGCTTAAAGCTAGGGTTAACGAAAACCCTAATCTAGCACCTCAACCTATGGCTTAAACAATTCAACAACTGGCTGAAGCTCTGACAGAACAGCCACTACTATGCATCGCGTATCCTACTATGGATACTGATTTTGAACTGAAATCAGGTTTAATCCAGCTACTGCCAACTTTTCGTGGGTTGCAAAATGAAAATCCCCACAAGCACTTGAAAGAGTTCCATATGGTTTGCCTTAGTATGAAACCTCAGGGGGTAATTGAGGATCAAATCAAATTGCATGCTTTCCCTTTTTCCCTAGCAGATTTAGCTAGGAATGGCTATTTTACTTACCTACTGGAGATCTATTACAACTTGGGCTGATCTTTCTCGTTTATTTCTCAACAGGTTTTTTCCAGCATCACGAGCAGTTGAGTTAAAAAGAGAGATTGTTGGAATAAGAAAACAAAACAGAGTCTTTTTTCGATTATTGGGAGTGATTTAAGAAGTTGTGTGCAAGCTACCCACAACATAGTATAACAGATCAATCTCTCCTTCAATACTTTTACGAAGGCCTGAAACCCATGGAGATGAACATGGTAGACCCCGCTAGTAGAGGAGCGTTGGTCAACATGACTCTTCAACAAGCAAGAGACTTGATCTCCACGATGGATGCAAATTCTTAGCAATTCCGAGCCAACCCTGAACCCCCTAGAAGGGTTCACCAGCTAAGTAATTCAACCTTAGAAGATAAAGTTGATAGACTTACTAATATTGTGAATTCTCTTGTTGCAGAAAAAGCGAAGCTAGCCCAATTATGCGGAATATGTGTTACCCCTGAACATACAACTGATGCATTTCCCAGTTTGTATGATGATACTATGGCCCATTTAGATGCTGTGAGAAATTTTCCTAGGCCACCACAAAGGCGATACGACCCTTACGCTAATACCTACAACCCAGGATGGAAGGACCACCCTAACTTAAGTTATGGAGCCAATCTACGATATAACCAGCCATACCAAAATTGAGTTCCACAACAGCCACAAGATTCAGGTAATTCTCTAGAAACTTTGGTCAATAAATTAGCAGCTAATATGTTTGATTTTCAGCAGAAAATCGAGGCATCTATAAGAGAATAAACCATATCAATTTAGAAATTGAACTCTCAAGGGAAGCTGCCTTCACAAACGAACCTAATCTAAGACAACATGCAAATGCAGTAACGTTGCAAAGTGGAAAGGTACTGAACCAATTCCTGGCAAAAATCTTGGCCAAGAAAACGCCTAAGAAAATCCCAAAAATGATGAACAGGTCTGAGCGAAACCTCCATTGCCGAAAATCCAACCTCTATTTCTACCATGATTAAATCAGTGTCGAAAAGGCAAAGAAGACAAGGAGATCCTCGAAACATTCAAAAATATCGAGATCAATATACCACTATTGGATGCCATAAGACAAATTTCGCGGTATGCCAAGTTCCTTAAAGAAATTTGCACCAACAAACGAAAATTAATATGTACTGAAAAGATAAGTGTTGGTGAGAATGTATCTGCAGTGTTACAGCAAAAAATGCCAGCAAAATGTAAAGATTGGGGCATGTTTGCAATACCATGCAAAATAGGCCATTTAGGAATTAAGAAGGCTATGTGTGATTTAGGGGCCTCCATAAATATCATGCCTTTTCCTATTTATGAATCACTTAACACGGGTTTTTTGACAAAGACAGGTGTTATCATTCAGTTGGCAGACAGATCCATTTTGCATCCCGACGGAGTCCTCGAACACATATTAGTCAAAGTCAATGGGCTTATCTTCCTTGCAAATTTCTATGTGATAAAAATGAAGGAGGATAACGCTCCTGAGTCTTCAGATATCTTGTTGGGGTGACATTTCCTTAGTACTGCAAATACTAAGATTGACGTACGAAGCGGAACCCTCACGATGGATTTTGACGGGGAGATTGTGAAGTTTAACGTTTATGGCACTATTAGTCACCCAAGTGAAGTCTTAGATGTAAACCGTGTCGACATAATTGACTCATCAGTAGAGAAAAACTTTTGAGTCATCTTATGGAGATAAATCTAAAATGATATTTGATGATTTTGAATCTGTTAATAAATTATTGGCTCCTATGGATACTGAACTTCTGCCTTCTGTTGTGCAGGCACCAGATCTGAAATTAAAACCACTTCCCGAGCATCTGAAATTCATATTTTTGGAGAATGATGAGATCATTTCTGACTTAAAAGGGATCAACCCTTTGAAGGAAAATATGAAACCAAAGAAAGAGGTGCAAGGACGATTAAACCCAAATATGGTGGATGTGATAAAAAAAATGAGAATTTCCAAACCCATACAAACGAAAGAATTCAGCTGGAATAGCCCCAATAGTAGTTGAGGCGTCAAGCTAGCGACATTAAACAAGCACTTATTGGGAGGCAACCCAATTTTTATTTTATTTTTATTTATTTATTTATTATTTTTTGTTTTCTTTTTTATTTATTACTTTATTTTATTTTATTATTTATTACTTTATTTGGATATTAAAAAATTTCTCTTCTTTTGTCTAGGTAAACCGAAAAAAAAGAAAAGAAAGAAAAAGGAGAAAAATTGGCTTGGAACAACCTTAATCTTATCCCTATTCCAATCAGGAATAGCGCATCCCTATCGATGACTACCAAACACCTGCAGCCAAACACCAACCCTTCAACCAAATATTCTACCTATGCACCCCAAGCCCTAAAAACTTATCCTATTTTTTTACCCAAATCCCCACCAGCAACCTCACCTTCTTTCTACCCTCTCTACCGTCGCTTCCTCCAACACCATGGTGAGAACCCGAAGCCGAGCCACCGCCGAACTGCCCTTCACTGTCAATAGCCGCCGGCGCCTATTTTTGGCACCCCAACCCTTTGATTTGGCCAACGAAACGACGATAACTACATGGGGAGTTTTTTTAAACTTTTCTTTTTCCGCCTATTTGTTTTCCTTTTACTTTCACATCGAGGACAATGTACTTTAAGCAGGGGGAGGCATTCCTCGTTATTACTGTCATTTTATCTGCTCTTTTTGCTTGTGCTCGTTTTTTCCCATTTATTTTTTTTAAGTATATTCTGTCTCTTTTCATGCCCATGTTTGTTTTACCAAGAATTGCCCACGTTTGACTTACAAGCATCATTTTTGTCTTCTGATAAAATTATGATTTTGCTATAATTGATTTCATCGCCACTGTTTTATTTATATTATTTTAAAATAATTATGATTAATAGAGTTAACCCTATTTTGCTTTTAGTAAATTTGATTAAGTCTAAATACAAAGAGGACACTTAATACAATTACATGCTTAAAATATGTTCATGACTATTAATATGATTGCTGAAACTTATTTTTGACACTTGATTGTTGCTCTTAAGTCCTCCAAAACTAAAATTTCGTTTAATAATAATAATGTTTCCGTGGTTATGAGTGCAGCTTAAGAGGTGACTAGTTGAGTAACCGGGGTAGGGTGCTTGGGTTGTCATCCTATTTCGCGTCAAAAGGTTGTGTGACGTGTTAGGTAAAACTCCGCTAACCGAAATTAATTTTTAAGAATATGTTGGGCTGAGTAACCAGGGTGAGGTGCTTGGCTATCATCTCTCTTCGTGTCAAAATGTTCGATATGTTCTTAAGAAAAATAAAAATTAGGAGTATGTTAGGCTGAGTAACCGGGGTGAGGTGCTTGGCTGTCATCTCTCTTCGCATCAAAAGGTTCAATATATTCTTAAGTAAAAATAAATAATTTAAATTAAATTAAAAAAATAAATTAGAAAATTAGAAAAAAGAGAAAAAAGAGAAAAAAGACATATTAATAAAGTGTGGGGACTAAAGGTAGAAATGAATAGGGTGTCTTGATAGGTTTGGTAAATTACCTAATTTTCATGAAATAAACCAAGTCGATCTTAATTTTTGTATGTGTTAATTGGAATACTTTTTCAATTTTACTTAAAGCAAGATAAGAGTTATCTTTATTTTTCATATGCATTTTGACTAATTTTTATAAAACTTTGGAGTAGTATTTCTTTCATGGCAGGATTTAATTTTCACAGTGGACACGAACCATACTTGAGGGCAAGCATGGGCTAAGTAGGGGGAATTTGATAATACTCTAGAACATCATACTTTTATGTGCTAATTGCATGTTTATTTTGAATATGTCCTACTAATTTGGGCTATTTTATAGTTTTTTGTCTTCTAGGGACTTAATTGAAGATAAAAGGAAATTTGGGGGCAAAAAGCGTGAAATTAAAGATGAATTGGGCCAGCATGCAAAGTAGGAGAGAAGTGGTGCCGAAAATGCAAAGTATGGAAGACTTTTGGGGCAAAAATACAAAAGAAGAGATTTTATAGCACAAGACTTTATTTTAATTTCAATTATATTAGGATAATTTTGAAGGATTTTTATTTAGATTTAAATTTAGGATTTATTTTCACTTATCTTTATTTATCTTTAATTATCTTTATTTATTCGTATTTATCTTTTAAATTTTAATTAGGAATAGGCTAGGTTTTTTAGTACTATAAATAGGGGATGGAGTGGCACATATTGGACATCTCTTTTTTTTCTATAAACAGTCCATCTCCCAAAAACTCTATCTTTTGTTCTCTCTATATTTTCTTCAATAAAAATCTCATTTCTATTATATTTATTTCTTTCCCAAAAATCATGAGCCACTAAACCAATCTAGCCGAAGGTTGTCGAAATTCCCCAAAAAGGTTCATGAGGCTTAGAATCCGCGCTTAGCCTTCTCAACAGGGTATTCATCGCCTTTCCGCATTACGGGGCTGATGCTTCCGTCCATGTCCCTTAATAGGTGATCTTTTCAACTTGTGCAAGGAACGGCCGCTTTGTACGTTTTGGGAAGGTTGCATAGTCGGCTCGTTGGCTTTCTGCATCAGAGGTTGGTGAATCCAAGAGACAAAATGGCATGGTATTCACCGTTGGGAAGTGATGATCTAGCAGAAGATAGTCCCACAAAAGTGATTATTGGCTAGAGTCAGGTTCCGTCAAATCTTAAGTCTAAATTCTTGGAGCTGATGGTTGTAGGCATCCTCTTCCACTATAACTGGCTTATCCTGCTCGAGAAGGGTTACTTAAAAGCTAAGGATTAAATCCAAGGCAGATCGAGATAGCCAGAGGCTGGAATCTCGCCACATAAGAAACTCTCTCTTTTCCCAAACTCTGTTTATTTTTATATTCTCCATTTTAATTTTCGCAATTTATTTAATTTCGCAATTTCAATTCAACTTTAAATTCTGTTTTTATTTTATTTCAAAATTCTTGATTCTTTTTTTTTATTTTTCAGGAACGCAGGTTTTCTTGGCCAAGAAATTGTCCAGGATTTCAAGAAAAGAGCATTCGTACAATCCGGTCCCTGAGGATTCGACCTTACTTCCTATTCACTGTTATTTTTACTATTTTATAGGGAATAGGATATTTTTGGTTCTCTCAACGACGCATCAATTACATAATATCAAATATTAAACACACAATAGTGGAATTGTTGAATTACTTAGACACAACTTACCTCGGTGCAAAATATGACAAATTTGCGATTTAATCCATAACCTTGCCTTTTCTCCGGTCAAGGTCGATTCCTTGTCCCTCTCGATCTACAATAGCACATTTAGCTCGTTTAATATATAAACTATTCATTTCAGTTCAAAAATCACAATATGGCTAAATTATAATTTTACCCTTAAAATTTTACAAAATTATGAAATTACCCCTAGGCTTGTAAAATGAAAAGTACCCATTTTTCTCATTATTCAAGCCTAGCCAAATCATTTTCGCTCCTATACCAACCCGTATTTCTCATTTATTCACACATTTACACATAGTTTCTACAACTTTTACAATTAAGTCCTTTTTATCAATTCCACCAAAAACCACCTAGTAAAAGTTGTTTATCACACATTAAACTTTCATATTCTTCCATTAGACATTAAAGCACAAGCATGTCATTCATGGGTATCCTTTTGAACATGAACCCTAGCTCAAATTAAGGGTAGAAATAGCTAAATCGAGCTACGAGAATTTCAAAAATATAAAGAACATTAAAAATGGGGCTAGATTGCACTTACTTTTAAGCTTGAAGATGAAAGAAACCCTAGCTATGGCTTCCTTATGATATTCGGCCGGGGGGGATAAAGATGAACACAAATTTTGACTATTTTTCCCTTTTAATTCTTTTAATGACCGATGAACCAAAATGCCCTTCAATTAAAACTTTGATATCTTATCCCTCCTATGTCCATTTTTTTCCACAATGACATATAACGATCTAATTCCCAAATAAGGACTTCAAATTTCAAATCTCGTCACAATTAAGCCATTAAATTAACTAGAATACATGATTTTTCACTTATTGCAATTTAGTCCTAATAACTCAATTGGACACCTTATCGGTAAAATTTCTCATCAATATTTTAACACAGGCATGCATATATATCATGGACCTCATAACAACCGTAAAATAATTATTTCTATCTCAGATTTGTGGTTTTTGAAACTACTATTTCGACTAGGCCCTAATTCAGGATGTTACAATTCTCCCTTAGGGATTTTCGTCCTCAAAAATCTTACCAGTAAATAAGTACGGGTATTGATTTCTCATGGCTTCCTCGGGCTCCCATGTAGCCTCATCTATCCCATGACTATGCCATAACACTTTCACTAAGGCGATATTCTTGTTTCTCAACTGTTTGACTTCCCAATCCAAAATTTTGATCGGCTCTTCACCATAAGTCATGCCCAATTGAATCTCAACTTCTGTCGGTGATATCACATGTGAGGGGTCCGATCTATAACGGTGCGTCATATACACGTGAAATATATCATGGATCTTTTCTAACTCAAACGACAAAACCAACCGATAAGCTACCGGTCCTATCCTTTCGGTGATCTCGTATGGTCCTATGAAACGAAGACTTAACTTGCGCTTCCTACTGAATCTCAGAACCTTCTTCCAAAGGGATACTTTCAAAAATACCTTATCACCCACTTGAAACCCAATTTCTTTCCTTTTTAAATCCGCGTAAGACTTTTGTCTATTCGATGCACTCTCAAACAATCTTTAATTACTTTTACTTTGTCTTCGGTTTCCTTAAACAGTCAACCCCGTGCAATTTATTTTCCTTGAGCTCTATACAATATAAGGGAGTTTGAAACTTCCGGCCATACAGTGCTTCATAAGGTGTCATTTTTAAGCTCGTCTGAAAAATATTTTTATAGGCAAACTTAACTAAAGGTAAGTACTTTTCCCAACTACCTTGGAATTCTAGAACACAACATCTCAACATGTCTTCCAAGGTTTGAATCACTCTCTCGGATTGGCTGTCGGTTTGTGGATGGAAGGCGATACTAAAATTCAATTTCGTTCCCAAGGCTTCTTGCAACCTTTTCCAAAACTATGAGGTAAACCTTAGATCTCTATCCGATATGATCAATAAGGGTATTCCGTGAAGTCTCACAATTTCAAAAATATATAACTCAGCCAATTTATCAAGCGAGTAGTCAGTATGTACTGGGATAAAATGAGCCAACTTTGTCAATCGATCAACTATGACCCACTCCGCATCTTTCTTGCTTGGTGTCAAAGGTAAGCCCGATACAAAATCCATGGTAATTCTATCCCATTTCCACTCAGGAACCATGATAGGCTGTAGCAATCCTGAAGGTACTTGGTGCTCATCTTTCACTTATTGACAAGTTAGACACCTCACAACAAACTCGAAAATATCTCTCTTCATTCCATTCCACCAATATAATTTCTTCAAGTCGTTATACATTTTCGTACTACCGGGGTGCACTGACAAACTACCATTGTGTGCCTCTTGCAAAATCTTATGAATCAACTTAGTATTTTTAGGCATGCAAATCCTATCTCGAAACATCACGCAACTATCAGAATTAATCCAAAATTTAGATTCAGAGCTTGACTCACACTGAGTTCTCTTAGCTTGCAAATCATTGTCGTTACTCTGAGCTTCACAAATTTCTTGCAAGAACATCGGCCTAGGTCTTAACTCTACTACAACCGCACCATTATTTGATAAAGCAATTCAAGCATCCATGGCTCTCAAAGCAAACTAGGATTTTCTACTCTAACCATTAACTCATAATCTTTTATCAACTCTAACCATCTTTGTTGCCTTAGATTTAAGTCCTTTTGAGTCATCGGTTATTTCAAACTCTTGTGATTGGTGAATATTCGGCATGTCTCATCTTACAAATGGTGTCTCCAAATCTTCAATTCAAACACAATGGCGGCTAACTCCAGGTCATGTGTCGGGTAATTTTTCTCATGCGGTCTCAGTTGTCTAGATGCATAAATGATCACTTTACTTTTTTTCATAAGTACACATCCTAACCCATTCAAGGATGTATCACTAAAAATCACAAACTCCTTTCCCAGCTCAGGCTGAAATAGTACTGGAGCCTCAGTTAACAACCCTTTTAGTTTCTCAAAACTTTGTTGGCACTTCTCTGTGTACTAAAATTTAACATCCTTTTGCAATAACCTCGTCATTAGAGTAGCGATCACTAAAAACCCCTTAACAAACCGTCTGTAATAACCTGCCAAGCCCAAAAAGCTTTTGACCTCTGTCACATTCCTCGGCGATTTCCAATCAATAATGGCTGAAATCTTATTGGGGCCAACTCTAATACCTTCTCCCGAAATAATGTGTCCTAAGAACCCGACTTCACGAAGCCAAAATTCGCTTTTACTGAACTTGGCATACAACTACTTGTCCCTCAAAGTCTGCAAAATAGTTCTCAAGTGCCCGGTATGTTCTGCCTCGTCTCTTGAATAAATCAAAATATCATCATGAACACCACAACAAATTTATCCAAATAAGACCGAAATATTCTATTTATTAAATCCATAAACACGTCAGGAGCATTTGTTAACCTAAATGGCATAATGAGGAATTTGTAGTGGCCATACATCGTTCTGAAGGCAGTCTTAGGCACATCTGATTCTTTAACCTGCAACTGATAGCAACTGGACCTCAGGTCTATCTTTGAGAATACCGTGGCTCCCTTCAATTGATCAAATAGATCATCAACCCTCAGCAAAGGATACTTGTTCTTTATTGTAACCTTGTTGACCTGTCGATAATCTATACATAGTATCATCAAACCATCTTTCTTTTTCACAAATAATACGGGAGCACCCCAAGGTGAAAAGCTCGGCCTCGCGAAACCCTTATCAGTCAACTCCTGTAACTGAACCTTAAACTCTTTTAATTCTGTTGGGGCCATCCTATACGGAACAATTGAAATAGGTGCAGTACCAGGAGTCAAATCAATGTTAAACTCTATTTCCCTAATAGGAGGTAACCCCGACAATTCTTCCAGGAACACATCTGGATATTCACATACTACTGGTACCGACTCAATCTTTAACTTAGACTCTTTAGTGTTCAACATAAAGGCAAGGTAAGCTTCATACCCCTTTCTTACACATTTCTAAGTAGACATGGAAGAAATCACTGCAGGCATGCTATTTAATTCATCTGTTTCAACCCGAAGAACGTTACCATTCTCACATTTCAGTTCGATAAACTTTCTTCCACAATTCACTACCATATCATGAGTGGTCAACCAATCCATACCAAGAATTATATCAAATTTATCAAACGGTAATAGCATGAGATTAGCCAGAAAATAATTACCTCTAATCATTAAAGGATAATTTTTACACACTTTATCAACTAACACATACTTGCCTAACGGGTTTGACACATTTATTACAAACTGAGTAGATTCAACAAAAAGGTTCATATCAGACACCAACTTCATGCAAATATACGAATGGGTGGACCCTGGATCAATCAAAGCAACAATAGAAGTTTCATAGATAGAAAATGTACCCGTAATTACATCAGGAGACGAGGCCTCTTCGCGAGCGCGAATGGCATAGGTCCTCACAGGTTCCCTACACTCGGGTCTTATAGCATACTCTCTAGATGCACTCTTACTACTCATTCCACTACCCTGATTTATCTGAGGTCTTCCCTTATTAGCAGTGCTATCTGACCTTGTTCCTTAGAAATTTCCTCTTTCCGTCCTCTCGGGGCAATCCCTAATAAAGTGATCAGGGGAACCGCACTTAAAACAAGTTCTATCACTCACTCGACACTCGCCAAAGTGGCATCTCCCACATTGGGGACATCTTGATCTGTCGGGTCGAGCATTCCCAACACTAGCAATTGAGGTAGTCTGAGCTTTCGGAACTGAGTACTGTTTACTCCTATTCTTGCTCGAATACCCAGTAGAGGCATTAGATCGAGTAGTAAACTCTCTTGACTTCTTAGATGAAGACTGGAAAGATTTACCTAGTTGCCTCTTCCTCGAGTCTCGAGACTCCAGATCAGCTTTCCGTTTTTCTTTAGCCAATTCTCCAGCCTTACAGGCTCTTTTGACCAATACAACAAACTCTTTCAACTTAAGGATACCGACCAACAACCAGATATCTTCGTTCAACCCATCCTCAAATATTTTACACATAATAGCTTCAGTAGATACACATTCTTGAACGTATTTGCTAAGCCTCGCAAATTCACGCTCATACTCGATAATTGTCATTTTACCCTATTTCAGTTCGAGGAGCTCTTTCCTCTTTTGGTTCATGAACCTTTGACTGATGTACTTCTTACGAAGTTCCTCTTGGAAGAACTCCCAAGTTACTTTCTCTCTCTGTACAACCGATACGAGGGTGTTCTACCACTGGTAGGTCGAATCTCTTAGAAGTGACACTATGTACTTCATGCATTCTTCCGGTGTGCATGAAAACTCATCAAAGACTCGAATGGTGTTCTCAAGCCAAAACTTCACTCTTTCCGGATCATCATCAATGTTAACTTGAAACTCTTCAGCTTCTTGCTTTCTAATTCGGTCAATCGGAGGGCTTTCCCTTTTCACCATCTCAATAACTTGGGGAGCTACAGGAGTAGGCTGAGGAATAGGAGGGGGTGGGGGAGTTGAACACTTGGGTTTGTCTGAAAAAACTCGGCGTACCAATTATTCATCATGTGGAGAAAGGCTTCTCTGCCTCCTTCTCCTCTACTAACCATCTCGGGTCTACTATCAGATGGCACTGCTCCTTCAACAGGAGTAGGCACGTTACTTTCTACATCGTCAGAAACTACTCGTTCAGGATCCATTTACTATATAAAACACAACTTCAATTGTCAAGAATTACCACACTATCATAATATACGTATGACATGTATAGCTAGACTTTCACAATCGATACGTATAGCTAAACTGTAGCTCTGATACCAATAAATGTAACACCCCTTACCCGTGTCTAACACCAGGACAAATATAGGCATTACTGGACTAAAACGTAAACATATATACAGAACAGAGCCATAAAATTTCTTTTGAATACAAAAGTGTACATACACATGCAACTCGTCCCTATTATAGGCCTACAAGGCCTAAAGCATACATTAGGGGTGGTTCGGGACTAAACCATGAACTTTAGGAAATTTTTCATAAAACAGGGTCACACGCCCATGTGGGTACAAGGACCCGCCCGTGTCTCCAGGCCGTGTAACTCTCTGTTTATGACGTCAGCATCAATTTAAGATCACACGGCCAAGTTACATGCCAGTGTACTAGGCCATGTGTCGAATTTAATTTTCGCATTTAAGGTGCAGGTTTCACACATCCTGGGCACACGCCCATGTCCTAAGGCCGTGTCCTCTATACGGCTGAGACATACAGCCGTGTCTTTGCCGTGTGTTTACTACCATGCATACTGGCTTGAACAATTTGGGTGCAGGGGACACAAGGCTGAACAACGCGCCCATGGGGCTGGCCGTGTGTCACACACGATTTAGACACACGCCATGCGTCTACCTGTATGGACAACCTTGAGGCTATTTTCTAATCTCCCTTGTCACCCTCAACAACCCATACACACACTCATGTGACAATGGTGATTATCATGGCATAAATAGACTACTTAGACATCCATAACTTTAACTCATGCATGATAAATTTATGTCAAGTATACCTAATTAGGACTCCATGACTTGTTAGGTTCATTCAATCCATCTCTTTGCCTTTATTCATATTATGACCATGCCAATTAACATCGTTTATCCATCAAGCATAAATTCCATATTTCATCATCCATTGTTAACAACCAATTAGGCACACACTATAAGAATAATAACACA
Source organism: Gossypium hirsutum (assembly GCF_007990345.1). Taxonomy (NCBI): domain Eukaryota; kingdom Viridiplantae; phylum Streptophyta; class Magnoliopsida; order Malvales; family Malvaceae; genus Gossypium; species Gossypium hirsutum. Next base: position 27,700,996 of record NC_053430.1, on the reverse strand, counting down.
TTTCATGCATGTATCAATATTTAGGGATTTCAACCCTATATTCAATATGAGCTATAATTCTTGGCCATATACAAAATGGAATAATATACCAAAATGAGACATCACTTTTGCTAACAAATATGACACATATAACAAAATACTAAGTCCCCTATACATGCCATACTTAAATGTAATAAGCCAATTATACCCCAAAAGATTTGTTGATAGTGTGACTTGAACTCCGACGTTTACAATCCCCGAGCTAGCTTGATGATACTATAAGAAAGAGAAAAAGAGGGAGGGGTAAGCATATAGCTTAGTAAGTCGTATGTAAATAATAAATAACATAGGTCATGAAACTCATGGATTAAACATGTCATCAATTACTACCACATTATTATATCACATATAATGAACATATTGAAAAATTCACAATAAATGTCTTTGAACATCATACTTATCTTTCTCTTTCATATCCATGCCAAATTTCTCATCATGAAATGAGTCCAATATTCTGGAGATTTACATACATACCCGTACCATATATTCTTACTCATTTTAATCCACTTCTTAACTATAATCTTGAATGACCCATTGAACCACTCGGAATACTGAAGGACGTTCGGAATCATTATACACCAAATAAAATGTCGAAGCCATGTCCCAAACATGGTCTTACATGGATCCACATATCGATGTCATATCCCGCATATGGTTTTATACGAAGTCTCATGTCAGTGACGATGCCTTGTCCCTGACATGGTCTTACACTAGCACACATATCAACGCCGATACCATGTTCGAAACATGTTTTGACACTGGTCTTACACGGATCTCATTAACCATGGTGTCATGATTTTCGAATCCTAAGCATTCCTCAGGGTTCCTCGAGATTTCCGAGATACAAGGCTGTCATCAAGTTACCATTGAATCATCACAAGCCAATTTCATTAGAACATACATGCATGTATTATATAATATCAAATATTAAACACACAATAGTGGAATTGTTGAATTACTTACACACAACTTACCTTGGTGCAAAATATGACAAATTTGCGATTTAATCCACAACCTTGCCTTTTCCTCGGTCAAAGTCGATTCCTTGTCCCTCTCGATCTATAATATCACATTTAGCTCATTTAATATACGCACTATTCATTTCAGTTCAAAAATCACAATATAGAAAAATTACAATTTTGCCACTAAAATTTCACAAAATTACAAAATTGCCCTTAGGCTCGAAAAATGAAAAGTACCCATTTTCTCATTCTTCAAGCATAGCTGAATCATTTTCTCTCCTTTACCAACCCATATTTCTCATTTATTCACACATTTACACATAGTTTCTACAACTTTTACAATTAGGTCATTTTTATCAATTCCACCAAAAATCACCTAGTAAAAGTTGTTTATCACACATTAAACTTTCATATTCTTCCATTAGACATTAAAGCACAAGCATGTCATTCATGGGTATCCTTTTGAACATGAACCCTAGCTCAAATTAAGGGTCGAAATAGCAAAATCGAGCTACGAGGATTTTAAAAATATAAAGAACATTAAAAACGGGGCTAGGATGCACTAGTTTAAGCTTGAAGATGAAAGAAACCCTAGCTATGGCTTCCTTATGATATTCAGCCAGGGGGGATGAAGATGAACACAAATTTTGACTATTTTTCCCTTTTAATTCTTTTAATAACTAATGGACCAAAATGCCCTTCCATTAAAACTTTGATATTTTATCCCTCATATGTCCTTTTTTGACCATAATGACATATAATGGTCTAATTGCCAAATAAGGGCTTCAAATTTCAAATGTCATCATAATTAAGCCCTTAAATCAATTAGAACACATGATTTTTCACTTATTGTGATTTAGTCCTAATAACTCAATTGGACACCTTATCAGTAAAATTTCTCATCGATATTTTCACACAGGCATGCATATATATCATGGACCTCATAACAACTATAAAATAATCATTTATATCTCAAATTTTTGGTCTCGAAACCACTGTTCTAATTGGGCCCTAATTCGAGATGTTATACGAGCGGCTTTGAGACCTAGTCTCAGTAACAAGTGAAACCAGTGTCTCACTCATGTCTAAGTTTGGCATACTACCCAGAGAGGAAGACTCAGCTCGAGCCCCCTATAGCCCCTACCGCGCCCATGAATATCTCAACCGCAAGTTTCACGAGTGCTCATTGTATATTTTTAAATCCATCTACATTATAAAATTTTCATGCATCAATTCTAGTATTTATTAGCAAATGTTTTATGCTTAATTTATCAAAAGTTCAGAAATATTTTAGATGTTTCAGTTTCTAACTAACTCAGTACAATTTCAGAAAGTACTAACTACAGTGTTTTCAGAAAGTTCTATCTAAGTTTAGAAGTACTTATAGAATCGGCGTTGGAGACTCGGTATACCACATATTTACTCAAAATTATCCAACTTATTTCAAAACCAATCCTTTTGAAACACAATTTTGGAACCCAAAATTTACAACCCGGGTTTTGCAATCTGACTTTGATACCACTAAATGTAACACCCCAAACCTGGCCTAGATGTTATGGTTGTATCCAAGAATGTTACATGGAAGGGTTTTGAAAACAGTGTTATTTTGATAAAACTTTGTTTAGTTGTTTGATAAATCATCTAAGTTTAATGTCTGTTACTGAAAACGTTATTAATTAATTCATTTTTCCAAAACATAATCTACAGCGGAAGTTTTTGGAAAATGTTGTATCTTGGAAATCTAGTTCGTGTGTTTCATAGAATCCTTTATTTTGTAAAACTGTGAATTTGGCTGAGCTTGCCATAAAAGTTAAAACGCCTCAAAACCAAAATAAAAGTCAGACAATCCAAAAAGTCCAACTATTACAAACTTCTAAAAATAATCCTTAAATTAAATAAAAATCATAATATTAAACAATTTACGAACTAGTGGTCACTGTGAGGCTCCGCCACACAGATCCATCTAAGTTTGTAGATTACCTGAACAAAACAGACAATAGATGTGATTTTTCGTAAACTCAGTATGTAACCCAACAAAAGTAGACACACAATACATACAATAATCTCATATACAGTCAGATACAGATTCAGACTTATGTCCTTTTCAGATACAGATAATACAATCAGATAAGCAGTACAGATACGTAAAATCCTACCCCCATCCTCTACACACCATCTTCGACCATCCCATCACACCATATGGGGTTAAAAACACCAACCCATCCCTACACACCATATAGTGCCAATGCAACACATTACGATTATATGCAGTCAAGCTTCCAGAACATAGGCGAAGAGTCACTGTAAAGATCACTTTCTCCACATATACAAAACCCACCCCAATTACAAGTACAAAATACATATGTAGAAATAACAGATACGGTAATATCATGCATAACATGCTCATATACAGATAGCATATATATACTTAAGCAAAACAGATATGCATATCGGTATCTTACACAATGCAGACTATAGAATATCATATCTCATAATTTAGGGTTTGGTCAACCCTTACCGACCCTACAGTAGGCCCACAGTCGATCGGAAAAACCTGTGCGACCATAGGGAAAATTTTAAAATTATGGGCCTACATGCCTGTGTGGGCCCACACGCCTAGATTGGCCTCATCCGTGTGGCCCATACACCTAATATGGCCTAGCCCTTGTGGCTCATACGGCTACACTAACACCACCATACAGTCGTGTCTTACGTATGGTCTCACCTTCACCAGAGACATGACTGTGTCTCGTATACGACCAAACACACCGCCGGGCACACGCCCGTGTGGCATCGAAAGAGAGCTTTTCTACATTTTGGTAACACACCTGGTATGATTTTGATGCGAAACCACTCCCTAGCCTTTTGAAACCTAAAAATAGAGTACCCAACATCAATTTAGCAAATTGATTGACGAATTCGAAAATAAGAAAACAACACAAAACTCACTTACCGTCGACGACAACCACCGCTAACTCGTACTAAACCGTTGGTGCACTAACAAAAGGTTCCCCGTCAATTCCTGCGCAAAACGTTCTCAAAGAATTACTATCATCTTAGATTACCCCATTAATGAAAATCCCCATGAATCGAATAATCCCAAACAATTAATAGAACTAAAACTTGCAGTCAAACGAAACCCCACTTACCAAGAACGCATGATGAACACCAAAATATTGAAACACAAAGTTATAACAGCAGATAAAAAATAGAATTGTCAGAAAAGAAGAAGAAAAGAAAATGGCAGAGAACAGAGAAAATTGACATCAGATTTTTAGGAAGGGAGAGAATTTTGAAAACAAAATAAAACAAAATATATTTGATAAATCCCAACTCCCCACTAACAGCTCAATCTTAACTACCTTAGAATTCTAACTCCACCAAAAATCTATCACACAACCAAGGAAAAATATCATCCACATTTGTGCAGGGATTTGAGCACAGGACCTCCAACACACTAACTCCCTTACCACTCGATCCAACAGGCTCACTTTGATATGGATTAACAGATAGTTTTATAAAAGCCCACTCAATAAGGGTAAGGCTTGGATCTAAATTAACAATGTTTTGCCAAAAGTGGGAATTGAACCCAAGACCTCACACACACACACACACACACACACCCCTAGAACACTTAACCACTAAAGCAAATACCCAGTTGTGTCAGAATTTATAGAAACATAAATAAATTAAGTGGGGCATTACAAACCCTCTCCCCCTTTTTGACAAAATGTTGAACCTCCCCTTTCACCATGTTGTGTACTCCAAGTCTTAATCTAGCTCAATGATACGAGTTTTTCAAGAATTGAGTTGTTGTATCTCCAAGCTAATGTTGTCAATTTCAATTTTGAGAACAACTATTACTCTTGCCTTTTGAGACGTGACAACACTTTGAGTTTCACTAACGTCTCATGTTACAATAGAAGGTGGAATGAGCTCTCTTGGTACCAAGTCATGCACTTAGCTTGGTTTAAATAGCTTGCTGGAGATTTTATGCTCCAAAGCCCTAACTACTAATCATTATGTACCTTTATATTCTTTTGAAGCATCAAATTTTGATAAAAAAAAGAGATGGAAATGGGAGAAATTCATAATTGGAAATGGACTCGTCATATTTTTCGCCTCCTTGATTACCTCTCCACTTAAGATTGAGATCGTCCTTCCAACTCGAATTGTAAGTGTTAGAATATGGGTTTCCTTCCTATTTCCCATATAATTATCCTCCTAAGGTTATCTCTTAGAGTAGTGCCCACTAATACGAGATGATTCGTTCATAGATGCTTGGGTGGCGTTCATCTCCAAATGGTTTAGCTTCTCGAGAATCCACTGATATTTGTGCTCTTCATGGACATTTTTCGCCATTGATTGTCTCAAGCTGTACGCAAATATTTTAGTTGGCCACATGTACGAGTTCATAGCCACGTCTTTAATAAGCTGACAAGCTCTCTCGTAAGTGTTATTCATAAAGCCCCTCTTGATGCTCCATCTAGTTTGGACCTTAGATTTTTGTCTAATCCATTGTAAAATATTTGCATTTGTAACCATTCCTACATGCCATGATGCGAACACTTCAGTAACAACAACTTAAATTATTCCCATGCCTCGTACAAAATTTCACCTTCCAATTGTCAAAAGTTTGCAATATCACACCTCAGTTGGACTATTTTACTTACTGGAAAGAATATGGTTAAAAATCATCTTGCGAGCTCCTCCTATATAGTAATTGAACATGAAGCCTACAAATCTAACTAAGTAAACATGTTATCACACAAGGAAAAGGGGAATAATCGAAGACAAATAGCATCATCGGTGACTAAGGGTAAGCAAAATTTGATCCGACTCGAAAAAATAAAAAAAATTGCATTTCAAATTATTCGAACCGAATTAATCAAGTTAATTGAGTTAATCGAATCAACTCAACTTTTTTTTGAATTTCGAGTTCGAATCGAGTTGAATTTTTGAATTTGAATAACTCGAATAATTCGAATAAACCAAATTCCAAACCCTTCTACTCCCCTTCCCCCTAACCCCCTCCTCAAACCCTTTTACTTTCCCCCCAAACCCCAAAAACCTTTTTTCCTTTTACTTTTCTTCCAAAAATTTTACTTCTTCCAAACCCCCCCAAAAAAATTTCATTTTTCTTTCCCCCCAAAACTTTTACTTTCCCTCAAACCCCAATTTTTTTTTCAAATTTATGTCTGCTATTTATTTAATTAAATTTCACATTTTGTACTATTTATATTATTGAATTGTCTAATCATGCTGAATCTTCATCAATTTATGTTAAAATTGAATTATTGATGATACCATAAAATATTTGTGTTAAAATTTTCTGTTGGTATCAATTTTACATTTTATCTTTAACGTAACTTTTATTAAAAAAATCACATTTTTTACATTTAATATATTTTTTAATTTCAAAATACATGGTGACAAGAATCAAAAGATAATTGAAGCAACAAAGCAAGCAAAGAAGCTAACCCGTATATAAAATATTAATAAATAAATTATGAGGAGATGAAAATTAATAATAAATTTGATTACGGTGAAAAATTTTCATTAAGGTGGGTGGTAGTGGCTACAAAGTCCCAAAGTCATTTTTTTAATTTAACTCAAACAAATATATTTGATTCGGTTCGATTTCCATCTCACTTGACTCAATTCAAGAAAAATTCAAATGGAGTTAGGATGATACAATATGATTCATCAACTTAAAATTTTTCATTCGATTCGACTAGGCTCGATTCAACCGTATGTTCACCCCTATCGGTGACCCCATGAAACTTAAAAGTATCATAGAGTTGAAGGAAACATTTTAAATGCTTATTCAGGTCCTTAGTCATGGTGCTTCAAAACTGGAGATTACTCTATACCATTTGAATTTTTCCTACTTGATTTTGAAGTTATTAGCATTTATAGTTAGTCGGTCAATGCTGCCTTGCAAAACATCTAGAGTAGGTAGCACATAGTCTCACAATGTATGATTTTGTTTTGCCATCGGTTCTACTATCTGCGACTATAGTTGTATATGCTCTATAGGTAATGTCGGTAGTGTATTATGTTTGGGTGGATCCTCGAACAAGGGATTTTCTCATTGCGGATCTGTTGCTGGTGGGTTATTTTCTAACGACTACCTTCCGGCTCGCCTCAAGGATTTTTCTGGTTCAGGGTTTGGCTCGATCTGGTCACCTCTGCTTCGAGTCATACACTAAACTGGAAACAAAAATAAAAAAAAACTAAGTTAGTAAATAGAAATAACTTAGTAAATCTAACCGAATGTCGAAACCTCCCCAGCAACAGCGCCAACAACTTGACCACACCTTGACATGTGTGTGTCTGGGCTTGTAATTCTACAACTAAATGTAAGAATTGAAGTGCAGTATCTGCAAGTATATATGTCAAATTGTAATATAGTTTAAATTGTTTATAACGAAAGATAAGGAAGTATTCCAAGGATCGTACCTAAGGGAGGTTTGTCTAAACAAAATTTCAATTCACACACTACTAAGTCTAAATAGTAATCATGTACTCATTATAGTACGACAAGCAAATAATAAAAAATATAATATAAAAAACCATAAAATCAAAACTAAAATAAACAACCCAATTTCAATCAATTTGAGCAAGTAGAATATTAACTCGCATTCGTGTTCATGATCAACTTCAGATTCAGGTTTTAGCAAATTAGCTAACAATTAACCTAGTTAATACTTTTCGATCTATAACTAAATTAATTGGTCAATTTAATCTACTTATGTTTTGACTTGAGAGCTTAAACTGGGATATAGTAAGTGGTGCTAAGTATACTATCCTTTCGGCCTCATCTACCTAAGTTTCTTCCTGGGGTCGTCAACCCTAGGGTTTAATTTCTCTTAATCTAAGGCAATTAATTTAGAGTAAACCTTAAACCATTAGTCAATTGCTTCCACTTCTGCTCGTTAATCTCCCTAGGGTTCTTAGTTCATGGCCATTCTAGATGCAAATTTCCCTAATCATATTTTAAACATTCAATTGAAACATAAAATAAGATAAGGGAAAAGTGAAATCTAATCATATTTTAAACATTCAATTGAAACATAAAATAAGATAAGGGAAAAGTGAAATCTAAGTCTGATGATGTGTGTTGACGATTGATCTGTAAAACTCGTAAACAGATGTTGATTGGGATTCAATTGCTAAAGAAATGAAAGTAAACAAATAAATTTGTTAAATGAAAGAAAAACTAAACTTCAATTGAAAGTAAAAATTGTTTGAACAGAAAAATTGAAATTAAAGCCCTTAAATTAAAGAACAAGAAATTTTAATCATCCAATAAGCTCTCTAATTAAGTTCTGTGCACTAATATTTATAGTAGTGTTGTTAGATGACCAAATTAGGTCAATTATAGAATTCTAATCTTGTTAATTAAAGTTTTGCAGATGAAAAACACCCTTGGCTACAGATTGGGGCTTGTTGAACTGGTGTCCCGACATCATAGGGTTGTTGTCGCGACGTTGTACTTCGAAAATAACACATATTGGTTCAAAGTTGGTTGTCGGGACATCGATGGAAAAATGAACCCTTTGAGGTTCAAAGTTTGTTATCATGACATCCTCACTAAATGTAGTGACATCTAGGACAGTTCACTAACTCCTTGGCCTAAAACGTCGTCCTACACACTCAACGAACACATTAGTCCTTCCTTAGGCCCAGATTGGCCTAACTAGTCATAAAACACCCTAAAATGCTCATTTTATTGAATTCAAATATGAAATTACTAAATCAATCAAGTAACTAAAAAGATAACAAATTACTTGAATCTGAGCTCATTAAGTGTTGAAAGGAGCTTAATTTGCCACAACGAATTGTGGCAGATCAAAAAACAAGTTTGTTATAACAGTACATGGAACGAGCAACAAAAACTTCCCTAATAAGTACAAATTTGTCAATTAATCATTTTTTAAAATATGTCTAACAATTTGACTAACAAATGTACCAACTTATAGTTTGGGTACCACTTGTGATAAAAAAAATGTTTAAGTACCTAGATGTGAAAAATGGTATAATTTAAGTACCAATTTTTAGTTTAAGCCTAGAATAAAATAATAAAATATCCTTAAAAAGCTAACTCAACTTCGTAAAAAAACCATTAACACGTGGCAGAGCCTTAAAGGTTTTTAAAAATGATTTTAAATGCTAAAAAAATTAAAAGAAAAATAAACAAAAGAAAATAATAAAAGTAATATTTATATACAAATTTAATTTTTTTATTAAATTTTAATGTAAGAGAAAATCAATGAAAAAAAGTGATCTCATTAAAAACTTCTATGATGCACTACCAAAGCCATTTAACTTGTAATGATAATAGATTATTTCAAGTTTTAAATTTAAAAATAAATGCTTTAGATTTACTTTTAAAATTTAGAAATGAATTGTGAATGTGCTAGATTTGCCCATGCGGAATGGGTCAACAATCAATTTTCATGGGGTGTTTCCATCACATACATGCGATCGACGTTCTATGCGAAGAACACCAAAAAGGGAAAAAGAGGAAAAAAGTTGATAGAAAATGAATGACCTCCATGTTTGTATATATCATTACATCCTTGCAACCAAAAATATGAGCGAATAATCTTTTTAACATTTTGTACATCCTTTGATCGGAACAGACAAAATATCAAAGAAAAAAAAAACCAAATATCTGTTTTTTCTGAATTTGCAGCCTATATATGTTTATTAATTAGGTTAATTATTTTGATCGAATTCTGAAATATATTTTTGATAATCTTAGTTCAACCTTAACTATTATCTAATTGATAAAATTATTTTATCTAAATTTAATTGTTTTTAAAATTTTAAAATTTAATTATTAAATTATATAAATATTAAATAAAATATTTTTTATATATACTATTATCAAACTCCTAATTAAGTTAATATCTGGAGTTAGCCAAACTCCACATCAGTTAGGAAATGACAAACACAATCTTATATTCAATTTTTTTTTGTGAAACAAAATAGGCCTACTAAAGAAATTAAACTAAACCCTCCAGCCGGGACCTTCCAATAAACGAATCCCTGCTTTCCTGTCACGAAGTCGGACTTTTCCCAAAAGTTGATGTACTCTCCTAATCAAAGCTGACTTAGGCTCCCTAGGAGTTTCTTTTTGGATGGCGTGAATGGCTTCAAGGCTGTCAGTTTGAATAGAAATGTTTTCAAAACACCGATCTAGTGAAAGATTTAACCTATCCAAGATGCCCCCAAGTTTATCTCCCAAAACGATGCAACTCCCAAGTATTTGCAAAAACCAAAAATCCAATTTCCATTACAGTCTCACACAATACCCCCTACTGCTGCAAAACCCTCCTCAATCTTAACTGAGTTGGAACATATGCCCATATTATGGTAAACATGTAATTGTTTTCTATTTATTTGAACGATGAATAAATAAATAAAGTTAATTTCACATTTCACTATTATGTCTTTTGTATTTCTATCTTTTATATTTGTATGCATAGTTAATTTGTGACAAGAAAATATTAGCTCATTGGTTGTCTAAGTTCAAACTGAAGATAAGTGGCATTATAAGAACGTTTACATTGCAAGAAAGACAACTTACTTTAGTAGATAATCTAAATAAGCCAGTAATCCTATAAAAGAATCAAAGTGAGCATTTGATTCAAATACTGAGAAGGATTATTATGTCATCTACAATTCTAATTGGGGAGATGGCTAGTCTTGGCTATCGAAGCAGTTGACTCCACAAGTAGGGACATAGATGTATTCATTGGTAGAATGATACATTGGACTGGACCCAAGATGGTTAAATTCTAAATCCGTTTGTGAATTAATTCACTTGTGATGTTTATGGTGTGATTTCCCTAAATCTTGAGTTAGTTACTGACCATGCGTATGCAACTCATATGCTTTAATATAAGTAGAGGCTTATGCTCTAAAGATGATCGAGCACATAGCTAGTATGTTGGGTACATGACTTGTGTATGACATGACTTTTCTAGCAACAGTAGCATTCATAGCTTAATTAAAGAGTTAATGATATCCTCTTATTAGCATTGTATGGATGGATAAATATGAAACATGGCCACGGGTTGCTTGTTCTCAAACGAGCAATTTATCACAGTCATTTATTGACAGTGATCACATTAATCATTAAAAAGACACAATGGTGACGATGAGATAAAATAGGATTGTATTGAATGAACGAATTTAACTTAAAAGAATCAATTATATCATATAAGGGTAACACACACATGACGAGGTCATTGGACAAAACAGTTGGATGAATTGCTTCCATAAAGAGTATACAATAAGGAGTTTTCAATCATGGTACTTCTTGTGGACTAACTTCATGATTCAGTAATTGTGAATTATTAGAACGATGCTTTTGGACATAATTGCAATAAAAGCTCAATCAGACTGCATTTGAATTAGAAGAAAATTCTATGACTTTGGAAATAATTTAATTAAGTCAATTTATTCTATGTAAAATTAAATTAGGTGGTCGTGAGAATTATTCAACTAGAGAATTTTATTAAAGAATTTTCTTGAAAATTTAATTCAAAAAATCTAAGTGATTTTTGGAAAAATTAATTTTGATCAAGTAAAATTAAATTAGTCAAATTAATTAAAATTAATATGATATTTTTGGAAATTAATTTTCAAGTTAAGCAATTGGTCCAATGGGTAACTGAACTTGAAAATTGGACTTGAGACCGTAAATTGGGCCTAGGAGCCCAAAACCGAGACCAAGACCTAAATCTGGTCGAATTGGGTCTGATATGTGAAATTGGACCGACGGTCCAACCAATGGCTAAATCAAACCAGTTGAGTCATCACTGACCTGCGCCGAACCGGCTCGGGGTGCCATAAGGGTGTTGCACCTGCATCACCGGACACGGCGGTGCTGGCGACTACGACGGGGGTGTAACACCCCTCACCCGTACCCGCCGTCAGGATAGGGTTTGAGGTGTTATCGGGACTTTATATTTTGAAACGTAGTAATCTGGGTCACCGTTTTTACTCAAATTTAAAACTTTTCACCTACGAACAACTCGTCCCTTATATAGGTCTATGAAGCCCTAGGACACCCTAAGACAGTTCGGGACAAACCAGGAGTGTTCGATAGACCCTGGATATCTTAGGAATACTTTCCTAATTTGAAGTATCACACGCCCATGTGAGTGGGCCATGTGGACTCACACGTCCGTGTGTTTTGGGACACAAACCCTATCTCTGAACATCAGACATCTATCGGGACTAATTCAGAAATCTGACTCAACACCAGACTCACATTGAGTTCTTTTAGATTGCAAGCCATTATCATTAGTTTGAGTATCATAGATTTCCTGAAGGAATGTCGGCCTAGCCTCTAGCTCAGCCAAGACTGAACCATCATCAAGCAATGCCAAACGAGCATCCATGTCCCTTAATGTAAACAAGGATTTTCTGCTCAATGCATCAGCGACCACATTCGCCTTCCCCGGGTGATAGTCAATGATCAAATCATAATCCTTAATTAATTCTAACCATCTCCACTGTCTCAGATTTAGTTCTTTTTGAGTCATCAAGTACTTCAAACTCTTGTGCTCTGTGAAAATGCGGCAAGTCTCACCATACAAATAATGTCGCCAAATCTTTAAGGCAAAAACAATAGCAGCAAGTTCTAGATCGTGGGTCGGATAATTCTTCTCATGAGGCTTCAATTTCCGTGAAGTATAGGCTATCACCTTGTCATCTTGCATCAGCACACAACCCAATCCATTTAAGGATGCATCACTAAAGACCACAAACTCTTTTCCTGGTTCAGGTAGTACTAAAATAGGAGCTTCGGTCAGCAATGTCTTTAACTTCTCAAAACTTTGCTGACACTTCTCTGTCCATTCAAATTTAACATCTTTCTGTAGCAACCTCATCATTGGAGTCTCTATCAAGGAAAATCCTTTCACAAACCTTTGATAGTAACCGGCTAAACCCAAAAAGCTTCTAACCTCAGTTACATTCTTAGGCGGTTTCCATTTGACAATTGTAGAAATCTTACTTGGATCAACCTGGATGCCTTCACCCGAGACAATATGACCCACAAATCTGACTTTCTAGAGCCAAAACTCACTCTTGCTAAACTTAGCATACAATTGCTTTTCCCGCAAAGTCTACAATACAATTCTCAAGTGCCTCGCATGCTCTGTCTCATCTTTGGAATAAATCAAGATGTCATCAATAAACACAACGAAAAGCTTATCAAAATATGGCCGAAAGATCCTATTCATTAAGTCCATAAACACAGCTGGTGCATTCGTCAGCCCAAACGGCATGATAAGAAATTCATAATGGCCGTACCTCGTTCTGAAAACTGTCTTGGGTACATCTAAGTCTTTGACTCGTAGCTGATAATAGCCAGACCTCAAGTCTATCTTGGAGAACATGGTGGCTCCTCTCAACTGGTCAAACAAGTCATCTATCCTTGGTAAAAGATACTTATTCTTGATAGTTACTTTGTTCAGTTGGCAGTAATCTATGCATAACCTCATCGAACCATCTTTCTTCCTTAAAAATAGAACGGGAGCACCCCAAGGTGAAAAGCTCAGCCTGACAAAACCTTTATCCGTCAGCTCTTGTAACTATGCTTTCAAGTCTCTCAGTTCAGTTGGTGCCATCTTATATGGAACAATTGAAATAGGAGCTGTCCCTAGCACCAGCTCAATACCAAATTCTATTTCCCTCTCAGGAGGTAATCTGGGTAATTCTTCTGGAAATACATTTGGGTACTCACATACTATAGGCACAGACTCAATCCTCAACTCTATTTCTTTAGTGTTCAATACAAATGCAAGATAGGCTTCATACCCTTTTCTCAAATATCTTTGAGCAACCATTGTTGTGATTACAATCGGCGGCGAACCCAATTCTCTTGAATTGACCCGTAAAATCTTACCATCTAGGCATTTCAATTTAATATACTAACTACCACAATTTACAATTATCATCTAGCACCCGTGTAGTATTTTTGAGCCAGAACTCGGCTCTTTCAGCATCATCATCAACTTTAACTCTGAATTCCCCGGCTCCATACTTTCTAAGTTTATCTATAGGGCTTTCCCAATTCTTACCAGTGCCATACCTTGTGGCACATCATCATCAGGTTGATTAGGTGGCGGGAGAGGTCTTGGTTTGTTGGGGTGATTCCTCAGGTAATCCCCAAACCATTCATCCATCATATCAAAGAAGGCAGCTTGGGCCTCTTTCCGGCCTTCAAACATGAGCCTTTTACTACTACTAGATACACCTCGTTGTACGGAAGCTGGAGCATGGCTCTCAACTCCCTTAGACTCATCTTGTGCTTGATTGGAAAACATTTACTATATTCAAAACAATTTAAACAATTAGGAGATGCCACACTATCAACATTCAAATAATGGCATGTATAGCGAACTTTAACATCCTCTACGGTAGTCCTAGAACCGACTAAACCATAGCTCTGATAACACTAAATATAACACCCCTCACCCGTATCCGCCGTCGGGATAGGGTTCAAGGCATTACCGGGACTTTACATTTTAAAACGTACTAATCTGGGTCACCGGTTTTACTCAAATTTAAAACTTTTCACCTACAAACAACTCGTCCCTTATATAGGTCTATGAAGCCCTAGGCACACCCTAAGGCAGTTCGGGACAAATCAGGAGTGTTCCATAGACCCTGGATATCTTAGGAATACTTTCCTAATTTGAAGTATCACACGCCCACGTGAGTAGGCCGTGTGGACTCACACACCCATGTGTTTTGGGACACACCCATGCCCTTCGGCCGTGGGCAACACTGATTTATCAACACGACCATAGCACACGCCCGTGGACAACACTGTCTTTTAGACGCGATATGTACCCACGCCCGTACTGCCTACCCATGTGCATTATCGATTTAGAATTTTAAGTGCAGGAGACACACGGCCATAGCCCACACCCATGAGAAGGAACCGTGTGTCACACACGGCCTAGACAAACACTTGTGTGTCTAACCATGTGGACCCTAATAGGTTATTTTCCAAGCCTTTGGTCACCCTTCCTACCATCTATACTTAATGGCTATCAATTTTTTTGAAATAAAACATGACCACATATTTGTAAATCTTTGATAAATCTTATTGTATGGAAACCTCACATCATTGGTTTCATACATGAAAGGTTATTTCCCTTTTTGGTGTTTATAGGTTTCCATATCACTTTAATTTGTCCGAAATTGGCTCGTTCATGCAACTCATTGTCAATTGGTAACAGCCCATCACATATAATTAAAATCATGCATAGATTCGTAGGTCATAGCCCACTTCAATTAAGCCAATTTTCATGGCCAAATACAAAGAAATAAACATATTTTTACATGCATTCATTGGCAAAGCAAATGACACATATAACAAAATACTCAAAAATACTATACATGCCATTAAACAAAATAGAAATGTCTTTATACCAAAACTTGTCTAGTAGATAGTGTGTTGACTCTCTAATCGTCTTCCAGCTCTTATGAGTCCTCGAGCTTTATAAGACAGGGAAAAAGAGAAGGGTAAGCATTTACATGCTTAGTAAGCTCGAATAACAGGAAAGTAAACTTACCAAGTAATTATCATACATCCATATTTAAATCATGAAATCATAAATTGTGAATTGATTCCCTATCACATGTACTCAATCAATGAGTTAGTCACATAACAAAACATCATGTAGTTTGTGTAGATGAACTCATCATTCATCATCTTATTGACATACATCATATTAATCCTGTTGAGTTTCTAGGAAGTCCCAATGGAACACCCACTATCTGTCAATTCTTACGAATGATCATTTCACATATATGCACTCCCGCGAACCTCACATCTTATGGCAGGATTACCAGTCCAGGCTAAATCCTCCATATCATGAACTCATAAGGTGATGTCGGGATTACCAGTCTAGACTAAATCCCTTATAGACATACACCATTACTAAGCTCGGATCTGAATTACTAGTCCCGGCTAAATTCAGACCCTAATCAGATTACCCGTCCGGGCTAAATCCATAATGCACACATATTCTTCGGGAGGCTCGATCATTCAAGGAACACCCGTCCGAGCTAGATCCTTTTCATAATTGAGATCAAACGGATTACCCGTCTTGGCTAAATCCTTATTGCAACACATGCAGGATCTCAAATCACATGTAATTACGGGTTACCATCGAATTCCCTTTGTCAACCTCAACTGAGACATTTTTCGCATGTTACCATAAAATATGCATTTCTATGATATTTCATGCCAATAATAAATTCAATCATCATGCATTCGTAAATCATACAATTATTCCTATTAGGGGTTTACTTTAAGTTATCTGAACTTACTTGGTATTTGTTTCAAAGTTATGTTTCGGTTATTCCAAAACCTTGCGTTTACCTCGATCGACCTCCGGAATTTGTTTCTCGGGGTCTATATCAATAAAAATAGATCATTAACACTCCACATTATACATTACAAGTCTAATTCTCACCCCCGATCCAAATGACCATTTTGCCTCTAACCTTTAACATTTTTTATGATTTAATCCTTAAGCTCGTATAATGAAACACATGCAATTTCTACCTTACCCAAGCCTAGCCGAACACTTTTCCTTCTTATGTTAGCCCTCATTTTTCATTATTTTCACACTTTTACCACACATTTTACAACTTTTGCAAAATAGTCCCTACAAGGGTTTTTCGTGAAAATCATCTAGAAAAATATGTTTAACACACATTCATCTTTCATATTCCTCCATAATCCATCAAAATACAAGTAACTCATGCATTGGAAAATTTTTAAACATGAACTCTAGCATGAAATATGGGTAGAAATAGAGAGAACAAGCTACCAGGATTTCAAAAATACAAAGAACATTAAAAACGGGGCTTGGGGCACTTTCTATTGAGCTTGGAAAGCTTAAAAACCCTAGCTATGGTGACTTGGGAATATCGGCTGGGTGAAGGAGAAAATGGGCTGATTTTGGTTCATTTTTCCCATTTTATTTCATTAAAATACCAAATGACCAAAATACCCTTGCCCTTTCTTTAGAATTTCATCCATGTAAACCCATGTTGTCCAAAAATTTAAAAATTGGAAAAATTACTCTCTAAGACCTTCTAATTTATAATCTAAAGCAATTTCATACAAATTTCTTCTAGAATTCAAGTTTTGCAATTTATTCAATTTAGTTCTTAATTTTCCAATTGGCCATTTACTCAAAGACTTCTTTTCAAGAAACTTTAACACATGCATATACTCATATTCTAGGCCTTATAATAATCATAAAATAAATATTTTGATGTCAGATTTGTGGTCTCAAAACTACTATTCTGACTAGGCCTTATTTTGGGATGTTATACGGGGTGTTCCAGTGGTCGGCGGTTGAGCAGTGGAAGAGTTATGATAAACTATAATTTATACATATTTTTACCCCATGCTTAACACATTTTATGGATTTTTCCTTAGATTTGGTGAATTCGATGCTCCTAATGCCTTAATTTCATGTTTTATACTTAGGTGAGCATAGAAGAGTGAAAGGAACGAGAAACAGGCCAAAAACGGAGAAAATGGGCCAACGTATGAAATCAACACAGCTTGGACTTCCTCACACGAGTAGACCGCAAAGCCGTGTCAATTTGGTAGAATCGAAGCACGACTCACACGGGTAGACCACACGCCCGTGCCTATTTAACAGGCTTGACTACGGACTGAAGTAATCGCACACGGGCGTGTCCCTGTTGAGCCCAAGCAGAGTCCTATTCAGAAAAGGCCACTTTTGAGGGCTCTTAGGCATTCCAAAGCCTATAAATACACCTTAGAAGAGGAGAAGAGTGGGGACGGAGAGGAGGAAGTAAGGAATTGCTCAAGGAAAGTCGATCGATCCATCTCAGAAGCCGGATTCACCATCAAGACTGAAGATCTCCCTTCAAATTCCCTCAAGAGTTTTGGGTTTTCTTATGTTTTGTTATCTTTATTCTTTTGAGATGTTTTCTTTCATTAGTATGAACTAAACCCCTAAATACCTAAGGGGAATGAAACCTAAGACGGATCTTGTTATTATTGTCTGAATTGTATGATAAATATTTGACTTGTTCTTAATTATGTGTTCTTAATTCTTGTTTTGATATTCCAGGATATTGATTCAAGTTAAGCTCTTATTTAGAGGAGGAATAGACCCTGTCTAAGAGTAAATTTTTCATAATTAAGCGAAGTTGATTGCGCGCCTAAAGATAGGGTAACAAGATTTTACTGGATCAGGGTGAAACCTAATAAGGGGATCCATAGATCGAGTTAATGCAACCCTAGGGCGTTAATTAGAAAGAGATTTCAATTAGTCAAACTAGGGTTAGACGTTGTTAGTCTCGAGAGAGATAATAATATAACTTAGGGATCTCTATGGAACAAGTTGAATGAATAAATCATCCGATTCAGAGTCAAATAACAAGTGAAGTCTATGTGGATTTTTCCTTAGGTATTGTCTTAATTAATCGAGTTTTCCAAAAAGTATTTTCCCCAAATTTATTTTCTGTGATTTCTTAGTTTAATTAATTAGTTAGATATACAAAACCCTTTCATTTTTAGGCTAGATAATAAAAAGAAAGTTGATACTAGTACTTTTAGTTCCTTTGGGTTCGATAATCCGGTCTTGCTAAAGTTATACTAATGTTCAATAGGTACACTTGCCTTCATCGTGATAATAGTTAGTTTCAAGAACGATTCATTATAAATTTTTAAAAACCTGTCACGAATATCACATAGCAAGTTTTTGGTACCGTTCCCGGGGAACTAAGATATTAGGAACATTTGATTTTTATTACTTTAGCCATTTTACTTTTATTGCAATTTAAATTTTTATTTTCTTATCTAATTCTTCATTTATTTTTTTCTGACAGGTTTTTCTAGTTTATGACTAGGAGAAACCCGTCAGGACCATTACTTTTTTATAGTGAGATCGATCGCACAGTTCGTAAAAACCAAACAGAAATAAGGCGAAGCTTACGTTACACAGAAGAGGAAGAGGAAGATACTTCAACCACCACCGAGGAGGTGGCTAAAAACCCAGAAAATTTGCTACCTCTTGCAATTGCTGTTAATCAAAATCCTGCTCCGCGCACTATGTATGATTATGCTAAACCTTCTTTAACAAGAACTGAATCGAGAATAGTTAGACCTGCTGTAGCTGCAAATACTTTTGAACTGAAACCTAACACAATTCAAATGATACAACAATTTGTTCAGTTTGATGGTTTACAGGACGAAGATCCTAACGCTCACTTGGAAATCTTTTTGGAACTATGCGATACATTTAAAATTAATGGTGTTTCTGATGACGCCATTCGCCTTCGGTTATTCCCTTTTTCTTTGAGAAACAAAGCTAAACAGTGGTTGAATTCGTTACCACGGGGGTCAATCACTACTTGGGAACAAATGACCGAAATGTTTTTACTAAAATACTTTCCGCCAGCTAAAACGACTAAATTACGTAATGATATATCTTCTTGTGTACAGATGGATTTAGAAACACTCTACAATGCGTAGGAGAGATATAAGGACTTTTTGCGAAGATGCCTTCACCGTGGGTTACCATTCTGGCTATAGGTTCAAACTTTTCATAATGGCCTGAATCCTTCGACTCGACAAATGTTTGATGCAGCTGCTGGCGGAACCATCAATAATAAAAATACCTAAAGATGCCTATGAATTTCTAGAGGAGATGTCACTGAATAACTATCAGTGGCAAGTCACGAGGACAAAGCCAATGAAAATAGCCAGTGTTTATAACGTCGATTTGGTCAGCATAATCAGGTAGAACTTTTGAATAAGAAAATTGATGGTTTCCTTAGTTCTTCACAGGTTCACTCAGTAATGCAGTGCGAAGCAAGTTGAGGTGGATCGAACAGTTCAAAATACCCACCTTATGGCTACAACATGGAGAACAAGCAGTTAAATTACATGGGTAATAATCCTCGATCTCAAAACAATCCTTATAGTAATACTTACAATGCAGGTTGGAGGAATCACCCAAATATTTCATGGGGAGGCCAAGGAAATCAGAAACCACCACCTCCTCTAGGCTTTCAGCAACCACCATACCAACAAGAGAAAAAATCGAACCTTGAGGAGATGCTAACCAAATTTATCTCGGTGTCAGAGACTCATTTTCAGAATACCGAGACGGCACTCAAAAATCAACAAGCATCGATCCAAGGGCTCGAAACTCAAATTGTACAGCTGGCTAAGATGATTCCAGAAAGAGGACCAGGAAATCTACCTAGTAACACCAAACCCAATCCAAAAGCACATGTGAAAGCAGTTACACTGAAGAGTGAGAAAGTGTTAGCTGAATCGAAAAATAAGCCACAACAAGAAGCTGACAGAAGTAAAGGAAAGGAGGTAAAACCCAAAAGCAATGACAATCCAATGCCGAAGGAATATAAACCACCAATTCCATACCCAGAAAAGTTGAAGAAAGACCGCATAGATGCACAATTTGGTAAATTCCTTGAACTTTTTAAACAACTACATACTAACTTACCTTTTGTTGAAGTTATATCGCAGATGCCTACATACCCAAAATTTTTAAAGGAGCTCCTAACAAACAAAAAGAAGTTTGAAGACTTATCTACAGTGGAACTTAACGAGGAATGCTCGGCTTTACTCCAAAACAAACTGTCAACCAAACTAAAAGATCCAGGAAGTTTTACTATACCCTGCTTAATTTGTAGTTTTAACGTTGATAAGACACTAGCTGATTTAGGTGCTAGCATTAATTTGATGCCATATAAAATGTTTAAACAACTTGGTCTTAGGGAACCTAAACCTACTAGGATGAGTATTCAACTAGTTGATAGATCTGTTAAATATCCGAGGGGTATTATAAAGGACATACTTGTAAAAGTAGATAAATTTATATTCCCTATTGAGTTCGTTGTGCTTGATATGAATGAAGATGTTGAAGTGCCTTTAATCTTAGGGCGTCCATTTTTAGCCACTGCTAGGGCTATTATTGATGTGAGTGATGGTAAAATGGTGCTTAGAGTAGGTGACGAAGAAATCGTTTTTAAAATTTATGATGCCATGAGATTTTCTAGGGAACAAGATGACTCATGTTATTTTATTAACTCTATTGATCATGCTGCTCATGATTCTTTTCAGGAAATCATACATAAGGACACGTTGGAACTGTGCCATGCCCAAAGAGAGGAGATAGATGACGATGATTCTGAGACAGGTAAAATAAAAGCTAAATTGAACTTCAATGAATCTTCCCAAAGACAAGCAGAATATGAGGACATTAAAGGGAACGATGATTTTAAGCAAAAACCTTCTATTGAAGAACCTCCCAAACTGGAACTCAAATAATTACCAAATCACTTGGAATATGCATTCTTTGGAAATAATTCTACATTGCCAATTATTATTACATCTAACTTGCAACCCAAGGAGAAAGAGGAATTAATCCAAGTATTAAAAGAACATAAAAAAGTCATAGCTTGGAAAATTTCTGACATTAAAGGGATCAGCCCTTCTTTTTGCACCCACAAAATTTTAATGGAAGATGAATATAAACCATGTGTGCAAGCTCAAATACGACTGAACCCCAACATGAAGGAAGTTGTTAAAGCTGAGGTAAATAAACTTCTAGATGCTGGAATTATTTATCCTATTTCTGACAGTTCTTGGGTAAGTCCAGTGCAGGTTGTTCCTAAGAAAGGAGGCATGACTGTGGTAGCCAATGAGAAGAATGAACTAATTCCAACTAGGACAGTCACAGGCTGGAGAGTTTGTATTGACTATAGGAAGCTAAATGATGCCACGAGAAAAGATCACTTCCCCTTGCCATTCATTGACCAAGTGTTGGAAAGACTATCAGGGCACATGTACTACTACTTCTTAGACGGACTATCTGGCTATTTTTAAATCCCAATAGCTCCTGAAGATCAAGAAAAAATGACATTCACATGTCCATACGATACATTTTCTTATCGAAGAATACCCTTTGGATTATGTAATGCTCCTACTACGTTCTTGCGCTGCATGATGGCCATCTTTGACGAACTCGTAGAAGATATCATGGAGATATTTATGGATGATTTCTCGGTATTCAGTAACTCTTTCCATCTTTGCCTTAAAATTTTAAAACGAGTTCTAGTAAGATGTGAGGAAATGAACCTTTTACTTAACTGGGAAAAATGTCACTTTATGGTTCAAGAAGGTATTGTGCTAGGATATAAAATTTCTAGTAAAGGGATTGAGGTTGATAAATCTAAAGTCGAAATCATTGAAAAATTACCTCCTCCTAATTCGGTTAAGGCTATTAGAAGTTTTTTAGACATGCTGGGTTTTATAGAAGATTTATTAAAGATTTTTCTAAAATAGCTAAGCCTTTGACCAAATTACTAGAAAAAAATATGCTCTTTAATTTTGATCAGGAATGTTTAGAAGCATTTAATACTCTAAAGGATAAATTGATTAATGCTCCAATTATAATAGCACCTGATTGGAATTTACCTTTTGAACTAATGTGTGATGCGAGTGACTTTGCAGTAGGTGCAGTTTTGGGACAGCAAAGGGACAAGCACTTTCAACATATTTATTATGCTAGCAAAACTTTGACAGCCGCACGGAGAACTACACCACCACAGAGAAAGAATTGTTAGTTGTGGTTTTTGCATTCGATAAATTTAGGCCATATCTAATATTATCTAAAGTTGTCATTTATACTGACCATTCTGCCCTTCGCTACCTGTTAACTAAGACTGATGCAAAACCTCGACTCATTCAATGGATTTTGTTATTGCAGGAATTTGACTAGGAAATTCAAGATAAGAAAGGAGCAGAAAATCTCGCAGCTGATCATTTATCCAAGCTTGAAAATTCAAGTACTAAAGAGCAAGATGAAGTGGAAATAAATGATTCATTCCCTGAAGAACAATTTTTTCTATTTCTGACTCGGAGGTACCTTGGTTTGTAGACATCGCGAATTTTTTAGCCACTAACGTTATCCCAAAAGGGTTGACACATCAACAAAAGAATCGATTCTTTACTGATATGAAAAACTACTTTTGGGAAGATCCTTTTATTTTCCATATATGTGCAGATCAAGTCATTCGGCAATGCGTTACAAGAATAGAAACATTAAAAATCTTGGAACATTGCCACTCAGGACCTGCTGGAGGACATTACGGTGGAAATAAGACCGCATATAAAATACTTAAATAAGGTTTTTATTGGCCTACCTTATTCAGAGATGCCAACAGGTATGTTATTTCTTGTGACAAATGCCAAAGGACAGGTAATATCTTTAACCGTGATGAAATGCCTCAGACATATATGCTTTCATGTGAAATATTTGATGTTTGGGGTATCGACTTCATGGGTCCATTCCCTAGTTCATTTGGAAATAAATACATCTTAGTAGCTGGCGATTATATGTCTAAATGGGTTGAAGCCCAAGCTCTGCCTACAAATGATGCTAGAGTAGTGGTACATTTCCTTAAAAAACTTTTCTCTCGATTTGGAACACCTAGATTAATCATTAGCGATAGAGGGACTCATTTCTGTAACGCCCAATTTGAAAAGACCATCAAGAAATATGAAGTTTACCACCGAATAGCTTCCCCTTACCACCCTCAAACTAGTGGCCTAGTCGAAGTGGCAAATCGAGAACTTAAATGTATCCTAGAAAAGACGGTAGGATTAAACAGGAAAAATTGGACAATCAAACTAGATGACGCATTATGGGCTTATAAAACTGCTTTTAAAACCCCCATAGGAACATCACCATACAAACTCGTTTATGGAAAAAGTTGTCATCTACCATTTGGGTTAGAACACAAAGCATTCTGGGCTATAAAATTTCTAAACTTTGATCCCAAACTTGCAGGTGAAAACAGGTTGATGCAGTTAAACGAGTTAGACGAATGGTGAACCTATGCATATGAAAATTCAAGACTATACAAAGAAGCAACGAAATGACTCCATGATGCTCGGTTAAAACAAAATAAACAATTTGAAGTTGGAGATCTTATACTATTATATAACTCGAGACTCAAATTGTTCCCTGGGAAGCTTAAATCACGATGGTCAGCTCCATTCGTAGTCAAAATAGTTTTCCCATACGGCACCGTAGAAATAAGTCACCCATCGCAATGTACTTTCAAAGTAAATGGACATCGCCTCAAACCTTACAATGGTGAGAAATTTAAAGATGACAGGGAGGAGCTACGGCTCCACGAATCTCTTTAAGTATACTCACACAGTAAAGTCTAGCTTAGAATTTAAATAAGCACTTCTCAAGAGGCAACCGAGCACTAACAATATTAATTTCTTTAAATTTTAGTTTTAACGTCTAACATACTAACCGACTCATGGCAACAGGCTTTCTAAAGCACACATGGCCAGGCACACGGGCATGCCTTAGGCCGTGTGAAAATAGGCCGAAATTTTCCCCAACACGAGATGCGATAAGTCACCACAGCCGTGTGACATGACCGTGGGCGAAACTGTCAAAACAACACGGGCGTGTGACACGCCCGTGCCCCACACTCGTTGTCGACACTATCAAAATAACACGAGCATGCGCATGGGTACACAAGTGTGGGAGAAGAGAACCACATCGCACACGATCGTGCAACACAATCAGGCAGCCACACGGCCTAGACACACGGCCATGTCCTCAGGCCGTGTGACGATCTCCCAATTCTCGACAAACACGGCTGGACACATACCGCACGGGAGTGGGACACGGCCGTGCCACTTTTAAAATTAGATTATCTCTTTTGTTTTATTTTCTTTTAGCTTTGTTTTTACTCTAATTTATTTGAAGTCTCATTTGTTTATAAACACGGCTTATCGTTATAATTATTATCAGATTATTCCCTCAATTCTCCTTTTATCCTTCAGAATCATGCTTGCCCTCCAGCTTTATTTCCAATACTCGCTCTCACTAATCCAGGAATTTCATCCATTTTTAACTCAGGAAGTTTCACTTCTCTCCCTATCTTATGAACTTATAATTATATTGGTCAATATATCTATCTTTGTACATTGAGGACAATGTACATCTTAAGTGTGGGGGGTTACTTACATCTATATCAGAAAAATCCCTGAATTTTGTTTTATTCTCATGCGATCTTCTCATATCATTATTAGAATGAATTCCAATTAGTCTATAATGTTTACTGATATATCTTAAATTAAAACATAGGCATTTATGCATTGATTGTTTAAACTTTAAGACATTAGGGAATCAAGCATGATAAGTTGATTTTTGAAGAATTAAAAACTTTTAGGTTGTTTCCCCAAGTTTAGGTATTATCTTGAGTTGGAATTCACAAGTTTAAACATCAAAAAGCCATAATTTTTGTGGAATCTTGAGCCTTTAGAGCATCTATTATTTCTTTCATGCTCACTTTCATTATGAGTGCGTCAGTATTGAATTGTTATTCAAGAACTTGCTTGATTATGCATGTCAAGACCACACCATTTGATTTGATATGTCAAAATGATAAAGACACTTAAGTTTAACCCACTCACTTCATAAAAGCCTAGCTTCACAATTAACCCTTAGTGAACCCCCTTGAGCCTAACAACCCATTCATTGATTTACCCTCAATATTAACCCATAACTCATTATTGTTGAAATCCCCTAAATTAATTTGATCCATATTTTTGTCGAGATTTGAGTTGGAATAGTTGTTTAGCTATGTTTTATTCTATTTTGTAATTTGACTTGTTCTTAAAAAAATATACATGTATGCATATTAGTAGTAGTGATCTTCTGAGCTAAAGAAGTTAAGTTCCATATTCTGAGAAAAAGCTCTGTTGTACGCAATTGATGACTAGTCATTTTTCTAGTTAGGCAATTTTTCAATTCAATCTCGATTCTAACCCTTTTTTTCAGTTTGTGACCACACCCTCTTACCAAACCCACGTTACAACCCTCTAAAGACCTTTTGATTGATGTTTCATCTCAAT
This sequence comes from Gossypium hirsutum, assembly GCF_007990345.1. NCBI lineage: Eukaryota > Viridiplantae > Streptophyta > Magnoliopsida > Malvales > Malvaceae > Gossypium > Gossypium hirsutum. The sequence continues at coordinate 27,674,989 of NC_053430.1, read as the reverse complement.
TTATAATGGTGGAGATTTGATTTTCATGCAAGCCTATGGTAATGACTTTTCATTATTGACTATTGAGTTCTTCATTTATTGTCCTTAAACACCTCGAGTGATTTGAGTGAATCTTTAGTGAGGATGTGAAACTCTGTGATATTTTGAATCAAAGGTAATTACTTAGATGATGGGAGACACCTATGTTTTCATGATAAAATGCTCAACTTGGAATATTTGAAACTTTGATGTTCTTTCAGTTGAATTTTCAATGTATGATTACCTATGGATTATTTTGAGATATTATTGATAGAAATTATAAGTTGAAAAGAATTTATTTTGATTATGAGTTGAGGATTTTGCTTGAGGACAAGCAAATGCTTAAGTGTGGGGGTATTTGATAAACCGTAATTTATACATATTTTTACCCCATGCTTAACACATTTTATGTATTATTTTTCCTTAGATTTGGTGAATTCGATGCTCCTAATGCCTTAATTTCATGTTTTATACTTAGGTGAGCATAAGAGAGTGAAAGGAATGAGAAATGGGCCAAAAACAGAGAAAATGGGCCAACGTACAAAATCAACACTGCCTGGACTTCCTCACATGGGCAGACCACACGGCCGTGTCAATTTGGCAGAATCGAAGCACGACTCACACGGGTAGACCACACACCCGTGCCTATTTAACAGGCTTGACCACGGCCTGAAGTAATCGCACACGGGCGTGTCACACGGACGTGTCCCTGTTGAGCCCAAGCAGAGTCCTATTCAGAAAAGGTCACTTTTGAGGGCTCGTAGGCATTCCATAGCCTATAAATACACCCTAGAAAAGGAGAAGAGGGGGGACGGAGAGGAAGAAGCAAGGAATTGCTCAAGGAAAGCCGATCGATCCATCTCACAAGCCGGATTCACCATCAAGACTGAAGATCTCCCTTCAAATTCCCTCAAGAGTTTTGCGTTTTCTTATGATTTGTTATTTTTATTCTTTTGAGATGTTTTCTTTCATTAGTATGAACTAAAACCCTTAAATACCTAAGGGGAATGAAACCTAAGACGGATCTTGTTATTATTATCTGAATTGTATGATAAATATTTGACTTGTTCTTAATTCTTGTTTTGATATTCCAGGATATTGATTCAAGTTAAGCTCTTATTTAGAGGAGGAATAGACCCTGTCTAAGAGTAAATTTGTCATAATTAAGCGGAGTTGATTGCGCGCCTAGAGATAGGGTGACAAGATTTTGCCGGATTAGGGTGAAACCTAATAAGGGGATCCATAGATCGAGTTAATGCAACCCTAGGGCATTAATTATAAAGAGATTTCAATTAGTCAAACTAGGGTTAGACGTTGTTAGTCTTGAGAGAGATAATAATATAACTTAGGGATCTCTACGGAACAAGTTGAATGAATAAATCGTCCGATTCAGAGTCAAATAACAAGTGAAGTCTAGGTGGATTTTTCCTTAGGTATTGTCTTAATAAATCGAGTTTTCCAAAAAGTATTTTCCCCAAATTTATTTTCTGTGATTTCTTAGTTTAATTAATTAGTTAGATAAACAAAACCCTTTTATTTTTTAGGCTAGATAATAAAAAGAAAGTTGATACTTGTACTTTTAGTTCCTTTGGGTTCTATAATCCAGTCTTGCTAAAGCTATACTACTGTTCGATAGGTACTCTTGCCTTCATCGTGATAATAGTTAGTCTCAAGAACGAATTCATTATAAATATTTAAAACCTGTCAGGAATATCACGTAGCAAGTTACACTTCTACTGAGACTTTACCAGAGAATTTGATTACAAATTAACTATTCAAAAAATAATATTATTTTAATAGTTTAATATTATATTATATTTAATATTATCTTAATAGTATTTTATTAATTTAATATTAAAGTTATTATCTTAATATTAAATTTAATTTAATGATTATACATTCTATTATTTTAATAAGCTTTGATATTAAACTAATATAATATTTATCAAGATAAATATGATATTGAGCTCTCTAAACTCTTACTATATAAAGAGAGCCTTGGGTCATTATTTGACACACACTTGAATTTAAGAGAAAGTTATAGAGAGAAAATTCACTGAAGAGATTATTTCAAAAAATCCTTAGAGATATTTTTCTAATTTACAACTTGACCCAAAAGTTTAGGGAATTTAAAAAATTACCTCACTGGTAATTTTTGTGAAAAATTTTCTAATTCGAAACTAGCGGAGAAGACTACTCAATTGAAGCATTCATCCTAGATGAATCGAAAAGGTAAAATTTTGATTAAGTATTTATCACTTTAGATATCACAACCAATATCTTGTTTTGGAAAAATTTTTAAAACTCTGTTTTCCCTAAATTTATTTTTCGTTGCGTTTTTCAAAACTCATTTTTTCCAACAAGCCGAACCATCAGTATTAAGGCGCACCCAATTGGTTGGCAAGTGCGAACTAGTGGGAAAACTTTGTGGCTTGAAAGAAAACAACTTAGAAATAGAAGTATAGTATCTTGCCCAATAATAAGAGATATCGATAATTTCATCCGTGCTTCAAGAGATGTTTTGGAAGATAAAAATATTACGATTTTTCTAGATGCTCTAAGAAATCATTCCAAAGAGACAAGACCGATCAACCCCACTCAAACAAAAAGAGTGTTTTTGGAGGTTTTCTGTCATCCATTCATGAAAGAAGCTGGAGTAAAATCTTACCTGCCTACCAACTGGAATTAAATTATTCCAAATGTCCCTAGCCACAGGGCAATCTCTAAGGACATGCAACACCTTCTCAAAATCGTGTCCACAAATTTTACAAAGACTACCATTGTCTAATCTTCACCTTACCCTTTTTGCATTCGTGAATAACTGATGCTTTAGAGCAAGCCAAATGAAAAATCTAACTCTTTAGGGTCTTTGAAACTTCCAAGGGAGCTGCCAAACAGACTCTTTCAAATTCCAAACTCCCTCCTTAATCTTATTATATGCACTTTTTAAGAAGAAAGAACCAATAGAAGTAGTTGACCAAATGATCTTATCTAGACCAGTAGTTGGATGGGGGTGAAATTCCTACAATTTTAGCAATGAACTCCTCAGTAACCCAAATGCAAAATAAATCCAGATTCCATGAGCCGTCACCAATTACCATATCACTAACATTCTATATCTATGTTCGAAACAAAAAGGATTTGTTTGCACAAGGGACTGACATTTGGAATCCAAGGATCCCTCCAGCAATTAATATATTTTCCACTGCCAACAAACCATAGTAAGTTCTCACGAATTAGAGGTCATACCTTAATAAGGGCTCGCCATAAGAAAGAGTCATGCCCTCTCAAAAGAGACTCCGACAAACCACTTTGGACTCTATATTTCAATCTTAGAACCCGAACCTAAAGAGCATTGGAGTTTGTTACAATATTAAAGCCTAACTTCATCATAAAAAAAGTATCATGATCCTTTAAGTGCCTCAGCCCAAGACCTCTATGTGCTCTAGGTTGACATACAGAATCTAAACTCACTCAAGCCATCTTTTTATCATTGTTGTGGGAACCCCATATGAATTGCCTGACCATTTGCTCGATCTCATCACATAATCCCTTAAGGGTCATCATTGATTGCATGAAATAACTTGGGATTGTGAGCAAAACCATTTGAGCCACAGTGACTATACCTGCTAAAGAGAGTTTTCTAGTATCCCAGCTAGAAAGTTTACTGTGCACCTATTCCAAAACAAATCATAATGTATTATTTGTTACCTTAAAATGAAAAAGTGGCACCCTTCAGGAAAGACCCAGGTTTCGCACTTCTTTAAAACCGAAAATGTTTCTTATACGTCCTCCTAAATCACAGTAACACCTTTCGAAAAGAAGATATTAGTCTTCTGCATATTAATCTTATATCCTAAAAACTCAAAAAAGTTATCCAAGACCCTTTTAATGACCCTCACTTGATGTTCATTCACTTGGCCAAAAAGGATCAGATCATCTACAAAGAAGAGATGAGATAGTGGTGGACCCGTATGAGATAGATGGATTAGGGACCAACCTTCAGAATCGATAGTTAAGCAAATACAGTGCCTCAACCATTCCATACAAAGTATAAACAGATAGGGAGATAGCAGACAACCCTATCTAACACCCCTCGCTAGTCTAAAATTCTGCATCAGAGTCCCATTCCAAATAATCTGTATTGTGGAACTAGAAATAGTAGACATAATAAAATTACAAAGAGAAATAGGAATACCCGAGCTTGTAGTGAACCATCAATGAACCCCCAAGGCATACGATCATAGGTTTTCTCGAGGACAATTTTGATAGACATCCATATTCTATTCTACTATTTGCTTTTCATCGAATGGATAACCTATTGCGTGATAATGATATTACCCGTTATATTTCTGATTGCTATAAATCCAGCTTACTCAGAAGCGATCATATTCGGAAAGATAATTTTGAGCCGGTTTGATATGACTTCCATGACCAGTTTATAAAGGACTAAGCAAAGACTGATATGGCGAAACTAAGAGAAGCTCTTTGGATTTGGTACTTTAGGAATAAGCACAATGAGCGTATTGTTTAAGTCTGAATGAATGCGCTCCCTAGAAAAGACCCTTTTGAGCCACTCACAAACCGAAGCCCCAACATGTTCCCACCAAATTTGGTAGAATAAAGCATGAAATCCATCACTACTAAGAGCCTTTAAAAAGGGCATATAAAGAATCGCAACCTTAATTTCCTCATCGAAGACCGATTTACTCAAAAATTGCATATTGCCATCGTTAAGGAGAGGGAAGGTGCTTAGAGATAGTCCTCTCATTTATGTCAAATGTTCACCATATAACTTATAAAATCAACTACCTCGAGTTTCAACTTGTCTTCAGAAAAAATCGGTTCATCCATGTCATCTTTAAAGTCATGATTTAGTTATGTTTTCTTCGTCGCAGAGTGCGTGAATGAAAAAATTTAGCGTTACGATCTTCTAAAGATAAAAAACCACACCTTTCCTTTTGACGCCATAAGATTTCTTCGTGATATAACACATTTTCCAACTCCTCCCTAACCTCCATTTCAACCTGATTAAGAAGACAAAACTTGCAGCATCCAATACTTTTTGGATATTATTCAACTTCCTAATTAATTATTTTTTGCACGAATAAATATGGTCATACACTTCCGTATTCCAATGTATAACCAGATTAATGAAGACTGAGTGAGCCTTTGACACACTTCCAACGACGTTCCATTTTTGTTTGACAAAGTCAGAGAAAGCAGGATGCTAAAACCAACTTGCTAAAAATCTAAACGGACGCCTCATAAAAGAGTGGCAATCAGGCATAAAAGATAAAGAAACATGGTGTGTGGTCTGACCTTAGTTTTGGTAGATGAGTCACCGTACATTGTGCAAAAATAGAGCACCAAGCTTTATTGCAAATAGCTCTATCCAATCTTTCAAACACCCATCTTATTTGCCAAGTAAACTTAAACCATCAAAGACCCAAGTCAAGAAGCTTGTTCAAATCCATAAAATCACCAAAATAGGAACATCTTCTCCCAACTACCCCCTCTCTTTTCCTTAGAAGAAAGGATAGCATTAAAGTCCCCAGTTGCCAGCCATGGGGTCCTGTCCACTAGAATGATACTTTCCAAAGCTCCCCAAAGATGCCTTCGTTTACGATTGTTAAGGCTTCCATGGACAAAAGCTACTAGAAGCAATCTTTCATGAATATGATCGCCTCTGAACGTACTAACTTCTAGAGTATGGATATCGCAATAAAAGATAGAATTATGAGGCAGCATCCGTAAATATACGGGTCTAGTTGTCATATAATTTTACAACAGAGTGGGTGAGTATTCCAAAGATCATACCCATAGGAGGCAAGTGCTAGATCAATTTTAACCTAAGCATTAAAAGATCTAATTAGTACTTTAGATTCAATTATAGTACGAAGAATATAAAATCAAGGATTTTTTGGGTTTTATAATGATAAAAATAAAACAATATAAAAAGATAAAATTCAAGAGATTAAAAAAGAAGAATAAATCAAATATGATTATGGGTGATTAGCTCGCTTCGCTAATCTCCATCAACTGTCACTTCAGGTTCCACTTCAATCAACTAATCGTTACCCTAGCACGATCTTCCAATCTTCCACTAACATAACGAGTCAACAAGAACTATTTATCTTCTGACCTCATAGTCCAGATTAGTTTGGGGTTAAGGTGTTCACGGATAGGCAATATCAAATTTGGGTTAATTCCCGCCTTGATGACTTCCCGGGGTTGTCAGGCCTAAGGTTTGTTTCATGTTATCCATTTCCCAAAAAGCTGATCCGTTGAGTAACCCTACAAAATAGTTAATAGATCATACCTCCACTCCTAATCCCCCATAAAAGGATTAGTTCTTCATGGCGTTCATACACAATACATAATTGATGTAAAAAGAACGCATGCTAATTAAATCGAGAAGATAAAGTAAATGAAAGAGCTTGATTGTATTGATATTAAGTGTAAATCCATAAAGTTGAATGATTTCATAATTTAGATCTCTTGAAAGAACACAATGAACAAATAAACTAAACTATATAAACCTAAGAAAGAAAACAAAACTAAATATAAAGGAAGAAACTACGATAATTAAAAGGTATACTTAATATGTGCCAAAGGAGCCTATTTATAGCCTTCTGGTGGTCGTCATCCTTAACCTTAGGTTAGCTGACGTTCCCGAGCTTTAAATTTTATTGTGCAGACCAAAACACCTCTGATTCGTTTTTAATTATCGTCCTAGAGTCGATGTCGCGACACACCAAGACCTGCGTCGTGACATAGTAACCAATATACTTCTCTATAGCCATCAAGAATATGTCACGACACCCTCAGTCAGTGCCATAACTATAACACCCCAAACCCGACCTAGACTTTATGGTCTAGAGATGTCACTATGAATGGGTTTGAAAAAAAAGTCAATACGATAAAACCATTTCAGTTTTTCAATTCTTATTTGCTTGTATCCAATATCAAAACGTTATCTAATTAATTAATTTGTCTTAATACGTGTTTTGCAGTGGAAGCTTACGAAAACGATTCTATTTCAAAAATTCAGTTCACATTTTCAAAAAACCTTTATTTGCATAAAATCATCATTTTCATAACATATTTTACCAAATCAATCAACTTATCAAACAAACAAAAAATCAACAGTTAAAAATCAAACAGTTTAGAGAGTCTCAGAATTTACAAACTCCCAAATAAATCTAAAATATTTAAATAAACCATAAATAATAAGTTTAAATAGTTTTATGAATGAGTGGTCATCGCTGAGTCTCCACCGTACCGATTCGCCCAAATCTGTGGATTGCCTGAACAAAACAAACAAACAGAGGTGAGTTTATGTAAACTCAGTGTATAACCCAATAGAAATAGACATGTAAACATGCAGAAAACTCACATACATTTAGATACAGATTTGGGCTCATGCCCATTTTGGATACAGATAACAGAGTCAGATATAAAGATCAGATAATTAGAATCTTACTCCCATCCTCTATACAGCAACTTTGACCATCCCATCACACCATGTGGGGTTAAAAACAGTCACCCAACCCTACACACTATATCATGTCATTAAGACACATATCAAAAAATTTGTAACTAAGCTGTCAGAAAATAGGCGATGATCGCCATACAGAATACTTCTTCCACATATACAAATCCCACCCCAAACCAGATACAGAAAGCAGATACATAAATAAAAGATTAACATGCTCAACATGCTCATATACAGATAACGGAATAATCAGATATGCATAGTATTATCATACACAGAACAAAATATCAGACTATCAGATTACAGTTTTAGGGTTTGGCTAGCCCTTACCGACTCTACGGCAGGCCAACAGTAGATTAAAATGACTAGTGTGACCCCAGGAAAAATTTAAAGGCCCAAATGCCCGTGTAAGCCCACACGCCTATATTGGCCTTACATGTGTAGCCCACACGGCCTGGCCCGAAATCCACACGCTAGTGTGACATGCCCGTGTGAGCCCACATGCCTAACTTGGCTTAGCCCGTGTGGCCCACACGACCACACACTGGGCACCACACGGCTGTGCCCTACGCACGGCCATGCCTTCGTTGATCAATGACCGTGTCTCGCACACGGCCAACCACAAGGGAGATCACACCCCTGTATGGCGTCGACAGAACCATTTTTTGGCTTTTGTCGATGCAAAAACACCCTCGAGCCACTTAGCACCTAAAATTATCCAACATATTCACCAAATTAGTCGTTTAAAATGAGACTAAACCCAACTACATTGAGATACTCAACCCTTTAATCTACAAAAAATCTTACCTTCGAACGGATAACGATGATTTCGTACCATTACAGCATCGATTGGAAGCCCCGGCCTCTTAATCTTCTCCTAAGCACAATGAAAACCCCATTAATCAACGATTCACTATACTAAAGTAATAATCGCACTTACCAAACTTACCAGAAATGAGCAAAGAGCACTGAAACAACGAGATATGAAGATTTGAAAATAGAAAGTAAAATAACAACAACAACGGCGACAAGAAAGAGAATGAGAAAATGGCTGAGAGTAGGAGGAAGACAATAATGTCAGATTCTTTTGGGAATTTTGTAAGGGAGAGAAAATTGAAAAAAAATAAAATAAAACCATATATGTTTTCAGAAATCCCTTAAATTCCTCCCCTCTATCCCATTAACCAACAACTTCTCAGAATCCAACTCCATCAAGACTCCATCAGGAAACCGAGCAAAAATAATACCCACGGTCGCATTGGGATTTGAACATAGGGCTTCTAACATACTAGTTCCCTTACCACTCGAGCCAGCAGGCTCATTTTACTATAGAGTTACAAACAATTTCCCATAAGCCCACTCATCAAGGGTAAGGCTTGGATAAAAAATAACAAAAATTACCAAAGTGAGAATTAAACCAAATACCTCACACATACCCAGAACACTTAACCACTGAAGCAAATACACATTTGTGTCAGATATTTACATAAACAGAAATAAATTATTCAAGGCATTACAACTCTACCCCCTAAAAGAAATTTTGACCTCGAAATTTATCAGATCAGAACAGATAAGGATACTGCTGCAGCATTGAGTCCTCAGGTTCCCACGTGGCTTCCTTAGTGCCACGATTCCACCACAAAACCTTCATTAACGTTATGAGCTTCCTCCTCAAAACCTTAACATCTCGATATAGAATCTGAACCAGCTCCTCCTCAAAAGTCAAGTCTAGTCTAACCTCGATCTCCTCAACAGAGACTACGTGAGATGGATCAGACCAATACCGCCTTAACATTGAAACATGAAATACATCATGGATAAGCTCCAACTGATAAGCGACCGGTCCCACATGCTTTAGAATCTGATACGGCCCAATAAACCTAGGGCTTAACTTGCCTCTATGACCGAACCTTAGAACTTTCTTCCATGGCGAAACCCTAAGAAAGACAAAGTCTCGTACAGAGTACTCACTATCACACCTCTTCAGATCTGCATAAGATTTCTACCTATCAGAAGCTTCCTTTAGATGATCCCGAATCAATCTAACTTTATCTTCGGTCTCAGAAACCAACTCAGGACCCAAAACCTGATGCTCACCTAACTCAGTCCAACATAGCAGAGTACGACACTTACGACCATACAAAGCCTTGTAAGGTGCCATCTAGATGCTTGATTGGAAATTGTTATTGTAGACGAACTCAGCTAGAGGCAGATAATCCTCTCAACTACCTCGGAAATCTATCACGTAACTCTGAAGCATATCCTCCAGTATCTGAATCAACCTCTCAGATTGACCATCTGTTTGAGGATAGAATGCAATACTGAAGTCCAATCTCAAAACCAGAGCCTCATTTAATTTCTTCTAGAACCGATAAGTGAAACAAGGATCTCTATCAGAAATAGTTGAAACAGGAACCCCATGCAGTCTTACTATCTCAGAAATATACAGCTTCGCTAACTTCTACAGAGAAAAGTTCGTCCGAATCAGAAAAAAATGAGCAGACTTGGTCAATCGATCCACAATGACCCAAACAAAATCCTTCTTGGTGGGTGTCAAGGGCAACCCATTAACGAAGTCCATCGTCACTCGTTCTCATTTCCACAAGGGAATATTAATAGGTTGGAGCAAACTCGAAAGCAAATGGTGCTCAGGCTTAACTTGCTGGCACGTCAGACAACGAGCAATGAAATCCGTAATCTCACGCTTCAAATCCAGCCACTACTACAACTCACGAAGATCACGATACATCTTATTATCAACGGGATGCATAGCATAAGAGCTACAATGCGCCTCCCTCAAAATTGACTACCTCAAATTAGAATCATTCAGTACACAAATCCGACCTCGAAAGAACAGAACACCATCATTATTCAGCCTAAAATCTAAAGTACTACCACTCTCAATCTGACAAAAATACAAACCTAGAGACTCATCCCCTAACTGTTTAACCCGAATCTGATCAATCCAAGTCGGCTTAACTTGCAACTCAGCTAATAGACTCTCATCATCAAACAAAATAATTGAAGTGAACAAAGCTTTCAAATCAGTCATCACTCTACAACTTAGAGCATCAGCCACCACATTAGCTTTACCAAGATGATACTCTATCGTGCAGTCATAATCTTTGAGCAGCTCAATCCATCGATGCTGCCTAAGATTCAACTCCTTCTGGGTAATGAGGTACTTAAGGCTCTTGTGATCAGTTTAAATAATACACCTCTCACTATACAGATAGTGCCCCTAGATTTTCAACGCAAAAACCACTGCAACCAACTCAAAATCATGTATCAGATAATTCCTTTCATGTGTCCTAAGCTGACGGGACGTATAAGTCACAACCTTTCCATCTTGCAACAATACATATCCCAAACCGATATACCAAAACTCTTTTCCAGATTCAGGCTGTATCAGAATAGGAACTTGAGTCAGAACAGACTTGAGCTTCATAAAGCTCGATTGTTACATATCAGTCTAAACAAGAGGAACACCCTTACGCAGAAGCTTAGTCAAAGGAGTTACAATCAGAGAGAACCCCTCAACAAACCACTAATAATACCGCACCAGACCCAAAAAATACGGATTTCAGATACATTCTTATGCTATTTCTAATCAAGCACAACCTTAATCTTTCTAGGATCAATTTGGATCCCCTCAGTAGAAACCACGTGCCCCAGAAAAGTTACCTCTCGCAACCAGAACTCGCACTTGCTCAACTTAGCATAAAGATGTCTTTCACGGAGAATCTGCAGCACTACTCTAGGATGCTCATCATGTTCACCCTCAATCTTAGAGTAAACCAGAATATCATTGATGAAGACCACAACGAACTAATCCAGATATGGCTGAAACACTCGGTTCATCAGATCCATGAATGCAGTCGGAGCATTTGCCAAACCAAAAGGCACAACTAGAAACTTATAATGTCCATAACTAGTCCTAAACATAATCTTATGAACATCCACCTCCTTAACCCTCATCTGATGATACCAAGAACGAAGATCAATCTTCGAAAACACTGAAGCCCTTCGAAACTGATCAAACAGATCGTCAATCCTCAGAAGTGGATACTTGTTCTTCACCATCAATCGATACACATCCTCATGTTTCCATCCTTTTTTTAAGAAACAGAATCGGTGCCCCCCACGGAGACACACTAGGAAGATGAAACCACGGTCCAGAAATTTTTAAAGTTGACCTTTAAGTTCTGTAAGCTCTTTCAGTGCCATTCGGTAGAGAGTGATGGACATCAGAGCTATACCCGGTAAAAGCTCAATTTCAAACTCAACTTCTTGATTCGGAAGTAATCTCGATAACTTCTCAAGAAAGGCATTTAGAAAGTCCTTCATTGTTCTGATATTCCTGACAGACGAGTCCCTAGAAATAGAAACACTGACGTAAGCCAAATATGCCTCACACCCTTTCTGAACCAGTTTCTCAACCACAAAAGCGGAGATCACATTGGACAGATAATCTCGATACTTACCGATCACAACCACATCCCTATCATCCTCAGTCCTTAAAATGACCTTCTTTGTCGCACAATCCAAACTAACTTGGTGCTCCACCAACCAGTCCATACCCAGAATCAAGTCAAACTCTTCAAACGAAAGCTCCATTAGATTCACCAAAAAGACAGCCCCTTGCACCTCTAATGGAACATCCCTATAAAGTTTACTAACCTGAACAAACTATCCCAACGGACTCAATACAGTGATCTCACTAGAAGTGCTCTCGACAAAAATTCTTAGACTTTCAGATACAGAACTAGCTCATAGGAGTGTGTAAAACCTATGTCTATCAAAGCAGTATAAGGTACATCAAAAATTAAGAACGTACTGGTGATAACATCTGGAGCATCTTTATCTTTTTGGAGTCGAGCAGCATAAACCAACGCAAGCTGCCTCACCTAAGTCTGACTAGTACCTCTGCCCGGTGCTCTCTACCCACAACCCATACCATTACCACCCCTAGTCGGTCCACGGCCCCTAGGTGGCTACTGAATTGCCCTCTGGGGCTGTAAAAAACTCGATCCAGAAGCATGCATCTGATCTTTTTGCTGTGAAAACTCTCGAATCCAATGTTCCAAGAACCCACACATCAGACAAGCCCTAATCATCCTCCAACACTTGCCTGGATGGCACCTACCACAGTTTCCACATAGCTGAATCCCAGTAGGTGCAACAAGACCCCCACTTTAATTAGCCCATTAGGTCTGGCCTTTTTCTTGGGCCTCTGAGCAGAACTAGAGGGCTCTGAATCCCTCTTACTCTTACATTTCTCTTGGTCCCTATACTGCGCTCCACTAGTTTGACATCCTCGGCGATCTTCGACTTCTCAACTAGAACCGCAAACTCCCGCTCCTTCTGTAGAGCAATCAGTACCCTTAAACTGTCTCTCAAACTGTCCTTAAAATGAACACATTTCTGATACTCAGATGCCACCACGCCTCAAGCATAGCGGCTCAACCTCAGAAACTCGGCCCCATACTCAGCCACTAACCTATCACCTTGTGTGAGATTCATGAAATCATGCCTACGAGCATCCACATAGCTTGCCCCCACGTACTTACTCTGGAAGGTGGTCTTAAAGAAATCTCATTTTAGACGATCAAGCTGAGTACCCTCCTCAACCATCAACCATCAGTGATATGCCTCGTCGTGAAAACATTCAGGAACAATTATTGTTTTCTCCAAAATAGAGAAACGGTATCATTTGGAAATGAATATAGTTTTCCAAAAATGGAAATGGAAATGAAAAAGAAAATGGAAATGATTCATTTGCAATCTTATATGGATTACTTAAAAATTTATCGAAAGAATGCTTTTATATTTTTTGGTTGTTTTGAAGCCTAAAAATGAAAATAAACCATTTGTTCATTGTGAAAATGTTGAGTTGTGAAATATTGAACATATTTTCTCAAAATTTTATCGAGGCAAAATCATCAAAAATTTTAACAGGGGTAAAATTATCAAAATTTTGTTGGGCATAAAATAGGGATAAGAGTTAAATTTTATATTGGGAAATAGAAAACTTAATAGGGTTGGATCACATTATAGAGTACTGGGTCAAAAAGGCTTAGGAAGTAGACGAAATTAGACCCGATATGAGAAAGGCCCAAAACCCCTTATGGACATAAGGGGGCGACAACCCTAGTACGAATACTAGGGTGTCTTGTCCACCCTAGTCCTATTTTAGGTAAGATGTTGTTTTTTTATTTGAAATAAACCACTACAACTCAATAAGAATTCTACCTTCTCTTTCTATAAATAGATGGCACCGGTAGAGTTTTTTTTACTAAAAAAAATACCAAAGGTCAACGTCAATTTATTGCATCATCATAATAATGTTGTGGACCTCCAAACCGAACTTTAAATTATAATTGTTAGAAATAGAAAATTTACTTAATAAATTTGTTGGCCTATTGCACTTGCGATTAACCTAGCTAAAAAAAAGCTTTCTTAAGAAAATCTCTAGAGTTGAACAATAATCCTTTAGCCCATGATTGTGACGCGCACTATTCTCTTTTTAATTCTATTTGTCAGAGAGGCGCAGTCAATTTCGAAAATAATGTTAGGATAATGCAAGGTTCTGGCCACCTTGATGTTTTCCTCGAACGCGTGCCATTCAGCAGTCTCTTTCCCCTCCCTGGCACCATAGCACCAACCCACCACAAAGCCTTCATGATCATGGGCCAAAACCGCAACACCAATTTTGTCGCTACTCACAGCAACATCGAAATTCACATTTACTTTATCGATGGGATTTTCTCCCACTTCTTTTCATTCACGTGATGAGAAAACTTAAGCCTGTTCAGAATATTATATATTCAAAAATCCTGGCTAAGGCTTCTTTCCCTCTCCCAAATAACCCAAGTATCATCTGCCTTCCCTCTCAATAGCGTATTATTTCTATCATTCCAAATATTCCACAAGATGGTGATGAAGTCCGCCATAGCTTTTTTATCCAAGATTCTCATAGCTACTTCCAGCCAGTTAATGCAGCTATCAAAATTAGCCTAAAAAAGTCTCCCATCAAGACCCTCTATGGCCAAAATAGCCCTCGTGCTTGGAAAATCTTTAGGAGCATGTAAGAGTGTTTCTTTCACAGTATCACATCTGAAACACCCAGTATCATTAATTTGACGCATTGAGGCAATCTTATCTCTTGTAGGAAGAATGTTATGGCCAACTCTCCAAGCAAAGACCTTGACTTTTGGAAGAGTTTTAAGCTTCCAAATCGATCTTTAGAAAAATCTATGAGGACCCAAACCACCTTTTTAAGCAGTGGCCAAGAATATGCGGTCTTCGTTGAGTAAAAACCATGCGGGTTGTGGAACCAAATGAAGCTATCATCCGGAATATTGGGGAAAAAATGGAGGTTGTATATGCGTTCGCCTATATAGCTTCCGTAAATATCCTTAACTCTACCAACCTTCCAACTCTTATTTTCATAATCCCAAAGCTCCTGCACCATTTTCTCATACATCGTCTGCTCATTTTCCTTGATCCAGTCGCCATTGAGGCCCTTAACGCCCCAACTTTCCTTGTGAATATCAATATTACCCCCATTCCTGACCTGTCAACCAAATCCATCTTTAAGAATTTTCACCGTCATAGCAATGCTATTCTAGGTGAATGAGGGCTTGTCAACCTTTTTGGCTTGAAAAAGGTCCCCTCGGTGAAATATTTAGCTCTAAGGACCTCATAGCATAGCGTATCATTGTTTCTAAGTAATAGCCACACCTATCTACCAAGAAGGGTGACGTTAAATAGCCACAAGTCTCTAAACCCCATCTCCTCCATTCCTTTTGGCATGCAGACTTTCTTCCAATCGAGCATTGCCCATCCCCGACCTTTCTCCTTTCTAATCCACCATATTCTACGAATTTTTGCTTGCATCTCCTCAATCGTACCCTTAGGTACGGGAAAAATAGACAAAGCATAAGTAAGAATAGATTGTAAAATGGATGTAATAAAAATATCTCTCCCCCCATAGGATAGCAGCCTTTTTTACCAACTATTAGTTCTACTTGAAAATTGGTCCAAAACACTAGCGAAAGCCTTCGACTTTTTCTTACTAATATGGAGAGGAATTCCAAGGTAGCTGTCAAGGCTTTCTACCACTTTTATGCGCAGCATATCGCCTAGCTCAAGCCTTTGGACCGTAGGGGTTTTTCTGCTGAAAAATAGAGAAAATTTATTCTCAACTATTATATATATTTTTTTGGAATAACAATTCTACCGGTTTCTATTAAGAAGAGAGAACTTTCATTTTCACCCCTAAATGAGAGAAAACTTTTTCTAGTTCTATATTTCGATTCAATTGGTTCGAGCCCACACTCAGAGTAGTTCGTAATACGATAATAATGGAGAATATTGTTTGGTTGAAAGTTGGGAACAACAAATGTCTACTAAGCCGAAAACATATGTACGAATTTAGTTAAGGTTTATTATTATAAATATCACAAACCAGGTCGATTTTCAAAATTTTAATTTTCTACTATGCAAGAAACCCATTTTCAAACCTGATTTTTTTCCAACACGAGGAACTTTCTAGAGTTGTAGAACAATCACCAAGTTCAATTCTCAAGAAAGTTATAGAAAGACATGCAAACAATCAACAGCATAGGAAAATTTGTCGTAGTGGGAGAGTTTCTAAGAAATCGGGGTTTTTCATCTAGGATGGTAGTATTTATAATATGAAAGTCAATCATGAGGATGATGATCCACTCATTTACAAGGAGGCTATGCAGAATGTTGATTCCAAGCTCTGGAAACAGTCCATGGATGTTGGGATGGTTTCTATGAAGTCCAATACGGTGTGGGAACTTGTAGACTTACTGGTTCAGATTAAACGCATAAAATGTAAGTGGATCTACAAGAAGAAGAGAAATGCAAAAGGGAAAGTGAAAATACATAAAGTTAGACTTGTAAGTGAAAACACATAAAGTTAGACTTGTAGGGAAAGGATACACACAAAAAGAAGGTATCGATTACGATAAGACCTTCTCTCTAGTAGTCATGCTCAAGTCAATCCGTATACTCTTATCTATTGCAGCTACTCTCGATTACGAGATCTGGCAAATGGATGTCAAGACAGCATTCTTAAATGGCTATCTTAATGAGACCATTTACATGGCTTAACCCACTGGCTATGTTGTCAAAGGAAAGGAGCTAAAAGTTTTCAAACTGCTAAGATCTATATATGGACTTAAGCAAACATCACGCTCATAAAATAAAAGATTGGTCAAATAATCAAGACTTTAGGGTTTGAGCAAAATGTTGGTAAACCTTATGCGTATAAGCGTATTCAAAGACAAAAATATGGTCTTCCCCATTCTATATGTCGATGATATTTTAATTATCAGAAATGATGTAAGAGAATTGTCATCGGTTAAATTGTGGTTAACTCAACAGTTTAGCATGAGGGACTTGGGTGAAGTTAGTTATATTCTTGGAATGCGAATACTTAGGGATCGAAAGAATAAAATGATAACTTTATCACAAGCTTCATACATCGGTAAGGTTGACGCAATCCCGGCCACATCATGTTTTGAAACAATTTGATGACATCGAGATTGGCCCAAACTCGAGGGGCCCAAGTGCAAAATGAAGCTTTTAATTCCAGTTTGTTAATTTGGTTGCTGGAATAAGGACTTTGATTTATTTATTTTAGTTACTTTAGTTATTATAATATGAGTCTTTAATTATGTCTTGTTTATTAAATGCATCTTTAATTAATGTCTTGCATTATTGATCTACATCTTTTAATTATGACATGCATTATATGTTCTGCAATTAATAAAGTCATGCATTATGTAACTCCCATGTTAATTAAAGTTTTCATCTTTAAATGAAGTCATGCATTAAGTAATTCATTGTTCATTTAGTTTACATCTTAATTAAACCAAGCATTTACGCATCTTAGTTGTTAAATATGTTTAAGTTTGTTTATATAAGTATGTTATTTAATTTGGCTGTTGTTTTTTTTTAATGCTTAAGTTATAGTGTGTTTAATTTTTCTTAAATAAATTGATTGTGTGATTATTGTAGGAAAGTCCAAAAGGCTGGTTATATAGCTACAAAAAGGGCTGCTCGTTTGCCAAGAAAAATCAAATGTTGTTACATTCAATTAGCTGTCCAGTTTTGGCATAAAAGAGTGTGCATTTGGTCACTTAATTGCTGGTGCATATTTGGAACGTTTTTGGAGGATATTGAAGCACTCAAAGCTCATTATGGTGACTTTTCAAATGGGCCAAGAGTGACTCTTCAAGTCTAATCGGTTTCATGGACTCAAAGCTAGTTATGGAGCCAATTAAGAGATACATACACAAGCATTAAGGCATTTGGTTAAGGGGAAAGTGAAAGGACATCAAGCAGCATATTTAATGGACCATTAAGCCTTCATCAAGTGAAAAGACATGACTTTTCAGCTTTGCATGAATCAAGTGAAATGACATGACTCTTTGGCTGCCCATTAAGAGTTATAACTAAATTTTAATAATTTGTTAATAGCTGATATGAATGTTGAATTTGAATAGTCATAATAATGCCTATAAATAGTTTGTAAGAAAACATTGTTTTGGCCAGATTATTTTTTTTTTTTTGCCAAATTTATGAAATATTTGAAACTTGTGAGAGTTCAAATCTCCATGTTCTTTTTGGGGCTGATTTGACTTATCAAACTAGGCTTGTGGCATCTTATCCTTCCTTTGTTTTTCCGAACTTATCACTGCAAAGTGTGGCGTTCGTTATACATTTGGTTCCTATCTGTTAGATAGTGGGTCAAGGTTTATTTGCTGATTTTACTTTTCATTATCCATCTAAGTGCTTGTAAGTCTTGGGTCGACAATTTCTATATTGTTGGTTCAGCCTTTTCCTTAGCCGAGTTTCCTCTATCCATCTTCCAAACTCTTGCTATCCACCCTAAGTGTTGTTATAAGTTTCGGGTCAATACTGTCCTATAGTATTGGTTCACTCTTCAACCTTAAGCCTAAACAATTCCATCTGAATTACCAACTTCAAAATATCCCTATCTTTGCCTTAGCTAAACCTATCCAATTTTTTTTCTAAACATTCTTTGAACCTATCTTCTATCCATTTTCAGCCTTTTTTCTTGTAACGAATCAAACGTACTCAATTTCTCGATTGGGCAACTAATACGACTCGACTCATCACCGAACTGAGTTTATATCAAAGGTACTAGAATGGTTTGCAAGACTGATGTGAAGCTAGGCACTCAGTTGACTACATCATGCTTTCATCTTTCTTTGGATGACTATCTTAAGACAATGGAAAAAGTAGAGCATATGAGTAAGGTTTGACATGCTTCTACAGTAGGAAGCCTTGTGTATGTGATGCTCTGCACACGTCTGGATATCTTTTTTGCAATGGGAATGGTTAGTCGATATCATATTTATCCTAGTCTCAAGCATTGGCAACTAGAGATTATATGCTTGTGTATTCTGAGGAGAACCTAACACCTATTAGATACATAAACTCAGACTTCCAAACTTGTAAAGATTCAAGGAAATTAACATCAAGAAGTGTATTCATCCAATGCGATGGAGCCATAATATGGAGAAGTGTAAAATAAAATTGCACTACTGATTCTACTATGGAGATCGAGTATGTGGCTTCTTCTGAGACAACGAAAGAAATGGTATGGCTTCATAATTTCTTAACCAACCTTGAAGTCAATCCTAGTATGGGAAAAGCTATATACCAAGGAAATGAGAAGTTGCAAAAGGACCAAACACATTGACCGGAAGTATCATTTGATACTAGAGGCAGTAGCCAAAGGAATAGTATATGTGGTGAAAGTAGCTTCTAAAAATAACCTTACGAATCTGTTTACTAAGACTCATGTAACTAGGAGCTTTAATGAACACGTCAGGGATATGGGAATGTGAAACATGACACATTTATTTCGTTAGGGCAAGAAGGAGATTGTCGAGAAATGTTCCCATATTATAATAAACATGTAATTGTTTTCTATGTATTTAAACGATGAATAAATAAATAAATTTAATTTCATATTTCACTATTATATATTTTGTGTTTATGTCTTTCATGTTTTGCATACATAGTGAAATTGTGACAAGAAAATGTTAACTCATTGATTGTCTAAGTTCAAACAGATGATAAGTGGCACTGTAAGAATGTTCACATTACGAGAAAGACAACTTAATTTAGTAGATAATCTAAACAAGTCCATAATCCAGTAAAAAAATCAAAGTGAGCATTTAATTTAAATATTCAAAAGGATTATTTTGTCATCTACAATTCCAATTAGGGAGATGGCTAGTCTTGGCTACCGGAATAATTGACTCCACGGGTAGAGACATAGATGTACTCATTGGAAAAATGATACATTAGACTGGACCCAAGTTGAATTAAGTTTGAATTCGTTTTTAAATTAATTCACTTGTAACATTCATGGTGTGGCCTAACTAAACCCTAAATTAGTCCGTGACCATACGTATGTAATTAATGTGCTTTAATATAAGTGGACGCTTGTGCTATAAAGATGATTGAGCTGATATTTGGTATGTTGAATACATGACTTGTGTATGGCATGGCTTTACAAGCAACAATGGAATTCATAGCTCAATTAAAGAGTTAACGATATCCTCTCATTAACATTATGTGGATTGATAAATATGGAACATGACCACGAGTTGCTAGTTCTCGAACAAGCAATTTATCACAGACATTAGTTGACAATGATCATATTAATCATTAAAAGATATAATGGTGACAATGAGATAAAATAGGATTGCATTGAGTGAAAAGATTTAACTCAAAATAATCAAGGATATCATATGAGGGTAACACACATATGACGAGGTCATTTGACAAAACAGTTGGATGAATTACTTTCGTAAAAAGTATACAATAAGGAGTTTTCAATAATGTTACATCTTGTAGACAGACTCCACGATTAAGTAAATTGTGAATTATAAAAATAATGCTTTTGGACATAATTACAATTACTCAAGCCTAATTGTATAGGTCCGATTGGTCCCTCCGCTAACTCAACAAAAGCTCGATCAGACTACATTTGAATCAAAAAAAATCCTATGACTTTGGAAATAATTTAATTGGGTTGATTTATTCGATATGTAATTAAATTATATGGTCGCGAGAATTTGTTCAACTAGAGAATTTGATTAAAATTTTTCTTAAAAAATTAATTTGAAAAATTTCAGTGATTTTTGGAAAATTTAATTTTGATCAAGTAAAATTAAATTAATCAAATTAATTAAAATAAATATGATATTTTTGGAAATTAATTTTCAATTCATTTATCACAAAGACAAACGACTCGTGTCCACGTTTACTTTTTATCTATCATATAATGCCAATAAGAGGATATCATTTACCCATTTCTTGGGCTATGAATTCCATTATCATGAATGATGCTACATATTACAGAAGTCGTATACCCGACGCACCAACTTTCGGTTCCTTATCTATTTGAACTCATGCTTTTACTTGTATCAAAGTATATGAGTCACACATACATAGTCTATCATTTACTCAGGATTGAAGTATGTCACACTATGAACGTCACAAGTGAATAAATCCATAAGCGCATTCAGGATCTATTCTACTTGGGTTTTGTTCGATGTACTGCCAGTCAAGTCAGTCACATCTATTTCTATCTTCTGGGAGTCATTCACTTTGATACTCAAGACAAATCATTTCCTCTGTCACATATTGCAGAAGTCGTATACCCAACGCACCAACTTGTAGTTCTATATTTATTTAAACTCAAGCTTTTACTTATATCAAAGTATACGAGTCACACATTCATAATTCATCATCTACTCAGGATTGAAGTATGTCACACTATGAACGTCGCAAGTAAATAAATCCATAAGCACATTCAGGATATATTCTACTTGGGTCTTGTTCGATGTACTATCGGTCAAGTCAGCCACATCTATGTCTATCTTCTGGGAGTCATCCGCTTCGATACTCAAGAAAAATTATCTCCTCAATTAGACTTGATAGATGACATATTAGTCTTTCAATCGATTTACTCATTTTCGATTAGATTAAGGACATGTTGAGGTTCATCTACTAATATAAGTTGGCTTTCCGTATAACGATCTAACTATGTAATACCACTTAATATTAGTTAAACATTAAATAACCAGTGAGTTAATATTTGTTTCTATTTTATTTTGCATGCAAAAACTATTGAGAACAATATACAAAGGATATTAATGTAATTCATGAATAATTTTATTAAATCAATCTACTCGAAAAAATACAAGTGCACAAACGAATATACTACACTTAGGGCACTAGATCCAATAGTCACACCATCTAGAAGCTCATTTTTTATTGCTTTAAATCTCAATGACAAGTACGTAATGATTAAAAAATCATTGATAGCATAACCTTTCATCACCACAACGAATCTAAGAGCCTTAATCCACCAATAGCGAGACCGAATCCACAAATCTTTCAATTTAGAAATCTTATGCTCACTACATTGATGATTTTCCATGTCCAAGCAAGAATAATGAGTTCTTCTATGACAATCATTGATTCTCAAGTCCTCCTTCAAACCAGCAAAAAACAAATCAACTCTAATACAACATATCATGTGATAGAACCAAACAACAAAAAATTTAACAAGCAAGATGACAAATAGAATAACGGGGCTATAAACTTCAAAGAAATCAAGAGATACAAAGAGAAAAAGGCACCTAATGACAATTCCACCAAACAAGTAGCTTGAACCATCAAAAACACCTCTGCCCTTAACGACCCAAATCACATTATCATAAAGTATAAGAAAATGAACAAAACAAAATATCATCTTATCACAAAAGACGAGAATAAAGGCAACCAAAAATCACAATTCTTTTGTTCATGCCAAAGCCACAAAGTCAAATTGTAACACCCCGTACCCGATACCGTTGCCGGAGTCGGACACGAGAGGTTAACAGACTTAATTCCCTTATTTTTACAGTCCATTTTAAAAATTTCCAGACTAGCTGGCTAACTGCATCACTGTCACCTTAAAAATCATATCTTGAGTTCCAAAACTTGAAAATAAGTTTCGTAAATTTTCCCTGAAACTAGACTCATATATCCATCTACAAGTTTTTTTTCTAGAATTTTTGGTCAGGCCAATTAGTACAGTTTATTAGTTAAAGTCTCCCCTATTACAGGGTTCGACTGCTCTGACCTTCATGCATTACGACTTATATATCTCCCTGTACAGGGCTTCCATACTTATTCCGTTTCTTTCTAATGAAACTAGACTAAAAAAGGAATCTATACATATATGGAATGTCTTCTAATTATCTCTGGTTAATTTATAATGAATTTCCAAAGTCAGATCAGGGGATCTAGAAATCGCTCTGGCCCTGTCCCACGAAAACTTAAATATCTCTTAAAATACTACTCATATGACCGTTTCATTTCTTCCATATGAAAGTAGATTCATCAAGGTTCGATTACATAATTTATTCACTATTTAATTTCATTCTTACTATTTTTAGTGATTTTTCAAATCCACACCACTGCTGCTGTCAGCATCTGTTTTTAAGGTAAACCTTACCTATTTCATGGTTTTCCATGAATCAACTAGAGTTTGTCATACATAGCATCAAAATAATCATAATTAACTATTCCCAATGGCTAATCGTTACCAAACATTTCCATACCTCTCAATGAACAACATACAAGACGATTATAATGCTATGCTCAAAGTGTATATAAGCCATTTTCGCATGGCTATCCAAATTTATACAAAACCAAAGGGTACATGACCAACAACCAAAAAGGGTAGTCCTATACATGCCATTTCAGAGTTCAATCAAAAGTGTACCAAGGGGGCTTTGATAGTGTGGATGACTTCGACTTCGACAATCCCGAGTCCGATAGCTGACGAACCAAAATCTATAAAACAGAGAATCAAAGAAACGGAGTAAGCATTTAATGCTTAGTAAGTTTTGAATAATGAAATTAGTTTCGGCTAAGGTATAACATTCATATGGCTAAATGGATAACTTCATATATGCACATTCTCATAAACATACTTACTTCACGCTTCAATCAATATATTCATTCACAAGGTATCAAACCTAACTAAAGGCCGAAAATTCGTTAATCAATTGAACGAATACTATTTAAAACGAATCGACTTTTCCGATGCATATACGAAACATACCTCATCGTTTGGATTTTATGAGCGTATTAATTTGAAATTTACAGCAAGATCGCTCATTCCCAAACCAAGTACCTTCGGAGTTTAGCCGGATATAGCTACTAGCTCAAATGCCTTCGGGACTTAGCCCGGTTATGTAACTCGTACAAATGCCTTCGGGACTTAGCCTGGTTATAGTAACTCGCACAAATGCCTTCGGGACTTAGCCCGGATATAGTAACTCGCACAAATGCCTTCGGGCTTAGCCCGGAATTAGTCACTAGCACAAATGCCTTCGGGACTTAGCCCGGTTATAGTAACTCACACAAATGTCTTCGGGACTTAGCCCGGATATAGTAACTCGCACAAATGCCTTCGGGCTTAGCCCGGAATTAGTCACTAGCACAAATGCCTTCGGGACTTAGCCCGGTTATCAATCCGAATATCCATGCACATATCAATAAATCATGACACATCAATATTTCATTTTCATAACTAGAATTCAAACACAATTCACTTATCAAGCATTATCATTTTCGGCTCAATAGCTACATACAAAGGGCATGATTTTGATTTGCTTATAACATAATCTAATCGAATCATAATCTAAGTTTCATTACTCGAAAACTTACCTCGGATGTTGTCGAACGATTTCGACGGCTATTCGATCACTTTTTCCTTTCCCTTATCCAACTTTGGTCCTCTAAGCTCTTGAGCTAATTCAAACAAATTTAACTTATTAAAGTCTCATTATGCTAGCTTATGGCCGAATATGACAATGAATTTGATAGGTCATATGGCCACCTTTAGCTCAAATACAAAATGGTCATACGCATTTTTAATCACATTAAGCAATTTAATACCATTAATCTAACATTTCCTCATGTGCAACTTTATGACCGAATACACATATCATTAACTCAATATCAATTAACTAAGCACTTAAACAAATTCTCTTTAACTATACACACATTCGGCAATGACAAAGACAATTTAGCAAACCTTAAATTCAACTTATAACAATATATATATTCAATATTCAAAGCATTTAACATCACTTCATCATAATTTTTACATCATGGCCGAATGTTCCTTTGAACCATTTACCCTTACAAGGCATAAATTTCACCATCAAAACTAACAAGCTTATAATCCCATGACCGAAACCTCTAACAACACCAATTAAAAATACTTCATGGGTTTGAGGTAAAACCAAGAAAGAAACTCATAAATATCGAGATATAAGCACTAACATTGTTCATCTAGATTTAGCATGAAACAACATCCATCACCCCTATAATTACCATAGCCGAAAACCTTACTCATTCCAAAATCCAAATCTCAACTTGGGTCACAAAAATAACTTGATATCTCATCAACACAACATCAACACCAAGCACGAATGATACATCCATGGCCGAGTGTCATCTCCATCACATAGCAAGATTTAGACCATGGGCTAGGTAGAACTCAAGCTAACAACTAAAACATGCATGCATCTCATGGAACATCATCAAACATACCTTAGTCTAGCAAACCACCATAGCCGATTTCCTCAAAGCTCTTTTTCCTTCTTTTTCTTTCTTCTATTCGGCCAAGAACAACATGAGAGCTTTTTTTTCTTTCTTTTTTTTCATCATCATTTACCTTCACATTATTATTTCATTGCCCATACTCCTTATTTTATTTTTCCTAACATAAAGCATTAACCCAACATGTTCATGACATGTTTTTTTAGCCATAACATTTTGTCCACCCTCATGCTCATGGCCGGCCACTACTAATTAGGGGGAAAATTGACATGCAAGTCCACCCTTTTGATTACATGCACTAATAGATCCTTATAGATTAACCTATCACATTTCAAAAGTGTCACACATAAGTCCTATTGACTAAATTCACATGCAATTTACTAAATCGAAGCTTAAAACTTTCACACATTCATATTCACATATTTTGGACAATAAATATCATATTCAAATAATTTGGTGACTCGGTTTAGTGGTCCCGAAACCGCTTTCCGACTAGGGTCACTTTAGGGCTGTCACACAAATAATCAAAACAAAACTTGAAAGTAAAATAGATAATCTATGGAAAAACATAACAAAAGTAAAGGAAGATGTACACCTTGTAGCCCATTCTAAAGAATGGTCATAATGAGCACTTCTAACATTAAAGACCATCTCGTACATGGCCATCAACAAGGTATTCCTACGATTTCTTCCTTCATATCTTCTAACACCATTCCTATTACTTACTCGAAGTACTTCAACGCCATTAGCCATCTTCTAGGATGAAAGGAAAGAAATCCCTTCACCCTTTTCCCTTACCACCGCTGCGCCTAACATTAACTTAAGGTTAAAATCAGGCTCTAACACCTTTAACGAAAAAAAAGAGAATCAAAAGAGATGAGAACAAGTATTCAATGTTAATTTTTAGAGCTCCAAATAGAATTTTAAACCAACTTACTGCAAGGTTGAGAGGTTTGTTAACACCTACAGAGTTGCTCCCAAAATTGTTAAAAGATCTAGCCATACACAAGTTGTGCAATACCACCTCTTTAGGGGTCTATTCCCTGTTTTAAAAGATATACCAATTGTGTTGCTTCCAAATATTGAAACAAGCTATAGCAAACCAAAGATTCTAGTCTACACCTATTCTCTAAATGTTACAATGATCCCCAATGCTTCTTAAGTTACAATAATCAAAATCTACATTCCACACATCTCGGGCCCTAACACAATCTCTTAAAGCATGAAGAGAAGTTTCAAGGTGACATCTACAAATTTGGCATACATTTTAGTTCAAAATGCCTCTTATCGTTCGTTTATAATTAGTCAAAAATATTTCTCTATTTTCTAACCATAGGAACTATCTTACCCTTTAAAGGCCTCAAAATTTCCAAATCGCTTTCCACTTACGATCATTTGGTTCCCAAGAAACACTCGTTATTTTTTCATATGTCGCAACCACAGAGCACATACAACTAGTTGTCCTTCGCCACACATACATGTCTGGATTAACAGCCTTAGAGGGTGGCTTAATCGAGGCAACTCTAAGAGTCGTTTGTTGATCAATGAAAAGAGAAAATTGATCCCATTTCAAACAGCCCATCTCATCCACATACTCAATGACTCAAGTCATATATTGCACCTTCGTTGAAACTTTGAGATATTCAATCAAAGGACCCATCTTTGGAACTTAACTATCCTCCCAAAACTTCACCGTCTTACCATCACCTACAATCCAAGAAATGCACTAGGCAGCCGACACCCGTCTTATACTTACTCCTTAAGACTTGAACCTATAAAGCTTCTAGCTTGGTAATCAAATAAAACACTAAACCCTAAACCAATATTTGCTAACTACTTAATTCCAAGTTTACCTATCTAACATCTAAGAGATTCCTTTTTGTATTATTTCAAATAATGCCTTTCTCAAGCTTTATATTGCTTACTTAAAAGTGGTTTAAATAATTAAAAGGTCCTTGTACTCTCTTCAATTTAAATTTAATCTCTATACTTTAATTTTGAGACATTGAGTCTTTATATATATTTTTTTGAACATCTTCGTCACTCCATTAGTTTTTTCCGTTAGAATGGTTGATTTGACTGTTATAAAAAGGTAAAATAACTCTTTCAACCTTCAGCTTTGTGTCAATTTCGTCCTTACTCTTTAAAAGTACATAAACAATTAAAAGCATGTTTTAAAAGTTAAATGTTTTTTCTTGTATTTTCAATAAAATATAAAAAATGTGGAAAACTAAAAACTCATTGATTAAAAAAATTAAAAAGTATTTTAAAAGATAAAAGTTTCCAAAAATTTAAAAAAAAAGTTATTTACTTAGATCTGTCTATGGATGGGCCGTGACCTAGATCTAAAAAATTTTAACCCTAGGCCCGCTAAAAAACCCTATTTCATTGTTCAAAATTAATAAAATATTAATTATATTTTATATTAATATTTATAATTAAATTATATTTTAAAAATGGCTTTATTATTTAAACTGAATTCAGGCTAACCCAAGACATAAAAAAACCTTGTCCAAGCCCAATCCAAGTCTAACTAAACCTACTAGGCTGGGCTGACTACTTAGACCATGGAAAAATCTATTAAGTTACTCAATTAATGGAAATAAGGTCTGTAACAGCCGTTTTTAGTCAAATCAGAACAGTAGTTTCGGGACCACAAATCTGAGGTCAAAATATTTATTTTATTATTATTTTAATGTTTGCATTATGATATTATGTTGGTGTGAAAATTTCCTTAAGAAATTTTATCGTTTAAATGGTCAATTTGATAAAAAGGACTAAATCGTGTAAGGCGTAAAACTTGAGTTCTAATAGCTAAAGGTGTCTAATAGCTATAGAATCTTAAATTTAAGGTCCTTATGTTGTAATTATACCATTAAAATGGTGGGTGGACAATATTGGACATTAAATGGATGATATTAATGGTATTTCATTAAGGTTATATTGGTAATTAGCATAATTAAGATAAAATAAATAAAACCAAACATTTCAACCGAAATTCAAGAGCCAAATACACCATTCTTAGGGTTTTCATTCGGTTATGCTATAATTTCCAATTAAGATCAAGAAAAGTGAAATACGAACTTGGATCAGGGAAAAGATAAAGTTATCGACTAATCGACTCAATTCGCTTTTTTCACATCCGAGGTAAGTTCTTATATAATAAGCATTATTATAAATATGTTATAAATGCTTTGATATTACATAAATTGTGTATACGAGACTATAGTCATATTTGACAACAATTCGGTTATGTATGGCACTTAGTGTGCGATTCAAGATAGCTTCGGCTATATATGGCACTTAGTGTGCAAGATTGAGATAGCTTCAGCTATTTAAGGCACTTAGTGTGTGTGATATTGAGTATTCGACAATATTTCGAATAGGTATGAGCTCGTTATGAATTTGTACAGGTATGTACATGGAAAATATGAACTTTAAATAGAAGAAGTTATGAAATTGTATATAATTATATGAATAGGTATGAGAAAGGTTTGTTTGTTATCATAAATTACATGTTAATATGTTTAAATTGATGAATGGTGTATTTATGATTAGTTAAGTTTATATCATACAAGCTTACTAAGCTTATTAGCTTACTTTGTGTATTTTCCTGTGTTTTATAGTGATATCGAAGCTAGCTCAGATTCGTGGATCGTCGAAGATCGTTTCACACTACCACTTATCACTTGGTACCTTTGAACTTTGGTATATTAAGTATATGGCATGTATAGGTGTTTTGAGTCATTCTGATTATGAATTGATAGTGATTTTGGTCAATTGTAATGACTTTTAATGTCATATGTTTTGGTTTGTAAATATGGCCATCAATGTTGGCTTAATTTGGTAGATTTGATTATGTGCATATATGTGCATATATGGTTGATATTTTGAGTCCATAAATAGATATGTGAATGACTTATATTATGTGGTTTGTGAAATTGGTATCATGCTTGTGAATTGGTGCAAAATGATGTATGTTAGTTAAAAGTTTAACTATTTGATTTGTTTATGTATTTTGGTATGTTTTGAATGGATAAAACTTGTGGTATAAGCATATTGGTTGCTAGCATTGGAAACGGTATGAATTAGCCTTGTTTGTGGCTAAATTGGATGTTTATTTATACTATGGATTGGTGTCATTTAGGTGAGTATAAGTGTGGGTGGCAAATTAGCTTGGTAAATAGCCTATTTTTGTCCACACAGGTGTGTGTCTCAACCGTGTGTGACATACGGTCATGATACACGGCCGTGTGTCCCATGGTGTTGAAATTGAAATGAAGTCAGTATGCTCCACACGGTCTCACACACGGGCATGTGATTGGCCGTGTGGTACAAGTCAGTATACCGCCCTAATATGCACACGGCCTAGCACACGGGCGTGTGACTTGAGCGTGTTACATAAGTCAGTAAACCCTACAAGTTTGGCACAGCTTAGCACACGGTCTGGCCACACGGGCGTGTGCCCCCTGTTTTGAGAAAAAATTTCTAAGTGTAGAAAAGCTTCCCGAGTTATCGGTTTAGTCTCGAACCTCTTCTAATGCATGCTTAAGGCCTCGTAGGCTTGTTTAAGGAACACTATGATTGGTTGTGATTAAATTGTATTTGAGTTGATAAAAATAGATATGAAACATATGTTTAAAAGTGTTATAAGTTCAGTAATGCTCCATAACCCTATTCCAGAGTTGAATATGGGTGAGGGGTGTTACAAGGTCTTTCCATATTAAACCAAATTTGAACAAGCTTTTGGGTTAAATTTCAGTCATATTAATTATATGTAAAAAATAATTTAAAGTAACTTTAATTATAAAATATATAAAATATGGATTAGTATTTGATACACTGGCAGTGTACTTTTTTTTATTCCACAAGTAGTTTTGAAAAATTGACATGTATTTTTTTAAATATTTATTTTTTAATAATTTACTATACCCTAATATGACACTTGTCAACACCCTAATCTTACTTGTGGAGTCTAAAAACTCCACTGCAGTGTACTAAATAATGTTTCATAAAACATTAGTATAAAATAATTTTTAAATGATGATACAAACTCTAAATCTATTTAGAAATTTAAAAATTATTTATTCCATGAACAGTAAATAACCTGTTTTTAATTACTTAAAGTATGGAGACCTTATTACTATTCATGGAGTAAACTAATAGACTTGTTCATGGGTCAGACAACCTGTAATAGCCCAAATTTCAACGATGTCGAAAATAGTGGTTCGAGACCACCAAATCTGAAAAATAAACTCGTAGATTATATTATTTAATATTTATGAGCCAAATGTAGCTTTTAAAAGATTTTTGTAATAGTAAATTGTGTTTTATAAAGATTTATTTGATCAAGAAATTAAGAAAAAAAGTATCGAGATCTCAGTATTATAAACGGAGCCATAAATATTTTTATAAATATTTACGGAGTGTCAATAAGGTAGTATTAAAATTTAGTTAGAAAATTTTGACGTTTGGGTGATTAATTAAATAAAAAAAGACTAAATTAAAAAAGGTGTAAAAGTTGCTAGAAGGATTAAATAGATCAATTGTCAAATCAGGAAGGACATAAAGTGCAAATAAGCCTAAAAGAGATACTTTGGCCGGTACAAGCAGAGAAAAATCAAGAAAATTGAGGAAAAAAAGGCAAAATGGGAAAATAACAAAATTTAGTAAATAAAAAAGGGACTAGAATGGAATATCTAGAATTCTCTTCATTTCTCTTCAATTTCATCAGCTGAAAAATAGCCATGGAAGAGGGTTCAAGCTGGTTTTCATACTCTAGCTTCATGTAAGTTTAATTCTTGCTTTCTCATTGAAATTTCTAAGATTTTGGACTTTTATAATTGGGTCCAACTTACTATGTCATTAGTTTTTGATTCCATGGCTAATTTTTAAAGTTGCTATGGATGAGTGCTGGAAGCATATGATGAATAAATATAGAATTGAAGCTTTAATTTTGATGTATGATGATTTTATCAAGTAAAATTGATGGAAATTGATTTTAGGACCTAATGAAAGAGTTTGGAATTAAGGTCTAGTGCTAAAGTTTTGATTTTCAGGGGTTATGAAGTAGCTTAAAATGACAGACTAAAGTATTAATTGAGAAAAATTAGCTCAATTGAGGGATTAATTGAGCAAGGACTGAATTGTATGAACTGTGAAATTTGGGGTAAAATGGAAATCAACATTTTGCATTAAAACTGTTTTGGACAGTAGGAGTAGTCTAACTTTGAAAAATCACCAAAAATTGTAGAAATCGAATTAGATGATGAATAAAATATGAAATTAAAGCTTATTAAGTCTAGTATGTAAGCAATGTAATTGTAAATCATGAGATATAATAAATTTTATGAGACAAGGTGAGAATGATTTCAGGTTCCCCTATTCTGACTTTGAAAAATCATAAAAAATTGAATAAAAATAATTAGTGGCTTCAATTTATATGTTTAGAATCCTGAATGAGTCTATTTTCAAGAGAAACAAACGAGAACATTATTCGAATTCTGTACAAGAAGATAATTATTTTTAGTGAAGAAGGGTCGGAACTATCAGACAGTAGAATAGGGGTGACTTTAAAGAATAAATTGTACTTATTAGTTAAACTAAAAATTCTGAAAATTTTATGTAAAAAGATACGTGAGTCTAGCTCAAGGGAAAATTAGCAGATCTTGATTCAGATGGATAGCTTGAATATTCATATAAGTAAATAGTAAAAATAATAGATAATGTTACTTACAAGTGTGTTATATACATTAAGGATGTGGAATGGAGAGAAGGAGGAGGAAAATATGTGAGTGACTTATGCATAAATTGATCACATACTCGATTATATTTGGTAAATGTTAAACTTTGTTAAAATGAAAAATGTTATAAATTCATGTTTGAATTAAATGTTATATATGTTAAAAAATAATTTAAATATTTGATATTGCCTAATAAATGAATATCCGATATTGCTTAGTAAATGTCAAACTAAATATAAAAAAAATATGTTATAAGTGGAATATATGTGAAAGAATATGGTAAGTATTTTCATGGTTATTATTGAGCTCATTTACATGAATCTGTCATTTGAAATTGTGATAGACAGGAAGAAATAGTGAATGGCATGCTTATGTATGGTTACATGTATTTATCTGAAACATAAGAAAATGATGGTTAAATATTTGATATATGGAGACATGAGACTATGATATATGAACATGGAATATATTTTATAAATGTGTTCGTTCATAATTATAGAATTGTGCAACTCAAGTGTACTATTTGTGTAAAGATAGTATTTCAAATGATTTGATGAGTAAAGCTCCAATGTGAGATAGTCTGAAATCAAGACAAATTTTTATGAAAACGTCTTTAAAATACATAGATATGATTGTTATAAGTTATGTGAATAAATGATGTGTAAAAGTATATGCATATGAGAAATTTAATAAAAGTTGAGCCCATACATGTTTCTTGATATTTATATGAATTATATGACTAACAATGTGATAAGAATAGGTATTAGGGCTCATGATCAATTCGAATAATTATGCTTTGCATAATTATGTTGAATATAGAGAAGCGGTAAGTTAATTACCATGTTATATAAATTTATTAAATATTACATTTTTACTTTGTTTTATTTTTCCCCTAATTAATAATGATTCGATAAGCTCTGGTAATGCCTCGTACCCTATTCCGATGACAGATACGGGTAGGGGGTGTTACATTTATTGGTATCAGAGCTACGGTTATTCTCAGACCAAACGTAACATATGTGAAGTCTAGAAATACATGCCATTATATAACCTGTGATAATGTGATATCTTCCGACTCTGATGAGATTTTTTTTACTTAAAGATAAGTATGTTTTCCCAATCGAACTAATTCCGATAATGTTGAAAGCGATACTCAAATGTATGAGTAAAAGTTGATTATGATGAGTTGGAACTCATAAAGGTATGAATAAATGTTATATTTAAATTTATGTGTATAGTAAGTAAAATTTTAAGGTAAGTATCAATATTGAATTGAAGTTGTATGGATATATATGATTGATGTGGAAATAGAATATTAGATATTTGAAAATTTTATTGATTAGGAATGTGATGAAATTGATATGAATATGTGATTATTACGAAATTTGAATATTTGTTATTGAAAAATGAATTGAATTGTATTGAATTGAGAATATATGTGATTAATTGAAATGTGTATTGATTGGAAATTGGAAAGTGAATCGAATACCCTATTAACTAGTCGGGCTGAGTCAGATATAGTAGGCATGCCATAGGATTGGAAGTGTTCAGGGATACTTCGACCTTGAGCCGATGAGGTACTATAAGTGTCGTACTGTTACTTCGAGTTAGAGTCGATGAGGCACCTTGTGTTTCGTACTGTTACTGCTACTTCGGTTTAATCCGATGAGGTACTGAGTACCGTACTGTTACTGTTTTACTTTGGCAAAATTGATAAGGCACTTAGTGCCGTACTGTTGTGTTGGTTGGATCTGTGTATCCGCCAAAGTCTGAGTCTTGCTAATAGGGATAAATATGAATATTAAGTGAAATTGAAATGAGAATTGAATTCCCTATTAACTTATTGGGATAGTCAGATATAATTGGCATGCCATAGGATTTGGAAGAGTACGGGATATATCAGCTTTGCCAATCAGGCACTTTATGTGTCATATATCAGGCACTTCGTGTGTCGTTTCAGGCACTTATGTGTCGTATACTGATTAAGTACTATATATCGTTTTAAGCACAATGTGTTGTACTGGTGTATTTGGTTGGATCCGTGTATTCGTCTGAGTCCGAGTTATGTTAATAGGGTTGAATAAATGAAATCAGAAAATCGAATGAATTTGATCTATTGAACTATTGAAAGTATGAAAAAGTGGAATTATGAATTGAAATGTGAATTGAAATTGAGATATGAGATTGAAAGCTTGAACCAAAGGTTCATGAATTGATTAAAGATAATACAGATGATATGTGATGCCCTTTGATGGAAGACTATTGTTGAGATATGAAATTTGTTAGAATTAAGTGACCCAAATCCTTATTTAGATAAAATACAGTGGTAAAATAAAATAAAAGAAGAATCCATATAGAATTACACTTCTTTTATTTTATTTTTTAGAATAAGGTTTTTTAAATCTTATTAAATATCATCTTTTTGATATTGATTAGAATAAGGTGTTTCAGTCTTATTATAATATGGCTTTACAAGCCTATAAATAGACATAGCCTATTCCTCTTGTAAATAATTCGAATTTGACATAGTGAATTTTCTTTTCCTCTACCCGTGGTTTTTTCCTGAAAAGGTTTCCACGTAAAAATCTGTGTGTTTTTTATTTTATTTTATTTTATTTTTCACGAATTGGTATCAGAGCTTCCAAGCTGTTCATCTAGATCACGATAATGGCGTCTTTGAAGTATGAAATTCTGCTGTTGGATCGCAACACCAGATTTGCGTTGTGGCAAATTAAGATGCAAGCAGTTCTTGCACTGATGGATCTGGAGGATGCCCTGCTAGAGATAGATAAGATGCCTTCGACATTAACAGACGAAGAGAAGAAGCGTAAGGATCGAAAGGCGTTAACAAAAATTACATCTGCATTTGTCCAACGAAATTTTGCAGGATGTGATGAAAGAGAAGACCGCCGCTGCATTATGGGAGAGGCTAGAACAATTATGTATGTCGAAAACTCTAACAAACAAGTTGCATATGAAGCAACGTCTTTATGCTCATCGTTTGGAGGAAGGTGCGTCTGTACACGAACACTTAACAGTGTTTAAAGAAATTCTCTCAAACTTAGAGGCCATGGAGGTTCAGTATGATAAGGAAGATCTAGGGTTAATTCTACTTTGTTCGTTGCCCCCGTCTTATTCAACCTTTAGAGACACGATTTTATAAAGCCGCGAGTCTCTCACAGTTGATGAGGTTTATGATTCTTTGACCTCGTATGATAAGATGAAGCATCTTGTGGTTAAACCTGAATCTCAAGTAGAAGGTCTCATTATTCGTGGGAGACAAGATCGAAATGCTAACGATGATCGTGGAAGGACACAGGAATGGAATCCTCACGGTAAATCTAAGAGTAGATCAAAGTCTTCAAACAGAGGTAAAACTTGGAACTTCTGCAAGAAGAAAGGGCACATTAAATCTGAGTGCTACAAGCTACAGGATAAGATTAAAAGGGAGGTTGCGAATCAAAAGGGAAAATAACCAGAAAATTTCGGTGAAGCTGATGTTATATAAGACTACAGCGATGGTGAACTTCTAGTCGCTTCTGTCAATGATTCTAAAGTAAGCGAGGAGTGGATACTTGATTCAGGCTGCACCTTCCACATGAGTCCCAATCGGGATTGGTTTACAACTTACGAAACAGTGTCTGAAGGTGTTGTTTTGATGGGAAATAATGCTTCGTGTAAAATCGCAAGTGTTGGAACAATTAAAGTTAAGATGTTTGATGGAGTTGTCAGAATAATTAGTGACATACAACATGTTCCAGAATTGAAAAAAAAATTAATTTCGTTGAGTACTATAGATTCAAAAAGGTGCAGATACACAGCTGAAGTGGGGTTTTAAAGATTTCCAAAGGTTCCCTTGTTGTGATGAAAGGGCAGAGAAAGATTGTCAAGTTATATGTTTTGTAGGGTTCTACTGTTACTGGTGATGCAACTATCACTTCCTCTTTCTTGTCAGATGATGATATTATTAAACTTTGGCATATGCATCTGTGGCATATGAGTGAGAATGGCATGGCAGAATTGAGCAAAAGAGGACTTCTTGATGGGTAAGGAATTTGCAAACTGAATTTTTGTGAGCACTGTGTTTTTGGGAAACAAAAGAGAGTTCGATTCACCAGAGGAATCCATAACACGAAAGGATCGTTGGAGTATATTCATTCTGATCTATAGGGGCCATCTAGAGTGCCTTCGAGAGGTGGAGCTAATTATATGCTAACATTTATTGATGATTTTTCCAGAAAAGTTTGGGTGTTCTTTCTGAAGTAGAAAAGTGATGTGTTTTCCACATTTAAGTCTTGGAAAATTATGATTGAAAAATAGACGGGAAAACAAATGAAATACCTCCGCATAGACAATGGCTTAGAGTTCTGTTCTGATGAGTTTAATAGATTGTGCAAATCAGAAGGGATCGTGAGACACTTGACAGTTCGTCATACTCCACAGCAAAATGGCGTTACAGAACGAATGAACAGAACGATCATGGAGAAGGTTCGATGTATGTTGTCAAATGCCAACTTACCAAAGTTGTTTTGGGCAGAAGCAACCTCTACTGCATGTTTTTTGATCAACCGATCTTCATCCGTTGCCATTGAGAAAAATACGCCACAAGAGGTACGGTCTGGTAATCCTACTAATTATTCTGATTTAAAGATTTTTGGGTGTCCTGCGTATGCTCATGTTGATAATGGAAAATTGGAACCGAGATCCATTAAATGCGTTTTTCTTGGTTATAAAGCTGGTGTAAAAGGGTATAAGTTATGGTGTCCTGAAAATAGAAAAGTTGTGATTAGTAGAGATGTTGTTTTTTATGAAACTGCTATGCTACCTAACTTATCTCTTAAAGACCCTTCCAAAAAAGAAAACCAAAAGCAGGTGGAGCATCAAATTAATACAGAGTCAACTCCTCAAGCTAGTACAAAAATTGATAATAGAGTTGCTTCTTCACCACAATACTCTATCGCCAAAAATAGAACTAGAAGAGAAATTAAACCTCCAAAGAAGTATGGCAAAGCTGATTTAGTTGCTTATGCTTTAAATGTAGCTAAAGATATAGATGCAAACCAAGAGCCATCTAATTATTCTGAGGTGGTTAGCTATGAAGACTCATAAAAATGGATGTTTGCTATGCAAGAGGAGATGGAATCACTTCACAAA
Organism: Gossypium hirsutum; assembly: GCF_007990345.1. Classification (NCBI taxonomy): domain Eukaryota; kingdom Viridiplantae; phylum Streptophyta; class Magnoliopsida; order Malvales; family Malvaceae; genus Gossypium; species Gossypium hirsutum. Next base: position 27,637,873 of record NC_053430.1, on the reverse strand, counting down.
AACAAAACATGGGATCTTGTGAAACTTCCTAAAGGTAAGAAGACTGTTCGTTGTAAATGAGTGTTTAAAAGGAAAAAAGGTGACTCTAGGAGTTGAAAAACCCAGATATAAAGTAAGACTTATTGCAAAGGGTTACAATCAAATTCCAGGAATGGATTTCACAGATGTGTTCTCCCTAGTTGTTAAGCATATTTCGATTCAAGCTTTGATTGGTATTGTGGTCATGCATGATTTGGAGCTTGAGCAGTTAGATGTAAAAATTGCATTTTTGCATGGAGAACTTGAGGAGGATATTTACATGCAACAACCAGAGGGTTTTACAATCTCAAAAAATGAGGACTATGTTTGCTTACTGAAAAAGTCTCTTTACGGTTTGAAACAGTCACCAAGACAGTGTACAAGAGGTTTGATTCCTTTATGACTTCTCATGATTTCAAAAGAAGTAGTTTTGACAATTATGATTACTTTAAGAAAAACAGTAATGGTTCTTTTGTGTATCTACTTCTTTATGTTGATGGCATGTTGATAGCAGTAAAAGATAAAGGAGAGATAAGAAAGGTCAAAGCCCAACTAAGTAAAGAATTTGAGATGAAAGATTTAGGATCAGCAAAGAAGATACTTGAAATGGAGATTCTCAGATATAAAAAAGCAAGTAAATTGTACCTAAGTCAGAAGGGGTACATTGAGAAAGTTCTTTGCAGGTTCAATATGCAGAGTGCTAAGCCTGTTAGTACTCCTTTAGCAGCCCATTTCAGACTTTCATCGATTTTGTCTCCACAATCAGATGATGGGATTGAGTACATGTCACATGTTCCATACTCTAGTACAGTGGGATCTCTCATGTATGTTATGGTTTGTTCACGTCCAGATTTATCATATGCAGTCAGTGCAGTTAGCAGATACATGGCGAATCCCGGTAAAGAACACTGGAAAGTAGTTCAGTGGATTTTAAGATACTTACGAGGTACTACTGATGTTTTCTTACAGTTTGGAAGAACTAGAGATGGAGTCATTGGGTATGTTGATGCTGATTTTACTGGAGACCTTGATAGAAGAAGATCTCTCACAGGTCATATCCTTACAATCGGAGGTTGTGCAATCAGTTGGAAAGTCACTTTGCAATCTACAGTCGCTTTGTCTACCACTAAAGCTGAGTACATGGCGATTACTGAGGCTTGTAAAGAAGCTATTTGGTTGAAGGGACTCCTTAATGTCAATGAAGACCTTCAAATCAGCAAAGCATTTTGTGACAGTCAGAGTGTCATCTTTCTTACAAAAGATCAAATGTTTCATGATAGAACAAAACACATTGATGTTCGGTATCATTTTTTTCGTGATATTATTGCTCGTGGTGATATTGTTGTGAGCAAAATTAGTACTCATGAAAATCCTGCAGATATGATGACTAAGTCACTTCCTATAACCAAGTTTGAGCATTGCTTAGACTTGGTTGGTGTCCATTGTTGAAGCTAAACCCTTAAGGGGTTCTATGGAAGAGGTGGAGAACTTGTTCGTTGAGAGTTCACGATGAAGAACTTGTTCATTGAGAATTCGTGTCAAAGTGGAGATTGTTAGAATTAAGTGACCCGAATCTTTATTTAAATAAAATACAGTGGTAAAATAAAATAAAAGAAGAATCCATATAGATATACACTTCTTTTATTTTATTTTTTAGCATAAGGTTTTTTAAATCTTATTAAATATCATCTATTTGATATTGATTAAAATAGGGTGTTTCAGTCTTATTAGAATATGGCTTTACAAGCCTATAAATAGACATAGTCTATTCCTATTGTAAATAAGTCGAATTCGACATAGTGAATTTTCTTCTCCTCTGCTTGTGGTTTTTTCCCGAAAGGGTTTCCACATAAAAATCTGTGTGTTTTTTTATTTTATTTTATGTTATTTTTCACAAAATTAAATATAAATTAACACATATGACTTATAATGTTACATGTTTGATTTCTATTATTTATTATGGTTTTTTATAATTTGAATTACTATAATACCACTGAGTATCGACATACCCAGCATACGGTTGTATTACTATAATTCAAATTATTTATTATTAAATGTTAAATTTAAATTATGTGCATGGTAAGTGAAGTATGAGGTAAGTGTTATTGTTGAATTGAATGGAAATTGAATTGAGTGATGGATAAATATTAGTATTGAATTGTATATTGATGAGAAAGTGAAATTAAATTGAGTTGCGAATGAATTGAAAGTGAAATTGGAATTGGATAGTGATATATGAAGTACATGATAAGAATTATTAGTAAATTACGAATGACTAGTGAATTTTGAAATATATTACATGTACTAAAGATAGAGAATATATAAATATACGGATTATTGGTACAAGGATTAAATTGTAAAGTATTTAAATGTATGAAATTCAATTTTAATGCTCAAGTAGACGGAATTTAGAACTACTAGAATATTAGTGGCATACCATTAAGGAACTCTAGCGCGCTCTTTGATTATTAGCACATTAGTGCTCTCCGTTTAGCACATCTGTACTATCTGTATAACACTTTAGTGCTCTCTGTTTAATAGTGCATAATAATGCACCTCTATATCAGTTCCGTATATTCTAAGTGCTCTATTTAGTCTAGTGGGCCTCTGTTAAAAAGGTAAACAATTTTCGTTACAAGGTAAAGTATTATCTTTAATTTGTGTTTAAAAGATTGAATTAAAAATAAATTGTGAAATGAAAGGATAGAGAATGGATTAGTAAGTAAAAATGATTATGACTGAGATATCAGACAATTTTTCTGAGGATTATTCAGAATACGCAATGTTACTGTTAAGAAAGAAGTTATTCATGAGTAATCAATTTATTCAGGTATGGTATCTACAAAACGAATTTACTGGAAATCTCTTCTTAATTAGTTCTTTTAGTGACTTGTATAATGTAGAATTATTGATGATTTTAGTAGTCAGTTGCACAGTGGTAAAATGAAAAAGATATTTGACTGCAACTGTTATGATTATATATCTTACAGCAATCTTTTCTGGGTATTCTACATGATTTGTATATATATAGAAATCTATGTAATTTTTCATTTTCAAATGTGATTACTATTTTATAGAAAGGTTGGCTGATTATGATTTTAAATGGAATTGTTGAAAGTCTGATTAAAATATGAGCGGTACTACTTATCTCTTCTCTGATTTTGTAATAAATTATACTTAAGAGAAGATTTGATAAAAATATTCATATGATGTTGTTTTCTACTTCTACTGATTGAAGCTCTGAATTGTAAATATAATATAATATATATATTTGAGAAAGATATTTATTAGTCGGAGACCATTACATTTACTGTTATAACTCCTGATTCGAATATGGAAGTTTAATAATATGAATCACAGATTGCGGATATCATGTTATTGCATTGGTTGTTATTGGGACTATTTTTAGTCTTTTCTTTTCTATTTGGGAAGTACTATTGATATTGAAGTATTATTTTATTTCTAAGGTTGAAACGCTGACCTTATTATGGTATTATGGTTTCAATTGGTATAATGGTTACAACTTCAGAAAATTTAAAGTTTCGGGATTAATAATTGATAGTTATACTCATGATACAGTTATTACAGAAAGATGTAAGATTTGAACAGTTTAATAAATGTTAGCAAAATATTGACCAGATAAAAGTTCTGTTGATCGAAGCATCAGTTCTGGTTCAGCCTAAATCGGGTAAGAAAATTGTAATTTACAGTGATATATCATTGAGTGGGTAAACTGTGTTTTGATGCAATAAGACAAGGTAATAGTCTACACTTTTAAACAATTAAAAATCGTATGAAAAGAATTACCTGATATATGAGTTAGAAGTGGCAGTTAATGTTTCAGCTTTGAAAATTGGTGATACTATTAGTTAGTGAAAAATATTTGAACCTCAACCGGCCACCAGCAATTTCTCTTGGAAAGTGGGTGGCTCTTCGTCGAATTTTTAATCTATTTCTATTTTGATAGTATTTTAGAATAATAAATAATTTCATAAGTTGGTGGACGCTTTAATTTTTTTCCCATTTATGTGCGCCACTTTGAACCATCCAAGGCTAATTTCCTTATCGTATTAAGTGCTTACAATCACTCCAAATTGATCGTACTTGAGTTGAGATAAAGCTAATTGTTAACATGCCATAATGTTCATTTAATGCTAAGGTTGAAACGTTTGCTATGTTGATGGAGCTTATCCTTCACACCTACGATGGGTGTTTGTTATTTTTTCCCCAAATTATATGGTCTCATTCATGAAATGAATTAATGAATTACGGGCAGATTCTAATACTCAATGTCTAAACCTAACCTGATTTGGCTTGCTTTCAAGTTTATAATATTTTATTTTATTTTATGTATTATGTAATTTATATCATATGATAATTAAATATATTATATTATATTATAAAAAATTAAATTGTTTATATTTAGAAATTGATTTATATATAATATGGTTGTAAAAGGAACATGTAACTATTAAATAATAACAAAATAAAAAGTAAAATAAACAAGCTTGAACGGTTGGGTACATGTTTTGAGATGAGCTGAGCTTTTGAGATGTATAATATTAGTGCTATACAAGAGTCTTTCCCACGCCTAACCTAATTCTAAATGTGAAAACCTCTCTGCTACTGTCATTTGACTTCTAACTTTTACTCAAAACTAACAATAAATTAAAAGAATTTGCTAATAGATGAAGTCAACGTTAGCTTTTACTTATGGTTTTTTTTTTTCAATTGATGGCATAATTTCATTTTTGACAATGTTAAAATAACAATAAAAACCTTAAATTTTATCATTTTATCTAATTAAGCTCTTATATTATTATTGCAACCAAATAAATTCAGCCTCCCTTTAACCTTTAATATTTACTATAGCAATGCAATCACATAATTTTTTTTTTTGGGTGAGCAAAGAGGCTTAAATTAGCCAAATCAGTAACATCATGAATCAATTTAAGCATGAAAAAAACCCATGTTTGTCCTGCTTCAGAAGATTTTCCAAAGCACATGTAAAACATATGATGAATCAACTGTAATTTTAGTTAAAGAATCAACAACTCTATTCCGCTCACACCTAATGTGCATGAAGGAGAGTTTCCAATCCAATGAGTCAATGACCTCATTTTGTCAGTTTCTTTAATCTCTATCAAACCAGTACCAGATGAAGAGCATTATCGCTTTTGACCTCAACCTTTAGATACCCATTAATCCATGTCACTCTGAGACCCTCGAGAACTGCTCTAGCCTCTCCTACCCAGCTTTTTCACATAACCGAGAATCCACTTGCCATTTGTATGTCTAAGGACTCCTCCTATAGCAGCAAATTCTTTATCCAGATTCACCGATCCATCCAAGTTCAACTTGATCTAATTTAAATTTGGAGGTTGCCAATGTAAGCTATGTCAAGTGCTGAACCTTTAGATAACTCTGAATGCTTTTGCCTAGGAGAACTAGCTATCACAATGTCTGCACTACTGCTATACGCTCCTTGAAATATGAATTCATTTTTGTTTTTCCAAAGACCAAACAATAACTAAAAAGAAAATTATCCATGTAGATCCTCTTACATCTAAAGCACCTGTATTACCGAGATTCCACATGATCCAGTCCTTGAGTCACAAGGAGAAGAAACTAGAATGTACTGCCAATGGTAAAATCAAACCCCAAACCCCTCTAGCGAAAGTGTAAGTCTTCGTAACACACAAACTATCCTCCATACCAGCAGCACATCTAGTGCAAAAACTATCGTCAGTCATCCCACGTCTGGACAATGCCTCGCAATCACAAATCAGTAACCACATAAAATGCCTGATTCTTTGTGGCACCTGGCATTTCCAGATCAGCTCCCACTTCACATCTGTACCTTCCCAAAGGTCACCCGAAATTGCCATGCAAGTAGTTGAAGTCGAGAAAGCCCCACTAATGTTCCAAGACCAAGCAATTTTGTCTTCTCCTCTCATTCGAAGGTGGCAATACGCCTACAATTTGCGGCAAGATACTTTGAGATAAAATCGATTGTAATTTGCGCCAATCCCAATCCCCATTAGAATCAACCATGTCTTTCTCATTAATATCTTCCGTCATAGTCTCCCACCAATATACAATTGTTTTAGAGGACCAATTTAGGAATCTAATTCTTTTTCCAAAAATTCACCAATTTCCCATCACCAAGTGGCCAGTGGACACCTTTAAGAACCTCACTCCAATCTTTCGATAACGCTCTCCAAAATGAGAGCATGAACTTCAGGCAATGGACATTGGACACACTCCATCAACGTTACACTTGCTTCTAAGGATTTTCACCCAAATTGCATCAACATTTGAGAGATATTAGAACCAAGCTTAAGAGAGAAAACCTTATTTTGATCACGTAAATGCCTTATCCCCAAGCCACCAAGAACAGTCAGTCTACAACACTGGTCTCAAGGGTTGAGCTTTCAGTCGATTCGGTTTTTTATACCGAAGTCTGAATAAGCCAAATTATAAATTCAAATTGAATAAATTGAACCAATTTAGGGAACAAAAGCAATTAAATCAAGTCGAAAATTCTTTCGGTTCAGTTCACTTTTTTCAGTTTTTAAATTTTGTGTTGTTTAAGTCAGATAAAAAATTTATTTTCTAATTGAAGTACTCATAATTTTATTTCCTTTATTTTTTTTTCACAATTGTCTTCTTTTTTCAATTTTAATTTTAATTGTTTTAGAATTTTTTTATCATCTCACTTATAACTTTCAAGGGAAAGAGTAGATAGAACGGATGAACTGAACTGAGAATTTGAAAGTAAGATTGTTTTTTTTTTTTTTATGTCTGAAGAGCTACACAATGCATTTAGCTTTTAGGGGTTTTGTGTTTTTTTTTTTTGTATTTCGTTTATATATTAAAGGATAAATTGAATATCATGAAAAAATTATCATTTCAAATTGGGTTTTAAATTTTAATAGGTACTAGGTGTCAAAATGTTGTCTAAGTCCTAAGCAAGATTGAACATGTAGAATCTTAAACACAGAGTCACCACTAATGAATTTGAGTTAGGTAGGCTCTCTATAGTACAAAGTTTTAGGATTAATTATATAAAAAAAATCATAAGAATTAAGACTATGCCACGTACCAAAATTTATGTAAATCTATGTTTGAAATTTTAATTACATGTAGAGAAGATTATAGCACCATTACAACGTTTGTTCAAAGACAATCTTACGAGATTCGGTATTAATGTTTCCTATAATAATAATAATAAAATTATCACTCCCAAATAATCTAATCTTACTCAAATTGAACTTAACATAGGAATTTAAATTCTAACCTATTAAAGCTTAAGATTTAAATGAAAATTAAACTAACAAATTTAATATCTGAATGAAACTCCAAATTTAAAATTATGAAAAATCTACAAACTTAATCAAATAAAGAAAATTCAAAATCTACTTAATCAAAACTGAAGGTTTATTAAAATAAAATAAAATTCTAGCCTATTTGAATGTTAAGATCTAAATTAGAAAATAAATTTTAACCTAATTGAATCCTAAGTTCTAAATGAAAAAATTAAAATTCTAACATATCTAAATCCTAAGATCTAAATTAGAAAAATAAAATAAAATTCTATCTTTTTTGAATCCTAAAATTAAATTAGAAAAATAAAATTCCAACCTATTTGAATCCTTAGATCTAAATTAGAAGGAAAAAAAAAAGTAGGCTAAAATATAATCTATCATAATCTAAGAGAAATTTATCCTATGAAATCTCAAAATTCAAGTAAAGATTAAGAAACATAAAATACACCAAAAATAACAAAGAAAAACAATAATCATGATCCATTTTTTGTTTTGACAGATTGGATTGCAGGCTTTGACCGACCTCCTCGGGACCGGAAACGGATAACCAACATGGTCCCTTCATCGGAGTTACCTTCAACCTTACATGCAAACCCCAGAAAGCCGATTGGCTCACCCAAATAGAGAAGAATAAGGAGAAAGCGAAGAAAAAGGGAAAAACCGAGAAGCTACCTTCCAAATTAGATTTGATTTTCTGCTATCGTCTCTCCTTTCTCACTAATCGATCCACATTCTCTTTTTATAGCCAACACCTCATTTTTATTATGCTTAATCACTGTGCTCTAATCTCGTTTTTGTTCATTTAGTATTTGTGAATCATTTTTTCTGCTATCGGATCTGTTACGGATGCTGTGTGTGCGCATAATTGGTTTTGCAATCTTGTTTTCTGTTAACGGATAGTTGGGGACCGCTCGCGGTTGAGAGCTTGAAGGTTCCAAAACCCTACAGTTTGCATGATGGGTCAAGTGGGTTTGGGCTACTCGGGCCTCCAACAGGCAAGCAAATGCAGGCCTAATTGATAATCGGGTTAGCAAAACAACACTTTTGATTTGGGTCGGAAATTATTTTAATGGGCTAAAAATTCAAAATTCAGTTTAAAATATCAAAACCGAAAACCGATCAAACAATCCAATTAAACTGAACATGAGAACCGGTTAAATCAAAAAGTAAAAATAAAAACTGAAATAGTTCAGTTTTTTTCGATTTGGTTCACTTCAACTTTACTGGTTAATTTTTTTTTTTACACACTCTTACTGGTCCCAGTTAACCAAAGGCGTCTTTTTTGTCTCATTATTTGCCCCTAAATGAAAACTCATACAATCTTCTCAATTTCGTTGTAAACAAAGGATCAGTACAAGAGTTGTGCTCATGAAATAATTATGAGTAGTTAAAAGAACAACCTTTGTAAGTGTTACTTACCTGCCCTGGAAAGCTTTCTCTCGTTCCACTCACTCAACTTTTTGCGCACATAGTCAATAATGACATGAAAAGTCTCATTCGTAACTCTTTTATGGAAAAGCAGGCTTCCCAAATATTTTCCTAAATCCTCTACTTTAGCAAAACCAAGGTTTTCACTAATGGCATTACCAACTGCCTCCTTTGCATTTTCAAAGAAACAAATTTATGTTTTAGCCAAACTTTGTGCCTTGAATGCTTGCAAAAAAAAGGTTCAACATGCTATTGATGGTCTTAGCATCCCTTAGGTCAAAGAATAAGGTTGTTAAAATAGATGCTGATAATGGCAATAGAATGATCGCAAAAATAAATAAAAATAAGAACACACAGATTTTATATGAAAACCCTTTTAAAAAAAAACCACTCGTAGAGGAGAAAAGTTCAATAATGTTGAAAAATGGATGATACAAAAGAAATTTCGACTACATCTATTTAAAGGCTGAAAACTTTATTCTAATCAATGTCAAATAGAAGAAGTGTAATTCTAAATGAATTCTATTTCGGCCCTCGGCCTTAAGTCTTACACAAATCCCTTTGTTTTACCACTATATTTATTTAACAAGGATTTGGGTCACACAACTTTAATAAAGGCCATTAGCGAAAAAGAGGTGGAAATCGTCTATCCTCATTGCGACGATTTGATGGGTTCCCATAAAAGCCTAGCCACTACATTGTCAATCAAGTGACCTAACCTTGTCATTCTAAGAATAAAAAGATAAAGTGATAGCACGTCTCCTTGGCAAATACCTCAAGAAGGCTTAAAAGACTCAGCAATCTTATCATTCACTTGAATAAAAAGTCTCGAGAAACCCAAATCCACCAAAGTATCCTCCAAAAAGTCTCATATGATGCAATTATAAGCTTTCTCTAAATCGACTTTGATGGCCATCCATTTGTCCTTGCCTTTCAAAGTCCTCGTAGAATGAATGGTCTCTTATGTAATCAAAATATTATCAATGGTTTGGCACCCCAAAATAAAACTTGCTTGTTTGGGTTTAATGATTTTTATCAATGATTGGTCTTAGACGGTTCAAAATTGTCTTAGTGAGGGTCTTATATACCAATGTAAAGAGGTTGATAAGTCGAAATTATGAAAGACTCGCGCTCAACCAACATAGGAATGAGCACCAATAGAGTCCGATCCAAATCAATTTCCATAGCCTCACCCAACATGACTTTTCTAGCCATATAAAAAATGCTAGGCCCATGATGTCCCATTGAGATTGAAACATTTTGCATGAAAACCATCCACACTAAGTGCCTTAAACGGAGACATGCCAAAACGAGAATTCCTGACTTCATCAATCGTAACAAATGAAGTTAGACTTTCAATTTCCTGCTCAAATCGTGAATGTTGACACCAGCCTGAGTAAGGATAAATATAGTGTTTTCAAAATAGATGAGAATCAATGGCCTGTGGGAAATCAAGTACAATTTAGTGAAAAACAAGTTACTAGAAACTCGGTGACTATATTGAGCAAAGAGAAGCCTCGTAAGATGGTTCAATCGTTAGGACCCTCAAACGCTTCAGTTGGTTTTTGAGGAGTGCATAATGAATACGAGCTAGTTTCGATTTGTACTGCACCTTTTCTACTTCTTTGGAGTTACTAGTAATTGATATTTTAGAGGATGTTGGAGGTGTAACAGACTTATTTTTATTGGTATTGAAAAATGTGGTTTAAGAATCCCAATTTTATAAATTGAGTTCATTGATATCAAATATGAATATTTACGTAGGTAATATAAAAATATATCGAAGACTGGTCGAGTAATTTTTTCAATTAAATAGTTAATTAAAGCTTAGGGACTAAATCATAAAAGTCTAATCGCTATAGAATTTTAATTAACAAAAGGCTTAGGAATTGAAATAGAAATTAACTACAGGTCCAAAATGGTAAATAAACCATTTTAGAATATGAGATAGTGCTTAATGATGGCATAATTCACTTAGACTTGATTATGATTAATTTATGCTTAATTAAATCTTAATTAGTTAATTAAGCAAGGTTAATTAAACTAAATTAAAGCTAAACTAGGTATAAATAGTTGCTACAGTGGAAGATTGTCATATTCCATATTGTGCCACCGTCCAAAAGAAAGAAAAACTTAAAGAGAAACACTTTCATTCATTCCAACATTCAAACAAATATTATTCAAGGTATGTAATTTTTATAGATTTGAGTTCATGGGAGCTTGATTTAGCTATAACCCATGTATCAATTTAATAAATTATTAAAATTTTAGAAAGCTTCCATTGTTGATTTATTGATTGATAGAATTTAAGCTTAGATTATGAAAATGATTAGATGTAAAATTAATTTAGTTTGTTTGTTAACTTTGTTACATTAAGGACTAAGAATAAATATAAAACTTATCATGAAATTATGTTAGAAATAGAAAACATAAAGTCTCTAATGAGAATATATGAAGTTGGATTTCAATCGGAAGCTATGGATTGAAAGTTATGCCTATCCCGAGTTTAGGGTCTAAATTAAATAAAATGTAAAATATGAAAGAAAATAAAAAAAATAGAATTTATAACATCATACATATCAAGATATTTTGTAAAAATGTTGGTATTGATTTATTATATAAAATAATTGTATAGATCAAAGTGGAGCTAGTAGAGAAAAAACTAAAATTGCATACTAATCCTTAATTAATTCACTCGTTTTGTGATTTGAATAGGTAAATTAATATGAAATTTACTAACTCATCTTGTGTAATATGTGTTTATATTTTATTTAATATACATATAAAATGTGTTTTGACAGAATTTATTTAAGATTTACTTTTTCTTTCATTATTTCAAAAATAATATTATATCGTTATTAATAACTTTATATTTTCACAATTTCATATTTTCTTAGTATTAAAAAAACCAAAAAGAAAATGAGAATAAAGAAAAGTCCGCATTTTATTATTAATAATAGTGATATTTACAATGTTTTTTTTTTAATTTATATTTATAAATATAAAAATAAAAATAAAATATAATTCTACTTGATTATATTCCAAAAGTAACTTCAATTAAAATCACAAGTAATCCACAGTGGTTCGTCAAATTCACCGGTAAGTTCAACCCCAGCATCATTTCCTAGACACAAACGCCTCATATCCAGCTCACCCCCAAAATGCCACGTTGGCGTCCCATTTTCATATCCATCACACGTCAGCCTCCTCAATCCACTCCCGTCCAACCTCATCACATACAAATCTCCGTACGGCTGGAACTGGTTTGGAAACGAAACCGGCTCAGCCATCACGCCACCTATGTTAGCTGCGAACACCAGCCACTCCCCATTCGGGCTAAAACACACGTGGTTGATCCTCTCTATGTCCACGTCATTCGATCCCTTCGGTCCCGCCGCGTAAATTCTCCTAAGATCAGAGCCGTCGGGTTTAATCACGTAAATGCTGAAGGCATCCACGTTATTCGGATTATGCATGTTGGATGAAAAGGCTATGAGATCCCCGTTAGGAGACCAGCAGGGCATCGTATCAATCCAAGGGCCATCAGTTAACTTACGTATACCGTCATTGAATTCGCCGTCAACCGCATCAAGTATGTACAAATTCTTATGTCCAGAACGGCCTGAGCGGAACACGAGGGACTTCCCATCGGGAGAGCAGGACGGGAAGGCGTTATTCCCTGTATCTTCTCGCGTGAGAATCTTTACATCGCACGGGATCTCTTGAAGATCACTGTTGAGATATGAAGGCTCAAATGTGACTCGTGCGATCTGGACAGTCGTTTTAGTTGACTCGAATATTGGACCCAAGGAAGAGTAAATCACGTATTTTTCCGTTGGGCTCCAGGAGTTGCAAAATGCCACACGGCCCTTGATCAAGGTCCATCGTTTTGAGCCGTCCGATTTTACAACTTTAATGCCTCCATTTTCATCCAAAGCGGGGTTCAAGGCTAGGAAACTACCGTCGGGACTGAAAGAAGGAAATGACCCGTTGATTCGCAGCATGCCTAGATCTTTGATGGGAGACGCAACTGGCTCCAGATGTGGAACCCTCGACTCACCCTCAATTGACTTACCGCTGAACCTGTGGTACCCGAGGGACTCGGAGTCGGAAGAGACGAATGGGTTATAATGATGAAAAGCTGGGTTCAGCAACTCCGTCACTGGGTGAAAAACTTTCCTCTCGAGGTCGAAAATCTCGATATGTCTGTAACACTTGCCGCGTCGCCGAGTTGCGACTGCGATTCGTTTTCCGTCGTTGAAGGCTGCCGGACTGAAGCAGTGGAGACCAGGAGGAGTGATGCGGAGAGGAAGGACTGGGAATTCAGAAAATTCAAGAGGATTTTCTGGAAATTGTACCCGGAAAATGCTCCACCAGCCATCGTCAGTTTGGCGGTGAAAGAAAATGGTTGAGTCACCAGACCAAGTGGGCCAACCGCCTCTCTTGCAAACAACCAAACGATTATTCGGATCGGACGTTGGGAAAACAACGATATCCGTTTTCAGCTCGTGAAAATCACCTTCCCAGGGACGAGAACCATACGATGCAATGGCTACAAATGTTCCAGATTTTGAAATTGCAGGGCTATAGTCAACAACCCCGTAGGGAGACAGTCGTATAATTTTCCTTTTACCATGGAGCTCGGTTGAATAAAGAGCGGACCAGCTCTGGAAAGGTTTATCAGGTTGTTCATGAGCTGAAATGAAGTAAAGATGGTGGCTTTTGATGATGGGTCGATCGTGGAAGAGGCTGTCGGGAACAGATGGAAGCTGCTCGGGCTTGGATAGGCCCCGGCGGGTGAGGTAAATCCGGGGGCAACCCGACCGTTCAGAGATAAAAACGATGGACTGTTCTTCGTCTGCAAATTGAGCGTTGTAGTTGATGGAAATACCGTCAGTGAGGCGGTGTTCGGAGTTCGAACCTGTGATGGGAGTTTGATTAAGATTGACGGTGAAGATGTCGAAGCCGTACTGTGACCTTCCAACGGATGTGAAGACGACGATGCCTTTAGGATCCATTGAACTAGGCATGGTAGGAGTCAGTGTGTCTAAATTTACAGCTTTAAATAAGCGGCGACTACCTAAGAGTGAAGTGAATGGATGAGAGGAAAGGTAGACAGGTCGTCGGTTGTTTACCTGCTTGCGTAGGAGATGACGCAAATTTGCTTGTCTTATCATCTTCATTCTTGAAATTATGAATTTTTAAATCCAAAATTTATCCCTTGTTGTCTTTAATATAAAAAATTATCTGTCAAACGTCAGGATTGGCTACTGAAATATAAACGCCTAAACCTCCACTAGTTTTTAGATGCCACAACACTCTACTTTTCCACTGGTAAGAAAACAGCTGTTCATAGCAGAGCAGGAGTAACAACGAGGAGCAGAGAACGAAATGACAAATTCTGATACATATTCAAAGAAGAAAGGCATTTGAATCCCGAACATAACAATTCAACACAAAATTGTTGCTTTTAGTTATGCAACATCATACTGGGGGGGACACCACTAATTTTTAGATGTCACGGCTCTCTACTTTTCCACTAGAAAAAAAACAGAAGACTATTAGAACGAAATGACAAATTCTGATACATATTCAAAGAAGAAAGGCATTTGAATCCCGAACATAACAATTCAACACAAAATTGTTGTTTTTAGTTATACAACATCATATTGGGGGGGGGGGGGACACCACTAATTTTTAGATGTCACGGCTCTCTACTTTTCCACTAGAAAAAAACAGAAGACTATTAGAACGAAATGACAAATTCTGATACATATTCAAAGAAGAAAGGCATTTGAATCCCGAACATGATATAATTCAATACAAAATTGTTGTTTTTAGTTATACAATGTCAGATGAGAGGGAAAAAGCCATGCAACTTAGCGACCACCGACATGTCTGGCTATTAATAAATGGTTTTCTGGAGAGATGCTTGATGGAACATACTTAACAAGCCGAGTTCGGAGTCCATGTTCCTTGAGCCACATTAACCTTCCCATATCAATTATCTTCTTGCACATGAAACCTAGCTTTGCCCTCTCAATGGCTTTCATATTCTTTGCAATGGCTTCCACTCCATTTGCATCCCCATTACATTCTTCCCCCTCACTGTCACAAGAAAATGAATCTGCTTTTAGAAGGAAATTGCGAGAAAATGCTCAAAATGGAATGCCACTTTTCTTAGCATCCTCAATGTTATAAAGGTATGGCCATAAGGGAAAAAAAGAAGAAGCTATATTACATTGATTCTGGATGCAATTTGATATCAATAACGTCAGAAAGATCTGAACCATGATCAGCATCGACTGCCCAACTGGTAAACCACGTAATTGCATGGAATTCTTCTTTGCTAATACCCAAACTAGTTAAGTATTTTTTATCTGTAGAGCCAAGCACGTTATACGATTGGTTTACGAGGAAAAGATATCGTGAATTTTTATATAGATGTTATAGAGGCAGAAAGTTGGATTACTTATGTAGTGTTTCCATTGGCAAAGGTGATGGCAGCATGTTGCTATTGCAAGACCTCTCAAGTAACAATTAACTCCACATTGTTCAGCATTCCTTTCATTTGCCAGGCAGCATCTAAGTGTCAAATCTGTAGTGAAAAGTTTCAACATAGTGGGAGACAGTAGAGAATGCTTTTCACCGCTCTAGTATTTCGTTGGATCAATTATAACAATCATTGTGAAAATGCAGGTATAATAACTTACCTGTTGCTGGGCCACAGAGATGTTTACCAATAGCTATATAAGGAAGTCCTTGCAATGACTCAACAGCATTCAAGTTCAGATCCTCAACTGCGAAAGTAAAAGTTCATGATATGATGAAAAAAAGAAGGGTAGGGAAGTTACGCATGCTTAAAAGAACATGCTTGCCATTTACCCTTTTTCACAAGTGAATTTGCAAATGATAGGTCTCAAAGTGAAATAGAAAATGCATCTCACAATTTTTAATGAGGGGAAGCCATACAAAACTTGAGCATTCTAATCTCTACAAACATAACGCATCATAGAACTCGGCAAGATGTTCAGAATAAAACTAAGAAAGAAAGCATTGGAGAATGAGGACTCTATGGAGAAGTTAAAAAAAAAGTATCTGCAAAAATAAAGTTCTGAAAAACCTTACTGTCAATTCTCAAACGTTCTAATATCAAGCTCTCTTTTTGTCGCAAAGATCGATCAGCCTAGAAATAGCATTGGCATATTGAAACCAACAAAGGCAAAAGAAAAAATCAATGAAGGTTCAAAGAGCATAGAAACACATCCAAAATAGATGGCATGAACCTAGAGTAAATAAAATCTTTGCAAATACTACAAACTTAATCTCAATTCAATTAACCTTTAGTTTGTAGGCCTTTCTCTCAACTAGAAATACCCTTCTAATACCATAGCAATCTGCAAGCATTTGTGTCAAGTACCCTCTCCCTGCTCCAAATTCAACCACTGCTGGAACACCGTTGCTATTTTCAGCTCGCTCCACAAGTTCACACTTTTCCTTGCCATCAATCCTTTCCAAAACCCCAAACTCTTCCAAGTTCCCAAGCATTGACGCCTGTTGTGCAACATGCTTCTCCTGAAATGGCACATTCCTGTTACAAATCAACTCAAGTTAAAAAGCAAACCGACTCCCGCAAAAAACAACCCCAGCAATTCAATTTAAAATACCTCTCTACTTCTCCCTTAATCCATACGCCACAAGCTTCAGGTATCTTATAGGAGTCTTTAATATCATTACAATTTGAGCATGAACTGACTCAATCTTTCTAATCATCTCAAAGAACTCGGATGTGTTCAAGCTATAAACAGCATTTCTCTTCATTTCAGAGGTTACAATATCAAAACACCCAGAAGTGGGAATTCCAGTTTCCGGTTCTTCTTGTTCGTCTTCTTTGCCTGCATTAACACCCTTTTGGTAAAAAGGTTGGGTGCTCAAGGATTGAACTTGTTTGACTAAGGGGCATCTCCTTAGATGGCTTCCCAGGTTTTCCTGAAGCACAGAACTTCAAAATAAAGCCAAAATGAAATATTAATTTTTTTATTGTTTCTGGTGGATAAGTAAAAAGGATTGAGAGAAAGGGTATTACTGGGAAGGATCAATCGGACATGGGATCCACTGGTTATTGGTCCTCGGAGTGTGATTGCCACAAAACCTTGAAACAGTTTGATTATTAGAGAAAAAAAAAACCGAAAAGAACTCCGGAGATAGGAGGAAAGAAAAGACAAGAAAGGAGAAGAGCGATAGGGAGATCGAACTAACAAGGAATTTTGGAGAGGGGAGTTTGCACAGAATCTGCTCTTTTTGGGAACCCAGAATTTGCAGCGATTTTCCATCACCTTAGTCTTCATTTCACCAGAGACCGCTTTGGCTTTGATCGGTACAACCAGAGCTTTGTTTTTCCGTTATGTTTTTCTTTTCCATTTTAGTAAATACTAATTAGGGTAAATTCAATTAAGGGGCGATCAAGTGGAAGTCACGTTGTACTCTGTAGGATTAGAACACAGGTTCAAGTTTGAGAAATCACATTGGGTAATTTCGAACTTTGGATGTGCGTCGAAAAATAGATATCTAAATACCGAAAATATATTCAACTACAATATTCTTTAAAAAAATCTAAAAATTCAATTTATTTTCTGGAATTATAAAAAAATTATTCAAAAATTTTAATTTTTTTAAAAAATTCATAAAATTTTAAACAATATCGAAAATTCCAAAAGCAACCAAAAATTGATACTTTTAAAAATCATGAATTTTTAAACTATAAAATGCAAACATTTATTTAAAAACTATAAAAGGAATTCTTAAAATTTTGAAAATTCAAAAAAAGAATAAAAGAAAAAAACTTTATAAAGATCTTAAATTTTGGATTTTGGACAAAGATTGCTTGTTTTAGGTTATTATTTTTCAGAATTTTATGACTTTTTAAGAATTAGATTGGTTTTAGAATTTAAACGGATTTTTAACAACTTTTTTAATTTTATATATTTTTTACATTTTTATTTAAAAATTAATAATTAGAAAAAAAACCTTGATTTTTTAGATTTTTGGTTTCTTGGTTTTATATATTTTTATTTTATAAAAAATTTAAAATGTTTTAAAATGTTTTTAGTTCTCAAAAAGTATAATATTTGTTTTTTTAATATTAATCTGATTATATGTTATTATCATATCTACTTTTTTATATAATGTCTAGAACTACTCATAGCTTCTCTCCAACTCTTAAATAAGAGGATAATGCATTTTAACGTACTCAAACTCACATCTCCCTGCACTGACAACAATATCAATATCAATCGAGTTAATATACAATAGGCTAAAAGTATAATATTTGTTAAACTCTATAAAAAATGACAATGTGTGTATGGCATATCATCAAATGTTTTTTAAAAGACTTTATTCATGTTTTGGCCTCTAAATTATACTCATTTTTCAATATTAATATATATATTTCTTGTCTCATATTGACACCTCAACTTTGCGGATAAGATTTTCAATCTAAAATATCAAATGACCTTAAAAAAATAAAAACCCAATCAGATTACGCCACTGATTCTTCTATTATAAATATATACAATTTTTTATTAAATATACACATAAAATTAAATATATATATATAAATAAAAAATAAATATATAAAATTTTTGAAAATCCAAAAAATTTATGATTAAATATTTTTAATTGTTCATCTCAACACCGAAAAATTGAAACCCATTAATTCCATTAAATAATTAAATATTTTAAATAAAAATCCAAAAAATCATTGGTTGATCTTCTACTTCCTCTTCATTATAACATTACCATTATAATAAATACGAAAATGGAATAAGATCCTAATTAATTTTAAGAATAAGTCATTTTCTATAGTAAATTTAGGTACTGCCACATCATCAGGTAACATCACCTTAAATTTTTTTCGCTGTTGTTAATCTCGATGAAGTAAAAAAAAATGTTAACTGTTGTCGCCAAGTGGTTAGGCGACACCCAAAAAAAATTAGTATTTTGTAAATACAAAACGTAAATTATACAAATACAAAAAAAATTATGCTGGTGTCGCTTGACACATTTGCGACACCAATATTATTTTAAAAAAATGGTCTGACAAAAAAAAAGAGTTGAAAAAGCCAGGAGAAGGAGAAAAAGTTGTTTTGGTGCCACCTGGCACATTGGCGAAAGTATCAAAAAATCAGTGTTAAAGCTAGAGCCATGTGCTTCCCATTAGACATCTCGAAAAAGTCCTTGTCTAGAGAGTTTAACCCCATTAGCTACCATAATAATCAGTAGAGTAGATTGTTCTACTGGAATAGTTAACCTCCTAGCCACCCTGGAGTCCAGGAAGTTGTGTGTGCTTCAAGAGTCTACCAAAACAATCATCTGAACCTAGAATATGTAAGCTGAGACCATTGGAGAACATGTAAGGACAAAATCAATGAAGTAGGTTATGTGTCTTGATCATTGGTTCCAACTGCTTCTTGTAATCCTAGAACTCTTTAGTAGTTGGACTGTAAGACCCCGAAAATTTCTACAGTAAGATATTATCCTTAATACAGTAAAATAAGGAAATAAAGTGACAAGAAGAGGAAAATTGAGTTATGTCACTGGGAAGTATATTATGACATATTGATTCAAGAAAGGACTAAATTGTAAAAGTTAGAAAAGTTTTGTGGCCCAAGAGTAAATACTCAAAATTTTAGGGATTAAAGTGTAAATATGAAAAAGTTGAAGGACTAATAGTTAAAATATTTTAAAGGTGGAATGGTCTAGAAACCAAGGAAAATTGATGAATAAGGACCAATTTGAATAGGTAAAGAATTATGAGGGACTAAATTGCAATTTTACCAAATTAAGTGATGACTCAAGAATGAAATTTTAAAAGATCACAAAGGGCAAAATGGTCAATTGAAAGAGAGAGAAATCTAGAAAGTAATGATGATGTTGGTGATATTTTATAGTTATTTAATTAGATAATTGTTATTTATTTATATTATAATAAGATATTTATTATTATTTTATTATTTTATTTAGTATATATATATGTGTGTATGGAAAGAAAAAAAAAAAAGAGGGAACAACACCATCATTTTCATGCATCCCACGTTAGAAAGAAAAGAGAAGAGTAAAGTTTCATTTCTTTACAATTTAGTCCCTCAACCAAAAATTCACCCTTTTCACCTAAAAATCAAAAGAATTTTCATAGCTATCAAGAGAGAAAAATGTTAAGAAGACTAAGGGGAGTTGGAATATCAAGTTGGATTCAAGAAATAGAAGTTGGAGGAGAGAGAAAAATCAAGTTAAATATTAAAATCAATGGGACAAGGTAAGAATTTTAATATTTCAATATATTTTAAGTAGAGTTTCTCATGTAAAGTAATATCAAAAGCATGAAAATGATGTTAAGGTAGAGTTTTCTTATATAAGGATCCATGTTCTTGATATATTAGTGAAGGGAAATGAGAAAAAATAATGGAAAATATGGTAAAGAATGGAAATAAGAGTGTTATAAACTTGGTAGTCAATATGTTGCACTAAAGTAGTTTTGGACAGCAGCAATAGGCTCACTTTGAAAAATCACCAAAAATGGTAGAAATTGAATTAGAAGCTGAGTGAGATATGAAATTAAATCTTATTGAATCTGTTTTCATATAAAAGAAATAGAGAAAGTAAAGAAATTTTTTATTCTGAGATATTTATATTTTTGTGAGACTAGTTCAGAATGATTTCGAGATCCCCTATTCTAACTTGGAAAAATCATTAAAAATTATAGAAAAATAATTTTGTGACATAATTTATATGGATAAATTCCTTAATGAGTCTATTTTTATAAGAAACAAATGATAACATCATTTAAATTATGTTTAAAGAGATAATTAAACTTTAGTGAAGAGTGGTCAGAACTGTTGAATAGCAAAACAGGGGAGACTTTAATGAATGAACTATACTAATTGGCTAAACCAAAAATTCTAAAAATTTTATGGTAAGAATACATGTGAGTATAGTTTCAGGTAAAATTAACGGATCTTAATTTGGAGTTCTGTAGCTCAAGATATAAATAATTTAGTGACTATGACTCAAATAGACAGCTTTGAATATACATATAAGTATATAGTGAAATTATAGATAATGTTACTTATAAGCATATTATATAAATTAAAGATGTGGAATGGAGAGGAGGATGAGGAAAATATGTATGAATATTCAGCTAGCATAGCTAATTTGCATGTTTTAGGCTCAGGGACTAAATTGAATAAAAGTAAAACTTTATGGGTAAATTTGTAAAAAGATAGAAATGACCAATTTGCATGAAGTGGATTATTTTATTATTTAAAATTGTAAAATTGAATAAAATTATTAATTTAGTTCAAGATCGAGGAAAAACATGTTTTAATGATTAAATTGAAAAGTGTTGAAATTATTAAAAATTCTGATATTTTATAGAATACATGGGTTGTTATTAATTTGTATGAGAATAACGGCTGGAAATAAGGATTAAATTGCAAGAATTTTATTTTTAAATGCATGAAATATCGATATAATGAATTACCTGATTTATGTTTATGAAGAAATGGAAAGAGAATGATGTTTATCATGATATGTCAATATGTAATTATCTTTGATACGTTGATAAAAGGAAATTAAGTATATTGAGACGAGTAATAAATTCGAGTAAAACATGTCGAGAAAAATAAGTATGTTTAAAGGACAATATGATTGATTTTAATTGGTTCCAAATATGAACGTTAGATGAAATAAAATATCTAATAAATAAATCGGTAACTCCGGTAATACTCCGTAACTCTATTCCGGTAGCGAATTCGGGTTAGGGACGTTACATGGACTCTTAGTATCACCTTCACTATCTCGTAGAGCCTTGATTACCAGTTGGAATAATTGTGACTTGGCACATTTGTGGCCTGGTGTGTATTTGGAAGCACACTAGAAACAAAGTCCCTTTTTCCTCATATCATCCATTTCAACTTGGGATAAAGATTTTTGACAGGGGCTTTTTGACTCGCAAGATAAGTAAACTGTCTTCCAATTCCTGCTGCCCCACTTGACACTAGGCGACAATGGTTTAAACTATCCTATGCTACTACCTATAGCAACACTTTTTTTTTTTAATAGTTTCATCAATATGCCTTCCACTTATCTAGCCAATAAGTACCCCTCCACCAAGTTTCGAAGTTTAAATAACCTTAAATATTGACCAACCTCGAGTTTCAGGTTGCTGATAAAAATACTCAAGGCGTAGATCTCTGGCAGTTGTAGTTAACTCAATAAGCTTACTAAGCGATCATAGAAAAGATCCACAGAGCCTTGCTATTTAAGGGTAACTAACTCAAACATGGGATCTATGAAGGCGTTAGATTAAAATCTTCCATGTAATACTCAAGCATAAGTCTCCCAAGTTAGGTGATGCAAACCCCATTGTCTTTGCACAAAGAAGCGATGTCAATCCAAAGCCTTCCCATCTAAGTGAAAGATCACCATCTCACCTTAGCTAGGTCTCCCACATATTTAGCTTAAAAAAACTACTAAAGCCTAGCCCACCAACTCCTAAAGTCTACTCCATCAAAACGTGGACAATCTAACCTCAAAAGTTTGTTTGCTGGCTCAGTTCAAACTACTTGAGGAGATGTGTTCATATGTTCGAGAGTTTGACATAGGAGATAGAGCTAGATGCCCTTGAGGGATGGCCTCCCAAAATGCCTTTTCCCTTGTTTACCCTAGCTCCTATAGCACTAGTCGATGGTGACTGGCCAAAATACTATTCAAAGAGTGAATGAAGTTATGACCGAATATCACCTTTGATATTTTTATTAAAGCCCTTCAAACGCGAGTTGATCTTGGTGTCAATCTGAGAAACCTCCAGCTGCAACTAAGATAGCTCTTGTAGTATCTATCTCATTTCCTTTTGAAGTCTGGTGGTGACGCCTTCATTAGCCATGAGGAAAAAGTGGCTCGATACATTGTAACGAAAATAATAGAAAATTTGCAGAAGAAACAAAAAGAAAGAGAGTTGAGAGAATTAGAGAGTAAGAGACTGAGAATTCTGTCAATAAAATTGCTTAATCACCCTCTTTTCCCTAATTGTCAGAATAATGACTTCAAAACAACTTGGCACTTATTAGTCCAGGTGTTCTCCAAACCGCACTGTTTCACTTAAACGGTTACTGACCATCAAAATGAGTCGTTTTATACTGACCTATTTTTTTTTTTAAAAATGCACCTTATTCTTAAAATGAAAAAACTCAAGATGTAACATTTTTACAACAATTAAAATAAGTGAAAATAACATAATTATAAAGACACTTGTGATGCTCGACTGGTGCTTGATTGCTACTAAACTTTTCTTCTGTAACACATGGTGAGGTGACAGATCTTGATTGGACAATTTTTTTTCTTTTTACAACCAGCGTGGCATTAAGATTTGGGGTTAAATGGAATATGACACGTTAGTTTAAGTATCACAATCGATAAAAAAAAATTTAGGTATCTCTTTAGTAAAATGGATATAGATTAGGAGATAACTTTTTTAATTAAGCCTTCTTTAGAAAATTTAAAAACACAATTTATTTTTTTACATTGTAAAAATTACTTTTAAGAATTATTTTTAAGAATTTTTTAAAATTTGATGAAAAATTCATAAAATTTTAAAATATATATCAAAAACTCCGAAAGAAACAAAAAATTGATAATTTCTAAAATCGTCAGTTTTTAAATTATAAAATGCAAACATTTATTTAAAAATTATAAAAAATTAAAGAAATCCTTAAAATGATCAAAATGTCAAAAAAAAATATAAAAAAATAAAATTTTATAAAACACTAAAAAGATATTAAAATTTGGTATTGGACAAAGATAACTTGGGTATGGGTTATTTAAGATTTTTTTTTAATTTTATGATTTAAAAAAAAGACTATTTTTAGAAATTTAAGGGAGTTTTTTTTAAAAAAATTACATTTTTATAATTTAATAATTTTAAAAACTTGAATTTTCATATTCTTTTAGGATTCTTGGTTTTTCTTTTCGTAAATTTATAAAGTTTTAAAAAATTTTAAAGGTGTTCAAAATTATAATTTAAAAAAAAGTATAATATTTATGAAACTCAATAAAAAATAAAATAAAATGTATCAGAAATTAAGTCATATAAAATTCTTTGACAAAGTTAATGGAAAACAATTGGCCTTAGGATTGAAAATAATTATTTCAAAAAGTCGAATAACTAGAAATGATAATAGAAGACTAAATATACCAAAAATACAGACTACAAAGACTTCTTACTATTATTATTATAAAATTTAACCTTTAATAATTAACTTTTAATTTTTCATAAAGTATAAAAATTAAATTTGAATAAATTAAAGTAAATAAATTATTTTTTATTAAATAAAGGGAGTTTTCTAATTATGATATATATTTGAATTATTTGGAAAAGATCTCTTCAATTCTTTTCGATTTTGAAAATGAGCAAATTAATTTTTCTAAAAGATGGAACAATTTAATCCCTATTAATTTTGAAAGCAAGCAATTAAATAGAATTAATTTGTTAAATCAGGATTACATTAATAAAATGTATAAATTTTGATGGTTAAATTTATTATTATATCAATTAAAGTTATGTACAATTGATAGAAAATATTGAGAATCGAAACTAATTATCTTTAATTATTTTAGTTTTGAATATGGTAAAGATTAAATTATTTTAAATTTTGTTGTGTGGAATCAATTTTACTCAATATCAAGCATTATATGTAAGTTTTCTTACCGAATTTTTTTCCTTCACTTGGGGTTGGGTGGCGTCACATGATAAATTGAGTCAATTAGTAGTCCACGAAAAGCCCAAAACCATAAAAAGAGCAGGGGCAACTACGTACTTTCAATCTCACATCCCAACCCTCTAACAAAACCCTAATCCCACATTTCACATCCTTAGTTATCTCCCATTTTGAAACCCTAGCCGACCCCCGCCCCAATTCTCTGCATCGTCACCTCCACATCAAGATGCAGATCTTCGTCAAAACCCTAACGGGGAAGACCATAACCTTAGAGGTTGAATCCTCCGATACAATCGACAACGTCAAGGCCAAGATCCAAGACAAGGAGGGCATCCCACCCGACCAACAGCGCCTTATCTTCGCCGGGAAGCAGCTCGAAGACGGCCGCACCTTAGCCGACTACAACATCCAGAAGGAATCCACTCTCCACCTCGTCCTCCGTCTCAGGGGTGGCGCCAAGAAGAGGAAGAAGAAGACCTACACCAAGCCCAAGAAGATGAAGCACAAGAAGAAGAAGGTCAAGCTCGCAGTGCTCCAGTTCTACAAGGTGGATGAGTCCGGGAAGGTTCAGAGGCTGAGGAAAGAGTGTCCTAATGCGGAGTGTGGGGCCGGGACTTTCATGGCCAATCATTTTGATAGGCACTATTGTGGTAAGTGTGGGCTCACTTACGTTTACCAGAAGGCTGGTGGAGACTGAGCAGCGTCCGATTCCACCTTCAGTAAAAAAAAAAAAACTGAAATCAATAGTTTATTTTTATCAGTATGAGTAGCATTAATATTCGATAATATTTGGATCTTTTTATATATTTCTAATGTTATGATACTTTGGATATGATTTTCGACTTCTGCTTACCAATTTGAATTGAATTATGGGTTTTTCTACTTGTTTTTGTTTGACTGATGACCTTTGTATATGCTTTATTTATGTTATTTTGGGCTCGGTGGATTGGTGAATTTGGATATTTCCAAGCACCGTGAATCATTTTATCTATATCTCCTACCTTTGTTGGGTATTATTTGAATGTTTAACGATGGTAAAGTGTAACGATTGCACTAGAATGCTTGCTATTTCTGACCAAAGCTGTTGTTTGCTATACGTGCCATGTATGTTATGGGGTTTGGCCGCATTATGATATTGAGGGGGGTGGAACCCTGAGCAATATACTAAGTAGATGGTCGAGTTGCACAAGTCTTGTATGTTGAAAATGAAGTCAGAGAAAAACAAGTACTTATTGTCTGTTGCCTAGGGCCAGAATACCAATGGAATTATGGAACACCAATGGGGTTTAGTCAAAGAAAATACTTATTGTCTGTTGCCCGAGTCTTTTTACTGGCTTGTTACTTTGCTCTCTCAATTCCATACCATTATAGAGTTTGTTTTCATTAGGCTTATCGAAAGAAATATTTCAAGCTAGAACTTGTGATTATGTCTTTTGGTGAATGTGAAGCATCAATTGCTTTGGTGGAGGATATGGAAACAGTAGATAAATGGGTACCTTCTGGTGTTATTTATGAAATGTTTTACCTGTAGGAAAATCAGACCTTAAAGAGTATTTCTTTTGTCTGTTTATGATGAGTATGAAGAGTGGGAAAATGGATGGAGTTGAAGTTTTCCTAAACATTCTAGTTTATCATCATCCTGAGTTCCAACTTTCACCACTATCGGATTGGAGTTCAAAGGCTTTAAGCACATCCAAATCAGATTGCTCTAATGTTACTATTATGTTTTTTCATGCCCAGCTTATTCTTCAATAAGCTTAAACGGGCCTTTTTTGTTAGGATGAGCATTCGGTTAACTAAATTGATTATAATATAAAATAATCGAATTGGACCATAATTGACTTAACCCAATTGGCTTAACATGACTTATGGCTTGGTTAGTAATGCTTAAAAAAACACTTTTAGCTTGAAAAACACTTATGAAGAAAAGTTGTGTTAAACAAATAGTTTTTAGTTGAATTTTTTAGCTTTTTAAAAGTGTTTACACTTCGAAAAAGAGAAGTTAAAATTTTTAGTTTTTTTTTTCTCTCAAAAATATTTTTGGTGTTTAATTACATTTTCATTCTTCCAATAACATAGTACTTTCTTTTTTTTTTCTTGGTGTTTATTTACAAATGTGTTAAGATCATTAACTAAAAATTAAAAAAAAAATTATTTTTTTGAAATAATACAAATGTGTTAATATCTAATTACAAATATTTAATGATTATATTTAAATATTTAAAATATAGTTTATATATTTTAATTAAATTTTATAAACAATTAATACTTATTGTTTAAAAATATTTAAAGTTTATATTTCATATATTAAAATATTGACAAGAAGTTATGATAAATTATTTTTTATTTTATTATTAAAATATAATAATTTTAACTAATTTGAAGATTATTTTTTAAAAGTACTTTTTGACAGCAATGCTAAATACTCAAATATTTTCAACAAACTTTTCAAGAATACTTCTCAAAAACACTTTTCCACCACACCTTTTAAAAGTATTGCTAAACTAACCCTTAATCAAATTAATTTTTTTCAATTCATTCTTTCCCTTTAATAAAGATAAAAAAAATCAATTTTAAAACCAACAACAATATATCAAATTAAACAATTATAATCCAAAATAAAATAAAAGTTTTTGAAGCCTGTATTACGTAGGTCTATGCATAATATTAAACCTTTTTTAGTAATATTTTAGATTCATTAAACAAACAACTTATTAATATAGTCAATTTTATTTGTCTCAGGTTATATTTTAGTTATTTATATTTAAAATGTTACGTTTTAGTCACTTACCTTATCATGCTGTAACATTTTAGCCATTAAGCCATTAATTGTCGTTAACGGTGTAACAGTAAGTTGACATGGCACGTTAAATCATTATTTCAAACTTAAATTTTAGGTTAAATTGTAAAATTGGTCCCTATATTTTTTTTGTTTTGAGCAATTTAATTTTTTTATGTTCTTTTAACTTTTTCTTTTTCTTTTTTTTCCATTCTTTTCCGCTTCTTTCTTTGTTTTCCTCCATTCCCTATTTTTTTAAAGTAGTTTTTCAATATTTTCCATTTGTTAAAACTAGTCATTATATTTTTTTTGAACAATTTTTTTTCTTTATTTTCCTTTTAGTTTTTCTTTAAAACTAGTCTCATATTCTTCACTACATAAATATAATTTTTGCCCACCAAATAAACCAAATTATTGTTTCTTTCGCATGATTCTTAAATTAAATTTCAATCAAAACCAAATATAAATCATTTTTAACCAAATCTCGATTTGAATATAACCTAATTTTGAAACTAAAATCGAATCTAATTAATTAATATAAAAAATCATATCTTTAATCAAATCTAAACATAAATTGAATTCTTTATATTTATTTTTTTTTGTTTTTTGACGAATAAAATTAAGCAAATGATAAAATTGATCTAAATTTTCTTGGATATTCCCAAGCAATCTTGATTGGAAGCTGAGCATGGATGAACTGAAGAGAGAAATGAAGCATGGAACCAAACTAGTTTGGGTAAAATTGAGGGTAGTTTCATATGATGGTCATTTTACTCATTGAGAGTGTAAAGCTCGTTTGAAGAATTCATGAAACAACGTAGTTTCAAGAGGACGAGAATGTTGTAGGTAAGGTAGATAAGATGGTCGTGGGGATTGTTTAGGAGGTTGAGGGAACGGGCTCGGGAAACTTTGTTGAGAGTAGATTGCCATAAGTCACGACTGACGAGGTCTTCGAGTAAGACGAGCTTGTAGACTAAGTCATTGAGAGATCCAACTTGATTAGTTAAAGCAATGATGGATGATGAGGGTTTGTAATTGTGGGGTGAGAATATGCGAAACAAGTTTTATTTTGGTTTCAGCTTTCGCCTTTTTTTTTTCCATAAGTATAAAAAAGTTTTAACAAATGGAAAATATAGAAAAACTACGTCAAAAAAATATAGAAGGGAGGAAAATAGAGAGAGAAATGGAAGAGAATGAAAAATAAAGAAAAAAAGGTTAAAAGAACATAAAAAAATTAAATTGTTCAAAAAGAAAAAAATATAGGGACCAATTGATAATTTAACCTGAAAGTTTTGTTTGAAATGATGATTTAAAGTGCCACGTCAGTTTATTGCCACGTCAGTTTATAGTGACATTGTTAACGATAATTAACGGCTAGGCAAACAAAAGTGACTATTTTAATAGTTTACCCTAAAATTTATTATATATCATTTATATTATAGTTATAAAAATATTTTAATAATGTGAACCCCGTGTGTTGGACTGATGGATAAGGTGTTCATCGTCCCAAGTATAACCTAGATTTTAATCATACTAGTCGCGTTGTTGGTAGGACTTTACCCTTTCGTAATTCACCAAATTTTTTTAATATAAGTGTATAATTGTTACTTTCAAACTATTTCATACCTATTTGGTAATATTATTTTACCAACCAAACAATGTCTATTCAATTCAATTATTATTATATTTTATTGAAACTCTGTTCCATTCCCCCATAATACTATTTCATTCTCATAGAATACAATTCCATTCTATTTTAGTGAACCAAACCCGTTGTTAATGTTTTATTGGCTGTTTTCTAACAGTAAATAAATAACATTTGTTTTTTTTTAGTTGTTCAATGTATATTTTAATGTTTTTTAAATTGGATAGATAGTTATTGGCTTGTTATTCTATCTGATTCGATTAAAAATTTATTAAAGATTAAAATAAATAATTTTAATATAATTAATTTTTTTATTCGTATTGATTCTCGATCTCATCAAGTTAGAAACAATATTGTTATATTGTAGTTGTTGTTGAATTAATGTGCCAGTCTTCTTGGCTTCAGCTTCAAGTTTTTTAGTCATCATTAGTGGTATTGAACTGCGTGGCTAATTGACCTAATTTGCTAGCTCCATGCTTCTATACTTCAACCCTCCCACATTCAAGGAAGGGTTATTTCCTTCTTTTATTTAAAACAATAAAAAAAGTTTCAGGAAACAATTGAGATTTTGGCAGACAAGAGTGATGGATTTGTGAATATAATATACATATATATATAACATATAGATATGTCCGTGTGTGTGTGTGTTTGCAGATTACAAGAAAAATGCACATGCAATGTGCCGGTCGAACTTGGCTGATAAAGTTTTAAATAGGAGCCGAACTAATGGCCAATCTTTATTAAATATTGCGTTCTAACAGTGACGACTAGCATTAGTTTTGAACTTCTGGAAAACTGCGATTAACCACTGAAAAGCCTCCATCAACTGCCAAGTTTTGGCCACTGATGTAAACGGATTCATCAGAAGCAAGAAACAATACAGCCTCCGAAATGTGTCTAGCCTTCAACACAATACCTTTCAAGTTGCTCCTAGAACAAGTATTGGCCTCTACTTCACTAGGTTCCATATCGAAAATTTTACAAGCAAGAGGCGTGGCCACTCCAAATGGAGAAACGCAATTCACTCTGATCCCGTAACCCCCTAGCTCACTACATGCTCCTCGAACAAGTCCTACAACAGCATGTTTCGATGTCGTATAACCAATCGTTGCAATTCCTCCTATACAAGATGCTACACTCGCAGTGCATATGATGGATCCGCGTATGTTTTTAGCCACCATAGCACGAGCGGCATGCTTGATCGTGGCTGCAACACCTCGAACATTTGTGGCCATGGTGTTGTCGAAGCCATTGACGTCAAGTTCCAAGATCCCAGGTAACGGTCCATAGACACCAGCATTGCTGAACAAAATGTCCAGCCTTCCATATTTCTCCACCGCGTAACTCACGGTTGCCTCTACCTGCTTCTCGTCTCTTACGTCACAGTGACAGTAACTAACCTTGTCTAGGCCGATGGATGCCGCGACTTTGTTCCCGAGATCATCTTGGACATCAGCAATGACAACAAAAGCCCCATGTTCCACAAATAACCTCACCGTCTCCTCACCAATCCCACTGGCGGCACCAGTGATAAGAGCTACCTTACCTTCCAACCTACAACAACATCTCACACATAGAATGGTAACAACACAACATGTTTACTCTCTACAGTATTGGAGAAACACAAAGTAAGATCTAGCATACCTTGACTTAGACATCTGAGTGAGCCTGCCGGCCTGCCTGCTACAACTTTTTTTATAAGGCGCCCCCTGGGTTCTGCTGGTTTTTTCCGACCTCGTGATCTGTTGTATTTATAATCAATCGTTCGCCTTAGGGAAGTCCAAGTATTATTTTAGATTTTTGTATGCAACTAGGCGAAAGTTTAGGTTGTGTAGCAAGCCGCCGGTCAAACTGAATTGTTAAATATTTTGTAGATAATTACAAGGGGATTATATAAACATAAATCCCTTTTCCCTATTACGTCAGCTCTGACATTTTCCTTTTGGTAAGCACCCTATTAAATATTTAATTCGCAGACAAAGACACTGATTATTTTCCCTTATGACTTTTGCCGAAGGGGCAATCCTCAAAACTATTATGGTATGTTTAAACAATTTATTTTGCAGTTAAATAAGTCCATAATTTATTGTTTTTACCATTAAAGCCCTTAATTTTCAGTCATGTCATAATTTTATTAGCTACAAATATCTCTCTACAAAAACCTTAGATTTATGGGATTAAAATTCGTTTAATCTACTAAAATATTTATAAAAAAATTAGTAGATTAAAAGAGTTTCTCATTCACCTACAACTCCTTTCCCCTTAACCTCTCGATGCCTTCCCCAACTATTTTGCTTACTTCCTATCCTTTCAATTTCTTTCATAACCAATCCATCTTTTTTTGGAGGAAACTTCAAAAGATTCAACATAATAAGATTATTTCTACGATTTGACTAGGCTTAATTAATTAACTGATGTTAGATTCTTATATTATAATAACTAGTTTGATTATTTGTTTGTGTTAAATTATAGAGCATAAATTTGAAGGTCTAATCTTACTTTCTGGATTTAGAAATTTTGGTCCAATTGTTACCTCAACTAAAATTCTTCTATCAAACTTATTAGTGTGACATTTTGAAATTTAAAACAAAAATTACTCAGTGGTCATATAACAAAAAAAAATAACATTGAAAATTTTCATATAGATTATTTTTCTTAAAACATTCATTCGAACTCATTATGATAAATAAATTTTTTTGTTGGAATAGTGTTACCAAAACAATTTTGATGTAAGCAGTTTGGTTGAAATAGCTGAAAATATTAAATATTTAGACCTACTAATGATATTATAAAAGTAGAATGATAAAAATTATGCCAAAAATAAAGTATAAAGAAGTTTCAACGTAGTGTAAGATTAAAACTGAAGTTTAATCATTGTCTTATAATATAAAAAATAAAACAAGGTAAACCTAAAAGAAACAGAAAGCTATGTATTCATCTCTAATACCTTAGGGCATTCAAATTATATATAACCTAATAATATCTTAATTGAAAATTTAAAAATACTAACTATTTTGTCTAATTAATAACAATATAAAATTACATGGACCAAATTACATTAGAAATTAAAGTGTAGTATCCAAATTTCAAATATAGGCATAATAGATGAACCAAATCTAAAATTTAACCATTTTATAAAACTACAAAAAAAAAAGAAAAAAGTAAGCACTTACGTAAACCTAAAAGAAATGAGAAGTCATATGTCAATCTCTAACACTATTAAGGTATTCAAATTATATATAACCACTAAATGTTTTAACCAAAATGTTAAGACATTAAGCATAGGTTATATAGATTAAGGCATGTAGTACCTAATTGTATTTATGTATGTATTGAAGGCTATTTTATGTTGATTGTTTGACCAATTTAAAAGTTATATCATATTTACTTTTAAATATGTTAAATGTTTATGTTTACTATTATTTATTTTTTTCTCTTCCGCTTTGGCATGTATTTTTCTGCTTTTTAGCAGGGTCTCCGCTTTTTTGCACGTCTTTGTGATTTTGATTTCTTTAGGTTGTTTGTTTTTGGGTGAAGTGTGTTTAATTTGAATATATTACGCAAAAATTGTTCAATAACAAAATATGATTTACAGAAGAGACTCCAACAGTTAAATGAGACTTACCTTACGGATGTAATTTTAGGGGACACAGTAGATGTGAATTTAGCTCTAAATTTAAAGGCTGATAAGGAGGAGGTTTATTGGGAGCAATGGGTGAACGTCAACTGGTTGAAAAACAGTGACACAAATACTATATATTTTCATAATTTTGCTTCGCGTAGGAGAAGGAGAAATCATGTGTCAAATTTGAGAGATGAGAGTGGCACTTTGTATGAGGGCAATTCAGATCGGTTGAAAATT
Source organism: Gossypium hirsutum (assembly GCF_007990345.1). NCBI lineage: Eukaryota > Viridiplantae > Streptophyta > Magnoliopsida > Malvales > Malvaceae > Gossypium > Gossypium hirsutum. The sequence goes on along the minus strand of NC_053430.1, from coordinate 27,605,040 downwards.
GCCAAAAACCATTTTCTTTTTCTCTTCTCTTCGACGGGCTCGACGGACGTTGATGAAGTTTTACAAGGGGTTGAGACTTTCATTTCGGCAGATATTAATGAAAATGTTACAGGGTTTCTCGGTTATGAAGGTGTGCGATGCGATTAAGTCCATGAGTCCGTTAAAAGCATCTGGTAAGGATGGACTCGGTGTAGTGTTTTATCAGAGATTTTGACACATTGTGGGAATGGAGCTGGCTGCATATTGTATAAAAGTTTTGACCGATGAGCAGGACATTACAGAGATAAATGGGACCCGAGTGGTTTTGATCCCAAAACTTAGTAACCCGCAAAACATGACTCAATTTAGACTGATAAGTTTGTGTAATATTCTCTACAAAATTATCTTAAAAATGCTTGTGAATAGATTACAGTCGATGATTCATTTATGTGTTGATGAGGCTCAAAGCACCTTTGTACATGGATGGCTTATATCAGATAATATTCTAGTAGCTTACGAGATATTACACTGCTTAAAGAATAATAGGAATGGAAGATTGGGGTCTGTTGCCTAAAGTTAGGTATGAACAAAGCCTATAATAGAGTTGAGTAGGTTTTCTCAAGGCGGATGCTTGGGAAGATGGGTTTTTCGGATGGGTGGATCGAAATGGTGATGAAATATGTAGAATCAATCTCGTACTTGGTTGTGTTTAATGGAAAAGTGGAGGAGTCTTTCCAACCGAGTCATGGGCTACGTCAAGGGGACCCTCTTAGCACATATTTGTTTCGAACCTGTAGTGAAGACTTATCTACATTATTGCGCACGACATCCATGCAAAGCCGACTAAAGGGAATTCGTATTAACCGGTATGCCCTTACTGTTACTCATTTACTATTTGCTGATGATAGTATGATTTTTGTAGAGGCGTTGTTAAAAGGGGCAATTGCTTTGAAAAGGGTTTTAGAGAAATATGCTGACAGTTCAAGCCAATTGGTAAATTTTGATAAATTAGGAGCTTTCTTTAGCTCGAATGTGTCCCACTCTTGAAGATTAAATGTGTGTCAAATTTTAGTGGTGTACTCTATTCAAAATCTTGAGAAGTATCTGGGGTTTCCGTCGATCGTGGGAAGGAACAAAAGGGAGGCTTTTAGGGGACTAAAGGAGATATGTGTAAGTATATTAAATAGTTGGGGCTCAAAAACTTTATTTATTGGAATACGTGAAGTTTTTATAAAAATTGTATTACAGGCCATCCTAATGTTTTCCATGTCATGTTTCTTGTTGCCCAGTTTTTTTTGCAGAGAGCTAAAAGCTATGATGGCCCGTTTTTGGTGGCAGAAACCAAAAGGAAGGAAAGGGTTGCATTGGTGTTCTTAGGAGACATTATGTTATTTGAAAGAGGATGAGGGGATGGGTTTTCGGGATTTGGCAAAATTTAACATCGCTCTACTGGTAAAACAGTGATGGAGGTTGCTTGGAAACCTGGATCGCTCTGGCAAAATTGATTTGTGCGAAGTATTACCCAAACACAAGTTTCATTGAGTCGAATTTAGGCTCAAATCCTTCTATGACATAAAGGAGTATTTGGAGTGTAAAAGGTTTGTTGAAATTGGGGCTAAAATGGAGGACCAGTTCAAGTCACTTGGTGTCAATATGGGAAGATTATTGGTTGCTGGGTAAGGATATGGGAAAGGTCACCACGTAGCGAGTTGCAGGGATGGGTTGTGTTAGTGATTTAATTTTACAAGAGTCGAAAAGTTGGGATACTAGACTCATTAGATCTTTATTCACAGAAGAAGAGGCGGATGCCATTATGAGCATCCCATTATCAATGAACAACCAGAATGATAAACTTATTTGGTTTGGCGAACATACAAGTGAATAGTCAGTACGCAGTGGTTATAAAGCTTTATTAAGTCCATGTGCTGTAAGTATTACTGAGCGTTTTATCTTTAAGTAATTATGGCTATCAACCACTTATGCTAGTTGTGATTGTTATTTTGCAAAGCAGGTTTGGGGAAAGTTGGGTTTCCAATAGCCTGAAGTGGTAGCTAAAGTCGGTTTTCTGGATTGGTTATGCTAGATTTTTGAACATTCAACCACAAATAATAAGGAAATTGCTGCTATTACAGTTTGGGCGCTATGGTATGCGCGAAACAAATATCTCCATAAAGGAATTTTGCAGAGTATAAACGAAGTTGTTACCTTTATTCATAGCTATGAAAGTGAATATCGAGGACTGAGATTTGTGTTGAGACACCCTCCTCCTACTGCGGTAGTCCATTGGTCCCCCCACTGCCATTGTGGGTCAAGATTAATATGGACACGCTCCGGACCAAGAAATAAAGTGAGTTCAGGGTTTATTGTACAGGATGATATGGGACAAATTTTAAGATCAGAGTATCGTATCTATACCTGGGCTTCTACAATTTGTATGGTGGAGGCAATGGCGGTCCTACATGGTTTATAGTTTGTCCAAGAAATGAGATTTCGACAAGTCATCTTGGAGAGTGATTCAAAAATTGTAATACTGAAATTACAAACAAATGATGAAGATTACTCAGCTCTTCGGTCGATTACCTGGGATGTGAAAGCTCTTTTGAGAAAATTTAAGTTGTCGTTTCAAATTCGAGCCCCGATGATGTAATTTTTTCTTGGGTCGGAGATATTCAATTGACCGATTCTGGGTGGAAGATGCCCTTTTAGAGGTCAGGAAGTTGCAGTGGAGGATTGGTGTTGGCTTGACCCACCGTGAGTTAGTTTACTTTGTTAGGTTTTGGGATTGAGGTTTCATGATTTGGGAAAAGGGTTCCCTCAATCTCCCTCATTGTCTTAACCCCTTTGGTGCATTTTGCGGGGAGATTCATCGTTTTGGTCGATTCGCAAGGATACAGTCAGTCGTTTGTTTTCTGTTAATTATAAGGTTTCAAGCTATGTTGATTTTGGAATTTGGGATTTTCTGAGTTGTTTTTTTCAGTTTTACTTTACTTTTTAGGCTTAGAGTGTGCCCGTGTGTCTTTCCTTTATTTCTCTTTGTATTTGATTTTGTTATCTAGCCATTATCCCATTAATAAAACAAAAAATATTATTCTAAAAGAATATGTTAAATGTCTATTTTATATATGGTTAAGAAATTTATATTTTTTAAAAAAAAACACTAATTTTTCATTATTTTTATTATTAATTGTCATTTTCAAAGACCTTTCATCATTTAAGAATAAATTTTAAAATATTATTGGTGAGATGAATGTTTTAAATTTGTTTGTTTAATTAATTTAGGGAACTGATTTTGAATATAAAATAGAGATAAAATGAAGAATTTATTTTTTTATAGTTTATATCTATCAAATAATTTAATTATATTCTGTAATTAATTTTAAGTAATATATCAAATAATTTTATAATTTAAATTCATAATTTTTCAGTTTATTAAATTAATTAAAAAAGTTAATACATATGAAAGAAATTGAAAGGAGGAAAAGTAAATTGGCCAAACACCTAGTTAAAGGGAAGGCATGTAGGAGGAAAGCAATTATAGCTGAATAATTATACTTAGAGAGGTAGGGAAGGCAGAGCCTAGTAGGAAAGGAATTGTAGCTGAATAATTAGCATTTTTTTTAATTAGTTAATTGTCTTTTAAAAAGTGGGTAGATTAAAAGCTGTGTAAAAATAAAAGATAAAAAATATACGTTAAATTAAAATTAAATGAGTAAAAATAATAGATTAAAAGTTTATTTAACTAAAAAAGGTTACAAATATTATATAATTGTATGAAATTTTTATTAATAAGAAAAGTAATTAATAATATTTTTTATGTTAAATTAGTGAATTAAAATAAATTTTAAAAATGTTAATTATGAATATAAAATATTTTTATACAATAGTTATATATATACAAAATTAATAATTATTCAAATATACAAAATTTAAATTTAATGATTATATAAAATATATAGTGATATAATATATTAATTTAATAATATAATAACTTAAATATAGTAAATTAATAAATCAAAATGGAACGGAGTGTATAGTTGAGTGACTATTTTTATAATTTGCCCTAATTTTCTTTCTAGTAAAGAAGGAAAATTCAAGTTTTTATGATAAATTAAGTTACTTCCATTTCTGTAGTTGAATAACTCAGTTGAAATTTATTTTTTGTCAAAAATAAAATGAAATTAAAAAGGAAATGAGTGAATTAACATCAGTTTAACAAAAGAAATAGTATAAAGCATCCATTATTAATTACTTAAAAAATGTTACCGTATTATCAAATAACAATAAAAAAGAATTATTTCATAATAACAATTTAAGGTGTTATAGATTTGGATCTGGCATCAACATTAAAAGATAAGTTGACCAAATTTCGTAAAATTAAAATAAAAGAAATAAATTATATTAAATTAAAATAATAATTAGAGGCGTTAAAAAAGATATCTAACCATAATTTGTTTCATCTTGATTTTCACGTTTTCCTTCATTTGTGCAAAACTAAAACGCGTGGCAAAGGCCTCAGTGACCACATCCAATCAAACTCCTACTTTGCTACTCATTCCACAAATTTTGTCATGCAGATATATTACATAAAAATTATTTAATTACGAAGAGCAGAAATTTTGGGTGGAGTTTGGTGTGGAGTCCGGTCACCTTCAATCTTTCATTTATTTCTGTTGAAAATTTGTTTCCTGCAACAAAAAGGTCTAGCAGATATGTGTTCGTCCGCAATTTCCTTCATTTCAAGCCCACACTCACTTATCCTCACCCATGTCTTCCCAACTAAAACAAATCCAATATTCAATTGCAGAGTCCCTCCTTTGAAGCCACCTTCCTTCATCAGAATCCCATATGGTTCCTTTAAGAAGCCCTCCTTTTTCACTTCCTCCAAGCCCTTTTCTCCTCTCATGAAATGGCAGGATTGCACGTCTGTTTCATAATCTTCTTCTCTCTCTCTCTCTCCTTTCTTTTTCCTCATAAACAAGCGAGTATAGGTTGGACTGAATTTTTGTTGACTGAATTCAGGGTAAAAATGGAAATTGATGTTCCTGCCTCGGTGGCTTACCAATTGTACTCTGATCGAGAAGCAATTCCCAATTGGATGCCATTCGTTTCATCTGTGAAGGCAAGTATTGTATGTATATATGGTACAAGGGCAGGATATTTGTGAGCTTGCTTCTTTGTTTTGTGTAACTAGGTATTAGAAGACAAGCCTGATTTGTCACGGTGGTTCGTGAAATATAAAGCATTTGGTCGTAATATTGAATACTCTTGGCTTGCTAAAAATATGCAAGTATGTATCAATCATCTCTTATCCTTTCAATTTGATAAGTTTTTGTTGCAAATTTTGATTCAACTAGTGTTTATGGTGCAGCCCATTCCCAATCAGAAAATTCACTGGAGATCTTTGGAAGGACTTGGTAACAGGCAAGCACAAAAGAACCCTGTGCCCAATTTGTTATCCACTCATTTCTTTTAGGACAGTTTCTGGGTTTAGTTCTGCTCTGTGTTTTTTGACATCTAAAGCTTTATAAATTAACACTAACTGGGCTTTTAACATGGTAGGGGTGCTGTTCGATTCTATCCGAAAGGTCCCTCATCCTGTTTAGTAGATGTGAGGCAGCTCTACACTATATTTTCATCACACTATGAGCATATATAACCTGTTAGATTGATGTTGCTGTTGTAAGACCAATATGATAAAACCATAGACGAGAGCTAATGAGTGTTTTTATTCGAAACTGTACTCACTTGCTGAAAACCTTTTTTTCTTTTCAGCTAAGAATTTCATATGAAGTTCCTCAACTTTTGATTCCGGTGGCTTCCGTAAGTAATCTTTTTCATCATTTTGAGGTTAACATGAAGTAATCCGTCAATTTTCTGATATATTCAGGTACTTCAACCTTTCATGGAAAATTTACTGGAACGAGGTATGGACCGATTTGCAAAATTTGCTAAAAGTTCAAGCTCAACAAGATAATCATTTCACCTGGGTGCGTCCTTTTGCCAATAATAATCGCTGATTCACCAGTACCCACCGTGTGGGACAATCAAATCTCGTCTTGTATAGTTCTTTATTCATCTCTGATTTGAAGATTTTATCACATTATTATTATTATTATTATTTTTGCATAAGCTCTGTAATTCCATTAAACCAGATGCAATTTTGTGGGGTTGGAAATAAATGCATCAAATTTTCATTGATAAGATCTTCAATGTTCATATTCTGCAAAACCCTAATTGATAAATATCTCTATTGACAGTAAAACTAACCAACAATATATATATAGGACCATCTGTATGTACATTCCCCTTAAAGCCCTGCAAAACTGGTAGCTGCTTTTTATAGACTCTAACTGAAGCAGCCAGAAACAGTACGAATGTACCCCTACTAACAAATAGTATCATCTAAAAATTGTATTTACATTCACCGGAAGACCTCATTTACATGATGTAAAACGTTACCATGTTTTGATTCTTGTAATACTAAAAGCTTGTTGGATTTAGTTTTTTTGAGAATTTAAATTCACCAATTGGCATTTCCATCCAACAAACTCCTCAAACTACATAGGGCTTCTGCTGATAAACTACAACACTTCAATCTTCTTTGCCGAGGTGATGGTTGCTCCCGGCTGTCAGGTGCGGAGAAGCATATAACAATCACCGTGAGATTGTCAAATGTGTTGCGACGTAAGGCTTCCATGACAAGGTCTTTAGCACATTGCTCAGGATCGTCATGCCGTCGCAACCCTCTGCGAACTAGGCTTACTGCATGCTCACTTGACATAACATCCCAAATCCCATCACACCCGATGATGAGGAACTCATCATCCTCTGTAAGAACCATCCGTCGGAACTCAGGCTCTGCAATGAGAGGTGATGGCAAACCCTTTGGGGATTTCATGTCCCAATCCCCCAAGGCTCGAGAAACTGACAGAACACCGTTAAGATACCCGTCATCAATAAACCCTCCCAGCTCTTCTACTCTCCTCCGTTCTGAAGGATATATAGGTCTGTGGTCTTCAGACATATCTATTGCGTCCCCTTTTCGGCAGAGAACTGCTCGGCAATCACCAGCATTGGCCACCATTAGAAGCCTAAAGCACACAGAAATCAGGCATAGATTTAGAAGCTGAAAACAATACTCACTCAAGTAAATATATAGCAATCAATGCTATAAAGCATGAAGTTACCTTCCAAATATCAGAGCAGTAAGTGCTGTTGTCCCAGAAGAGCTATTCACCGTACAATCACCTGCAAGAGCAAGGTCTGCAAGAAGAAATGATTTCCGGAGCGAGTTCTCAACCCCTTCCAAGAAAACATCATCAACCTCACATGTCTGGGGAAATTTGACATCTTCGAAAAAGAATCGAAGTGCATGTTTCCTAACATACGCAGCTGCCTCAGGACCGCCATGACCATCAAACACCTGCATACAAAATAGAACCAGAAATTAGTTAACAAGTCGTACAACATCATCGAATTAAGACAGTAGCAACATTGGCCGAAAAGTAATTACCCCATAAAACGCATTAGGCTTTGGAAATTTGAAAATGGATCCCAAATGTGATGATAAATTATCTATTCTAATATGTTCATCTTCCATGTATCTTCTCGGTCCGATGTCGGCAAAACTACTTGAACGGATGCACGGTAAAAATTGCAGAATGGTGGATTCAGCACATGGATCCGGGACATTTTCTACAGATTTCGCATCCTGAAATGGGAAAAAACTTTCATCTGGTAAAAGGTTTAAGGTTTAATCTACCAAGTAGATCTCCTCTTAAATTGAGATTACAGCAACTAATAATACATTTACTAGCACCTAAAGGATTCATTTTTCATTCCCTAGATTCCATTCACCAGAGCTTGTAAGTTTAACACCTTCTCAAAACACCCGAAAACATAAAATCTACGAATCCCAAAGCTATGCTATGAACATATTCCATCTAAAACTTTCTAACCGTACTAGAAAAAATTAGTTGGGGAAAAGAGAGAGAGAGAGAGAGAGAGAGAGAGAGAGAGAGTAACCTGTTGAGAGAAGGACAAATCGGACTCAGCAACACGAACTTGTCCGAACTTCGGCGATCGAATCGCAAGAGTTTCATCGATCTCTTCAATATTACTTCCTTTAACAAAAAAGGGAACGTCCGACACCGGCACGCTCTGGTGACAAACAACGTCAGCTTCAGCTACCATCTCTCTACTTTCAGACAATTACCATAAACAAAAAGCAAAAGCGCCACAACAAAATCAAAATTATTCAAACTCAGATTAAAACGATTTGGGTTTTTCTTTTTCCTCCCTTACTCGCGGTTGATTTGAATTTTTTTTTTTTTGGGTCAGCAAAAATATTGATCAAACTTGGTGCTGGTGGGCTTAAACTGAAATAAGTTCGGAAATGGGGATGGACATGTAATTAGCAACGGGTTTAAAAGTTGCTGTTGATTGACGCGTGTAAGCCTTACAGCCTTATGATTTTATTGAATATATCCATCGGTATAGGCTTATAGCATATTTGCAAATTCTACCCAACTAAAAGCATAATAAAATCAAAATCAATCTCAGAAATACGCAACATAATAGGAAGCAGCTTTGGCTTGACGGACACGTGAAAGTTCTTGTAGTTTTTACGTCGACGCGTCACACTGTTTGTTTGTTTATTTTTCTTTGTGTTTTAAAGCAAGCACTTTGCCGAATGCCTTGCGTCGTTGGGTAAAATGACCAATTCATCCTTCACGTACCTTCCACGCTTCCACCGGTTGTCAAATTTGACTTGGAGTAAAATATAAACAACAAACTTGCTCACCTTGGGAAACTATGGACTCGTCGGTTGTTTATATGACTTTTGTTGGTTTGTACTACTCGTTACTTCGCATATCATTTAAGCAACTCATTCGTTTGTAATCCTATTAATCAACCCATATACGGATCCACCGCCTTGTATTTCAATCTAGCATTGTAGTGCATCATTATGTAAATTCAAGCAATTATCCTAACACACAATATATTATCAAATAAATTGAATCAATTATACTAGCACACGTCGTACATCATCAGATAACTAAAGTAATTATACTAGCACGTAAGTACATTATCGAATAAACCGAAGCTAATATATTGACATGTAAGTGCATCATCGAATATACCAAAGCATAAACCTATACAATTAATAGAGTAATCAATTTTCAATTTCATTACATGGTTTAATTCACATGCCATCATTCTCAATTCAACACCAATTCATCATTTCATTATATATATTATGACATAATTCAACTTAATTTCACACCAATTTCCTATATCAGTTAAGTCAAACAACTTTCTATTCTATTAAATTTAATCTCTGTCTTTATATTCAATTCAACCATAGCATTTCAACTTAATAACCATTAACAACTCACTTCAACATTATATAATGCATAATGTCATGAATATGCAGTAATTAGATTGATCTCGGATCATAGAGATACAAATTGAAACTCTAAGCTATTCATCTTCAACTTTCGATTTTCCTTTCCCTCTCAACAGTTTCGTGTCAACTTTAGCTAAATAAAATCATAAAACACATAATATTATCAAATTTCATTCAAATTAGAACTAATCACAAAATCAAGCATATTTTACAATTTAATCAATTTAGTCCCTAAGCCCGAGGCAAACATAAATTCCAATTTAAAGCTTCGGATTGAAATTCGGTTTAACAATTACTCACTAGGGACCTCATATTTCTTATTCCAATTAAAATTTCATGTCAAATTTACATTTTATTCAATTTGGTCCCTAATGTACAAAACTAACAATTGAGCTTTACAATTTAGTCCTTTTCTTAAACTAAGCTTAATTTCTATCAATTTAACACCTAATTCTTCAAGAAACCAATAGCGAATATATTTTTAAAATTTTAACAGTTTTTAAAATTTAACACCTAAATCAAGCTCCCATAGCTTTAAATCTATAAAAATTACAAGAAAAGAATTTAATTGCACATACCAATTTAATGGTCGAATGGTTGAACCTTAAAAGCTTTCTTCTTTCTTTTACAATTTGGTTTTCACGGTTTTGAAGAAGATGATAGTATCTTCTCTTTCCTTCTGTTAAATTTACTATTTATACATCATTAACTTATTAATTAAACTTAATTAACTAAATTTTAACTAAACAAATATTAAAGTATTTAATATTAATTGGCATATAATGATACTGTACATTAAAATGTCTTTAGTGATGGTTTATTAACCATTTTGGTACTTTGAATAATTGTAATTTAACTCTCCAAGCAATTTTCTAATTAAAAATCTATAGCGATTAGACATTACAATTTAGTCATTGGGCCTTAATTAAACACAATTTCAGCTAACTTAACTAACCAAATTTCAATTCATCCAAATATTAACTCCGTCAATATCCTTATTTAATATTTACGGACTTGATTTACAGAAATGAGGTCTCATAATCATAATTTCTAACACCATTGACTTTCGGGTCATTATATCGACACCATATGGGGATACCCATTTCATCTACGATTTGGAAGTCTAGTGTGCTCATAAAAGAAAATCCAAGGTTCTGGCCTTAATTCGTGAAGATATTAGGCAATTGTATCTCTCGAATCAAAAGGCTAAGGCTATGTTCTGGGTTTCTAATGCCTAAAGTGTCTAAACCCTTCCACTATGTCACCTTGCACATATCTCATAGTGTTTTGATTGTGAAGACAAATGCAAAATACCCCCAAGGATGAGATATCTCGAGGGAAGACTAAGATCACAAGAATATTAATAAAAGAATAACGCTCATGCCCATTGTGAATATCCTCAAGCATTGAGTGATAAGTACAATAGAAGGTTGTAGGTCTCTTTCATTCGATAGGAAACCCAAAAGATCCCCCCAAACATCAATTCCACCAATATATATTTATTTAGGTTTAGGGCCAACTTGCCTACCCCTCCAAAAATAAGTTGTTTTGTTCCCTCTTTCCAGGCTACGTAGAAATGTCCAAAACAATTGTCATCAATTTTTCCTTAAAAGTAGTACATATATTGGAACAACAACACATCGGGACATATATTTTTTTGTTCACGCAATATAATAAATCCTATAATTAGCCATTGGGAACTACCAATCAACTACATGGGTGCCACATTATAAATGTTTAGGAGATCCAGAATGAATGTGTGTAGGGAAAAGTGAAAGTCTACTTCTAATGCGTACAAATGCAAATAAAACTAGGGCTTGCCCCTACCATAGTTTAGCCCAAATACAACACTTAAATGGCGTGTCCCACTTAGAGCATTAAAATCATATTTAGGTTTGTTCTCTTCGAGCTTAGACTCGTCGTGATTGGCTTATTTCCTGTGGCGAAGGACTTGCCCCTTGATGGTTGATCTTTCGTAGCCCTCTTTCTTTTTGTAGATCTAGATCTTTGAGTTCTAGCCATAGTTAATCCTTGTGACAATAATAGTAGAGAAGAAAATTATTTATAAAAATTCTAGCAGTAAATACAAGAAAGCCCTTAACTCTAACAACTGAAGAAAAGCTTGCAACAATTGAAGGAAAAACACAGGAAAATCTTAGAAAATCAAAGAAATCAAAAATGGATTAAAAAATGATTAATACCTCGATATATAGATGTTCTCAAAGGACCCCACAAATGCACCCCACAAAGGTTGATCTAATTTGTAGTTTATTTTCTGTGAACAAAAAGGCTTTTCTGAAAATGGGCATTTGTGGTGTACAGTCTTTGATGTTCGAGGCTTCGGTGCTTGAGGAGGTTCAACAGATAAACATAATGATAAGCTCTTATTATATACAAGAGGCTGAAAGTTATACCTTTTCCTTCTTTGTTTTGATTTTCCCTTTATCAAATTTATCAACTATATGTGTTGATAATGATATTGGAGGAATTCAACAGATTTTTAGTTAATGTACCTTAGTTAAACTTTTCTATTCTTTCTTGGACAGGCTTAAGTTAGCCAATATTCATTTTTTTGATTAAATTTTATTTGTGTTTATTGTTTTATAGACTTTGAATTTTCTAAAGACAAGCTTGTAGCTAAAGTCAAGATAGAGATTGTGGTGAGCAAGGACTAGGTATGTACATACATAAGCTAAAGAGTCCTTTCTCCTATATATGAATGATTTTGTTGTATGTTTATATTTATTTCAAACCATGTGCATTTCTAAATAACCATCCTACCAAAGGTGGAAGCTGTAATAGACAAGATAGTTGAGGAAGCAATGATCGACAAGATTGGTGATGGCAAGATTTTCTGTAAGAGATCAAACTCTTTACTCTCCATATTTAATAGTAAAGTCCTTTAATTTTCTTTTAACTGAAATATATCGCTCTAAACTATCAGGTTAAGTAAAAAGCCTGTTTATAGAAAAACTTTAGTCTAGTTTTGTTCTTTTATGAACGGAAAATGGTTTCACCACTGAACATGTGATGCAATGTTTGGTGTGATGGGAATAAGGATTGAATTCTATATGTATGTGTTGGCATTTGGAAAAATTGGAATATTTATTAAAATCTGCATGTCTAAGTCTAAATGTCATAACAATTGGCAGTTGCATCATGATTACTACCATTTGTTGAATTGTTTATACTTGACCTTACTGACTACAACATTTCAAAATTGTCTTGGGGTCTCTTATTCTTATGTCCAACCATCAATAAATGAATGAATGAAATTGTTAGCAAAAGAATTTAATTGATTTGATTTTTATGCGTGTAAAAAAATTAACCTGTTGCTATTGATTAATACTAATATTTTAATTGTCGGTTCTAAAGTGATACCTATCACGGATGTTATAAGAGTCCACACAGGTAAATTATAAATACTATTTGAGATAATAGTAGCTCAATCATTTCTTTACTTTAACAACTACCATACCAAGGATGGGTGCCTGTTTATGCAAGCCTTAATAATTGTAGACACAATTTTCAGGCAAGCATGGAAAGAAAGTTGAGAGGATGACCAGAGGACGTCCGGATATGTCAGCTACTACATTGACCTAAGTTGTGATATCAATGATATTGATTTCGCGGATTAGTAGAGCATACTTAATCATACTGCTTGCTGCTGTATGTTGTAGATATAGAAGCTTATGATACTACCATTGTTTTCTATAAATATTTTTTCTAATGGTGAAAAAGATAATTAAGAGAAAGGACTACTATTTATGAGGTTTTAACACCTTCTAAGAATCACATAATAAAAAGAATTGAATAATTAGGATGATTATGTTGGGTTTTCTTTTCTTTTAACAGCTTCAGTTGAATATAGGGGGAATCCATATAGAAGAAACAAGAAAAGGTGAATATATAGGTGTTTAAAATGTTTTAATAAGGAGAAAGATTTTTTTTAGGGAGGTTAATTATGCTTTTTGATACGTGATACTCGTGACAGGTTTTAAAAATTTATAATTAATCGTTCTTGAAACTAACTATTATCACGATGAAGGCAAGTGTACTTATCGAAAAGTAGTATAGCTTTAGCAAGACAGGATTGTCGAACCCAAAGAACCAACAGTACTAGTAATTACTTTCTTTTTATTATCTAGCCTAAAAATTAAGGGATTTGTTTATCTAAACTAATTAACTAAACTAAGAGTGCACAGAGAGAAATTGGGGAAAAGCTTTTGGGAAAATTCGATTGATTAAGACAATAACCAAGGAAAAATCCACCTAGATTTCACTTGTTATTTAACTCTGAATCAGACGATTTATTCATTTGACTTGATCCGTATAAATCCTTAAGTTATATTATTATCTCTCTCGAGACTAATAACGTCTAACCCTAGGTTGATTAATTGAAATCACTTTCTAATTAACGCCCTAGTGTTGCATTAACTCAATCTATGGATCCCCTTATTAAGTTTCACCCTAATCCGACAAAATCTTATCACCCTATCTCTAGGCATGCAATCAACTCCAGGGGTGTTCATTCGATTAACCGACCCGAAATATTATTAACCGAATTAACCGACCTTTCAAAAATTTTAACCATTAACCGAACCGAAAATTTTTTAAACAATATTAACCGAACCGAAATTTTTCGGTTAATTAGGCCGGTTAACCGAAAATTATATTTTTTTATTTTTGGTTAAAAATTAACCGAATTACCCGGATTATCCGGATTACCCGGATTAACCGAATTAACCGAATTAACCGAATTGACCGAATTGACCGAATTGAATCACTACACTACATAATTAAAAATATTACATAAGTCTTTGAATTACTACATAATTAAAAACATTACATAAGTCTTTAAATCACTAAATAATTAAAAACATTACATAAGTCTTGAAATTAACACATAATTGAAATGTAAGTCTTTAATATTTTCCATTTGTATCCATTTCTTCTCTCCAAAAGATCTCCATTTGCTTTAAACCTACACAAAAAAAAAACATGTGCAACAATTTAGCATATAATAGAAATATATGCATTTAAAAAAATCAAATAATATAAACAAACAAATAGATTATAAGTTAACAAGAATAAGATAGTAAGTATACCCTTCAACTCACGAAAGCTCATGAATTTAGGGTAGGCTCTAATGCATTCCAAGAAAAGTCTAAACATTGAATCAAATAAATAAATAGGAGTGATAGGAGTGATATGGTAAAAAAATTGAAACTATTAAAATAAAACAATAAAATACCATTTTCAATCTTGTCAAGCTCTTGGATTTGTTCTTTAATCTCTTTGATGTCTTCTTGTGATGATGATTTTCGAATCCAATCTTGAGTACACACAAGAGCTTGTACAATTTTAGGAGTTAAAGAACTCCTATATTGATCAAGCACACGTCCCCCGGTGCTAAATGCAGACTCTGAAGCAACCATAGAAACCGGTATAGCTAACACATCTCAGCTAGATATTTATCCAACTCAGATGTTTTATCCTCACCACAAATTTCCAACTTACGCTTTTTATACAAAGCTTGCATTCGCCTTTTCATTTTTTGTTGTAGTTCGCCGAGAGAAACATGTGTTGGCACACTCGATTGGCTACAAGTACTATGAAGTGAAGGCTTATACTCATCAAACAATTCATACAAAGATTCCTTCAACTTTTGCATCATTTCAGAAGCTTTTTCAAAACTAGACATTTCACTAAGTGCAAATTCAAGATACTTTAGTTTTTGTCTAGGATCTAAAACACAAGCAACAAACATAAGCAAATTCATCTTATCAATATCACCCCAATACTTATCATACTTCTCTTTCATCTTGATGGCCATAACATTGAAATCAACATTACTATTTAACTGAGCATCTTGTAAAAGAATATCAATTTCAGAAAGCTCATCAAAAAAATTATTGGATGTGACATATGAAGTGCCAGATATATGCAAAGTGACTTCATAAAAGTGTTCCAAGAAATCCCTTAAGCCTCTAACATTAGCCCAATCATCCACACTAGGCCAACCCTCTCCCCTTTCAAGTTCAGCCCTAAAGTTTGTATCTTGCTCCTCAAATCTCTCAGAAGCTCTCTCAAAGTTCTGAGCAGTGTCTAACATTAAGTAGGTCGAGTTCCACCTAGTACAAACATCAAGACACAACATCTTCTTACACTCTACCTTTTCCAGCACAACACACTCCTTAAACTTTTGTAATCTAGCTGGAGATTGTCTCACATATCTAAAAGCCCCCCTAACACATTCAACAGATTTATTCATTTCTTTTAAGCCTTCAACAACAATCAAATTCACAAAGTGTGCCATGCATCTCATATGAAGATATTTACCATTTTGAACTAAACCCCCTCGAAAGTTAAATTTCTTTCTCAAATAACCAATAGCAACATCATTTGAACTTGCATTATCAACAGTAATAGTAAACAACTTATCAATCCCCTAATTCAACAAGCATTTCTCAATCACCATCCCAATGGACTCACCCTTATGACTAGAAATTGGACAAAAGTTTAAAATCTTTTTATTCAATTTCCAATCGTTATCAATAAAGTGAGCAGTGATACACAAATAATTAACTCTTTGCAAAGAAGTCCATGTGTCAGTAGCTAAGCAAACTCTAGAACAAGAACTTTTCAAAAGTTGTTTTATCTTGACCCTTTCATCTAAATACAGTTTATAAACATCCTTAGTCATAGTAGTTCGTGAAGGAATATGAAACCTAGGACATGCCACAAACATAAATTTCTTAAAGCCTTCACTTTCAACAAACTTGAAAGGTAATTCATCAATCACAATCATTTGTGCTAATAACTTCCTACATGCTTCTTGATCAAATCTCCAAGTTGAAAGATGCCCTTCCCCCCCTTCAACTCCCTTTCTAGGTAAAACTAGTTGTCCTTGACTAGTGTCAACAACATTGCTAGGATTTTTCTTACATGCACCAATATGATATTTCAATGACCCTGTACCATTTCTTTTCACATCACAACAAAATTCATTTTGACAATAATTACATTTAGCCTTACTTGCACCCTCACTATTAATAATCTTAGTGAAGTGAGACCAAACTTCTGACCTTTAAGGAGTGGCTTTTCTTTTCCTAGTAGTCACATTTGCTTGGCTTGAAGCTCCAACTCCCGAATTTTCAAAATCTATCGAAGTAGGAGGTGTAACACTACCCTCAATAGATGTTGGTTCAGTGGACATTCTGCAAGAAAAAAAATTGTATAATAAATTAAAATATATTAATAATATTAAACATATTTTTATACTGCTTTCCTTTATTATGAAATCAAATCTTTCATTTGACCAAAAGAAAAGTACAAAGATTAACCTAAAGTACTATTACGGTCTTATACCATAAATATTAACTTATTCAATTTTAAGTAAAAAGAACAAAAGTACAAACTCTCTCTGAATTCTTTTACCTATTACTTTATACATATATATATGTATAACCATTATTTTTTTTCTTTTAAATATATAACTTATCAAAAGCTGCTGTTTTTTTTATACTAGAAGGTATTTTAATCTTTTTATTTTAATAAAAATCAATAAAAATATGCATATGATGGAACTTGAACTTAAGTAAATTGGATTAATAAAATTTTAAATTTATCATCCAATCAAAACTTAATTTTAATATACTTTATACATTATTATTTTAATATACACAATTCACTATATTCATCAGTTGTATGTCTAATACTATTTATTAAACCCCTAATTGAGTTAGTGTCACCCTTAATCGACTTACAAATTAGTAAGGAAATTATAAAAATGTACTTCTGTAATTAAAATAAAAATGTACAAATTAAATATTTTATTTCAGATTTAATAAAAAATAATCTAAAATATTATAAATTTTTTTTTTAAATATTTAAAAATTTGATTTGATGCAATTATATATAATGCTTAATTTGATTTTTTTAAATTAATACTAAATTTGAGAAAATCAAAAACATGAGCCAACTGTGAGTTAATATATTATAGCCCAACTAGCTTGTTTTTTGTGCAGATATAATTAAGCTATGTCCTTAAAAGTTAAAAGGTGGGGGTTTAGTCAAGGAAAATGGGCAAAGCCGTATAGGAGCAAAGGCAGAGGCAAGGCAAAGCATGCTTTTTATGTCTATATCATGCTTTTGTTTTCTAGTTACTGTTCCAGTTCTTGTTATGTCTTGCTTTTACATTGTACTTTTGTTTTTGTTGGGTGTTTCTTTTACAATTTTAATTGCTCTTTCATGTCTGGTTTCTTCTTTAAAGAAAGGATTTTTGATGTTCTTTCTCTTGTAGATTTTTTCATGAGAGAAGCTTTGAGTTGAAAAATGGGTATTTTGGTTTTGCTTGTATTTGCCTAGTTTTGGGGTTTTCTTTTAATTCACTTCTCTAAGATCTATGACTATAATGGTGGGTATCTCCATTTTTTGTCTTTCACTTTGCCGATTAGCTTGAAATGCAAGTGAAAAATAAAGTTTCTATTTTTATTCTTAATAAAGTTCAAATGTTTTACCAAATGAAGGTTATTTCTAATGTTAAGATCAATTTAATTTGCGGATTGTTGAAGATGATGGCCCTTTTTATTTTTTAGCTCAAATTTATGTTTATGTAACTTGCATTGCATTTTCTTGTAGGACTGTAAATGAATCAATGGGATTGTACTGAATAAACTATATATTGAAACCTGTTTTTAAATTTTAAATACATATATGATTAAATATCATTATAAAAATATTAAATAAGATCATAAAATACCTCAAAAATCAAGAAAACAAAGAGTTTTCTTACCTGCAGGTAACAGAGCTGCTTGCCTGCTTCCGTGCTTCGACGACAACACCAGCGGGCAGCCGTAGCCTTAGCCTCCAACTATGATACTTTTGAAGGTTTTGGGAGATTTTGAAGGTTTTGAGAGATTTGAAAATTGTAATTAGGGGTTTGAAACTTGAAAAGTTAGGGTTTTTTTGTTTTTCTGTCGCGCGCGTGTGTGTGTGATTAGTGAGTGAGCAGGGAAGTTTTAGTTTTACCATAGTTTTACTTTTAGATTTTTATTTTTATTTATTAAATTATTGGTATTGGGTTGAATAATTAGGTTGGGTAAATGGGTTGGGTTGGGTTGGCCACTTAAGTTTAAATATATTAGATTGGATTTTATGTTGGATTGGGTTTGGGTTTTATTTAATTTTTTTGGTTAACCGAAAAAATTCGGTTAACCGACATGTTTCGAACCAAATTAACCGTTAACCGAAAATTCAAAAAATTATTAACCGACCCCCGACCGAAAAAATTTAGTTAACCAACCAATTAACCGAATTGGGTCGGTTAACCGAATTTTTTCGGTTTTAACCGAATTGTGCACACCCCTAATCAACTCCGCTTAATTACGACAAATTTATTCTTAGACAGGGTCTTTTCCTCCTCTGAATAAGAGCATTAACTTGAATCAATATCCTGGAATATTAAAACAAGAATTAAGAACACATAATTAAGAACAAGTCATATATTTATCATACAATTCAGATAATAATAACAAGATCTGTCTTAGGTTTCATTCCCCTTAGGTATTTAGGGGGTTTAGTTCATAATTATAAAAGAAAACATCTCAGAAGAATAATGAATACAAAACATAAAGAAAACCCAAAACCCCTGAATGGAAATTGAAGGGAGATCTTCAGTCTTGATGATGAATCCGACTTCTGAGATGGACCAATCGGCTTCCCTTAAGTAATTCCTTGCCTTCTAATCCGCGTGTCTGTTCTAAGTGCCTCCCCAGGTGTTTAAATAGGCTTTAGAATGCCTAAGAGCCCTCAAAAGTGGCCTTTTTTTTAATAGGACTATATTTGGGCTCAGTAGGGACACGCCCGTGTGCGATTACTCCAGCCCGTGGTCAAGGCTGTTGAATAGGCACGGGCGTGTAGTCTACCCGTGTAAGTCGTGCTTCGATCCTGCCAAATGAACACGACCGTGTGACACGCCCGTGTGACACGCCCGTGTGAGGAAGTCCAGGCCGTGTTGATTTCTCATGTCGGTCCATTTTCTCCATTTTCGGCCTGTTTCTCGCTCTTTTTACTCTCCTATGCTCACCTAAGTATAAAACATGAAATTAAAGAATTAGGAGCATCGAATTCACCAAATCTAAGGAGCAATCATCCATAAATGTGCTAAGCATAGGATAAAAATATGTATAAATTACGGTTTATCAAATACCCTCACACTTAAGCGTTTACTTGTCCTCAAACAAAATTCTCAACTCACAATCAAAATAAATTCTTCTCAATTTATAATCCCTATCAAGAATATCTCAAAATAATCCATAAGTAATCATACATTGAAAATTCAACTAAAAGTACATCAAAGTTTCAAATATTCCAAGTTGAGCATTTTATCATGAAAACATAGGTGTCCCCCCTCATCTAAGTAATCACCTTTGATCAAAATTTCACAGAGTTTAACATCCTCACTAAAGGTTCACTCAAATCACTCAAGGTGTTAAAGGACATCAAATAAAGCACTCATTAGTTACATGAAAAGTTATTACCATAGGCTTGCATAAAAATCAAATCTCTACCACTATATATTGAGATGATACATCAATCAAAAATGTCTTTAGATGGGTTGTAACGTGGCTTTGGTTAGGGGGTGTGGTCACAAGCTGAAAGAAAAAGGTTAAAATCGAGATTGAATTGAAGAAATCACCTGATTAAAAAAATAACTAATTATCAGTTGAATATAAGTGAACCTTATTATAGCCCGGATGACCAATTACAATCGGGAATAAGAATTTTCTATCGAATGTTCTAGACGTTTGATCCATGCATACGGGCATTTTCCTATTTCAAGTCGCTTGTGTAGGTAGATAGAACCTGGCCATACAGGAAATATACGTAGATCTAGCTATACAGGAAATATACGTAGATCCTACTTATTGCAGTTGCTCAAGATGGGAACAAAAACGTACTCCCGATAGCGTTTGTCATTGTGCACAAGGAGAACATGGAATCATGAGAATTCTTCCTCACAAACTTATGGATGTGTGTTGTTAGGGATGATAATATTTACATCATACTCGATAGAGGGAAGGGAATAATTGTCACCATTAGGCGCTTCGGTGTTCTATGTAGATCCGTTTATTGCATCCAGCATAGCGCGGCTAACTTCCAGCAGGAGTATAAAAATGCAAAGTGGCGGAGACTAGTTGTGAAAATGGGTAAAATTTAGTTTTAATATATGTTTTGTTGTTATCAATACTAGAATAAATTAATTCAAGACTGTAGCTTGTCTTTTCTTAATACACATACAACGTACGAGCTAGAGCCACACCTTTTCCAACAAAGGATGACTAGACTTGAGAGTGACATGGAAGGTGAAACGAACACTCCTTTTTGATAGTGGATGGGTACCATGGAGCCATGATAATGGGCTCAAAGTTTTTTTTATGACAGATTTCGATATGGTCATATGACCACCAACCTAGCAGAGGCAGTTAACTCCGTGTTAAGAAAAACACAAAATCTTCTGATTTTATTTGTATTCTTGGCTACGTTCTACAGGCTAGCTACCTTAATACCAAGAATGGGGCTAAAACAAGTCAACCAGATGGAAGCGAGACACGTATTTTTTGAATATGTCAGGAATGCAATAGATACGAATCATCGAAGGGTGAGGTCAATGAATGTAGAAATATATTCACAATAGCTTGAAATGTTTCGAGTTACGGAGTCTATTGTTCATTGACTCGATATCCCACTTAGGTCCTATGGAGTTGATCTTCAAAACTGACGGTGCGGTTGAGGAAAGTTCCAGACACTTCGTTATCCTTGTGCGCATACCATTACAGATTGTGCTCACTCCTCGATCAATGCTGAATAGTTTATTGCTTAAGTGTACACTTTCAAGTGCATATTGTGTGTCTGGAAAAATGAATTCCCTGTCCTGCGTGATCTGCCTACATTAGATGTGTCTCCGATAACTTTCAAGTTTGTCCTGGACTAAAGGTTGCGTAGGAATCTGAAAGGTCATCCGCAAGTAACTAGAATCCATAATGAAATGGATATTAGGGAGAAAACCAACGGGAAGCTTTGTGGCTTGTGCAGATTAGCTAGGCATAGTCGGAGTAAATACCCGCAACGAACCTACCATATTGGACAATTGTCGTGATCGGGTGAGAATTGTGCTAATGTACTCCATGTGGAATTTGGATATGTATTTTACAGATTTTGTTCCAATGCATCTAATTTAAATTACAAAATTTGTTTCAAGTTTAGTGCAATGCATCTCATTTAAATTACAGCTGAATAGTTTATTGCTTAAGTGTACACTCTCAAGCGAACATTGCGTGTCTAGGAAAATGAGTTCCCCGTCCTACGTGATTTATCTATATGGGAGGTGTCTCCGATGACTTTCGAACTTGTCTTGGAAAAAGGGTTGTTGAGGAATCCGAAAGGTCATTCGCAAGTGGCCAGAATCCATAATGAAATAGACATTAGGGAGAAAACCGACGAAAAGCTTTGTGGCGTGTGCAGATTAGCTGGGTATAATCAGAGTAAATGCCCGCAACGAACCTACCATATTGGACAATTGTCGTGATCGGGTGGGAATTATGCTAATGTACTCCATGTTAAATATGGATATGTATTTTACAGAGTTTGTTTCAATGTATCTAATTTAAATTACAAAGTTTGTTCCAAGTTTGGTGCAATGCATCTTATTTAAATTATAAAGTTTGTTCCAAATTTTTTCCAATGCATCTAATTTTTGCATGGATGTTTTGCATGTTTTTAAGACAATAATTTATATTTTAGACACCATCTCATTTAAATTTAGTAGCAAAATATCCAAAGTTTGTTCCATGAGAATTGAGTTAAAATGCCTAAATATTAATATAATTAAATAAATACAAACTTGAACATTGAAATTACAGAAACCCCTAAAATTGATGATTTGATGGTGTGGTCCTAGGGGTAAATCATTGTGGTGCTCGACGTTGACGTTATGGATGCTTTCGGCGATCAACGTTGTCCTCACCCGGGTTTGGAAGTGTGCTAAACATAGTAAAAAAATCGTATGCCCCAAATGTTTATCGAGGAGGAGTGGTGTACTACGGTGGTAATGGGCTGAAGATATCAAATGTCATTAATGATCTCGGATCTAAATCATCAAAACTAGATCCAGGAAACTCTGATTGATATCCGTGGCCTAAAAAACCCTAGAAATTATATTCGATGCCCAAATCTAGATGATAAGAACTACCCCTAGACTCGGGCGTTGGCTCAAGTTTGGGCAAGGGCTTTGACACCAGTTCAGGCAAGGGCTACGACTCGTGTTTCGGTGCAAGAGGCAGATGTGTGAGTGGATGGGAGTGTTGCCCAACTCATGGCATGTGCAAGGCGACTAACATTGATTACCCACCAAATAAATACGGTTTCCCCATTTTGAAGTACCACTGTATATACTCTAATAAGGGCTCCAAATCGGAAGAAAGATCCATATGAGGTCTCCACCCCATCCGGTTGTTCCATATTACAATATATTTTTGATGCACTACCGCCCAGTAAAATCCTTTTCCCCCTTCTTATTAATTTTGTGGATCTTCCCCAATTCCACTGAGGTGTCGGGATGTACTGTTTGCACCCGAACTGTCGCATTACTTGATTCTCGTGATACCAATCCATTGTATGGAAATTGATAATGGGTGCATTAATGCACCACACATGTGAGTGGATGTGAGTAGATGCGAGAGTAACAATCGCAATGTCTAGGAACGAGTAGGCCATCCAGATAAATTGCACAATTAATAACATTGTTATACTAACACAGGTCAAATAAGATAAATAAAGTAATTACATATCACGAATAACTTAACCCTTTCCCGATGTGTGTCTCAATTATCTGAAAGTATATCGAAATCATGTATGACCTTTTGATACCCAAATGGTACTCCATCTACGAAAGAAGAAAATTTGTTAGAACAAATTTACACAAAAAAAATGTCAAATAATTGTTATAATGCTTAAATTTTATCACCTATTCACGAGTGGAAATACATATGCTTGGTGACTAACTGATGCCAAGAAAGGCATCCGAAAAAGGGCCTAAGACTGTAGTAATATGAACTAGTAGCCTATGTCCACGATACAAAGCTTTGTCATCCGACAAAACTTGCGATACAACATAGCTAATATAGTTGAACCCCAACTATACAAACGGACGTTATGCAAATCAGTTAACAGGGTCAAGTACATCAAGTGAACCTTATTGTTCATATCCGACATGAATACACCTCCTATAATGTGCATAATGTACGCTTAAGCTACGTACATCACGTCCCGCTCAGTAGCAGTACTCGATAAATGCTCGAAATTGACCTTCAACCATGAAAACCTTAAACCCAGTAAGTTATAATAAAGAATGATCGGCTCAAAGATCGTACTTACGCCTATAACCGCACTTCCATCGATAGAGAGCCTGAGTTGCAATGCAACATCCTCCAGTGTTATTGTGTACTCCCCACACAGCAAATGAAATGTGTGGGTCTCCGAGCGCAACCGCTTGACCAAAACGAATATTAAGTCGTATTGTAAATCAAATGTTCAGATCTATAAATCTGGCTAACTCCCAGTATAGGATAAGGCGTTCATCTAGTAGATAGCCTACGCCATTCACACGATCCTTCAATGCGCAATACGGGCCCTTACAATATTAAATTACCAATTAGTTAATATAACCTAATTTAATTCTGCAAATGAATTTGCAATTTTTTTAAGAGGACCCGTGAGTAACAAACAACAATTTTATTACCATCACATTGACTGTTTTTTATATGTGATTATCATCGTTAATCAAAGAATCCATTTAGATATATGTAATTTAAAAAAAAATCAGTTCAATTAGTTTGTTGCAAAAAACACATTTCGGTAACTAATTTGTATTTGAGCATTTTTATCCCACTAATAGGAAAAAACATTATTAAAATACAGACATGAGACACCCTAACACGGAGTTGTTAATAATACATTTTGATAATTAATTTTTAAGGTGGTCCATTTTAAATAATTATCAAAACACATAAATATAATACAATAAATATTACAATAAATGTAATACAATAATATCATTACAAAAATACTAAACAGTTTTGTCCACATCACTTTTTGGCCATACTATTGTAGTATATAATAAACTTATTTTATTTATACTAGTTCGGTAAATAACAAAATAAAAATATCTCATAAATTCCAACTCAATGGTCTCATCTTTTACCTACATAAAAAACAAAAAAAAATTGTTAAAAAAGTAGAAACTATCTAAACATAAAAAAAATACAAATAAAGAAACCCAAAAACATATGTAATGACCCAAAATTTACAGGTATAGGAAAAGTGTATTTTAGGGTTACTATTTTCGTAAAACAGATTCGTAAATATTTTTAATAAATATTTACGAAATTAGATGTGTAGTTAATTAGGTTTTGGTTAGGTGAATTAGTTTGAATTAAGATTGATTAGGTATAAAGATTAAATTGAATAAAGTGTAAAAACTTAATTATAGAATAGACAAAAGTCAAGGGACTAAATCAACAACTAAGCAATAAGTGCCAAGTGTGTGGTAATAGTAAAACACATGTGGTGCAATAAAATACATAAGTTAGTAATAATTACTTATTTACTTATTATATAAATAAATATTATTTTATCATTAAAATATTATTATATTATATTAAAAATTATATTATATTAATATAATGACATAAAATAAAAGAAATAAAATAAATGTATGGGAAATATAATTCCATGTGCATGTATAATGTACATATATTTATTTATATTAAATACATACTTAATATTTAAGTATATGAATAAAATATTATTATATTATAATTAAACAAATAAATAAAGGAAACAAAAAGAAAGAACGAACAGAATTGAAACGAACACGGGAGAGAAAAGAGAGAAAGAAAAAAAAAAGGGAAATTAGAGTTCTAAAGATTCAAAGTTAATTTGGTAAGTCAATTTAGTCATTTTTCTTGTAATTTTAATGTTTTTGGAGTCCTAGAACAAAATGTTACTTGATTTATGTTAAATTTTGAAAGTTAGTGAATTTTTAGATATTGTTCATGTTGAATAAATTGATAAATTAGGAGTTAAATTGATAGAATTTCAAGTTAGAATTGGTTAAAGGATTAAATCGTAAAATAAGTTATAAGTTTTGTGTAATAGGGACTAAATTGAGAGAATTTCAAAATTAGGATTTTATGGAGAAAATTAGAGAGTTAAGTTTAGTTAAGTAGAAATTGAGTGAAAATAAAGAGTGAATGAAGATGAAAATGGAGAAAATTTTAGTTAGAGATTAAATTGGAATTTAGGCAAAAGTTAAATAGAAAATTAAATTATTTTAATTTTCGTAGCTAACGTCGTGCCAGAAACATCAGCTAAGAAGGGGAAAGAGAAAGTTGACGAGGAATAACACGAGGATATACGGTTTGTATTACTATAATTCAAATCTATTTATTATTAATTGTTATATTTTAATTAAAATGCATGGTTAGGTGAGTATTGATATTGAATTGAATAAAATTGAATTGAATTATGAATATATGTGAGTATTTGAAATGTATATTGATTGGAAAGTGGAAAGTGATTTGAATTGAAAGTATGAGAAATTGTGATTGAAGTGAAATTGATATAAATATTGAGTGAAATTGAAATGTGTTTTGAATTCCCTATTAACTAATTGAGTTAAGTCGGATATAATTGGCATGCCATAGGATTGGAAGTGTTCAGGGATACTTCGACCTCGAGTCGATGAGACACTGAGTGCCATACTGTTACTTTTGATAGATTCGATGAAGTACTGGGTACTAACTTACTTCGGCTAGGCCGATGAGACAATGGGTGTCAACTATTACTTTGAATTATCCGATGAGGCACTGGGTGTCATACTGGTGTGTTTTGGTTGGATCCGTGTATCCGCTAAAGTCCGAGTCGTGTTAATAGGGGTAAATAAATGAATTGGTAATAGAAAAGATCTTGAATGATTTTGAATAAGAATTGAAAGAAGATATTAAAATGAAATATTAAAAAAATATATAATTTTTGATATAGTGAGATAATGTTTAGATCTAAGTAAAGAAGTGCTATTTGGAAATAGCTATTAATAAGAAATGATAGAACAACGTATGAACTGATTATTGAAAGACTAATGTTGTAAGATTTTAGATATTAAATGGAATAAGATATTGAATTGGGATATGAAAATGAAATATATGAAATAATGGTTTATGAAATGGTTATTGATGAAATGCATGAAATGAATATTGATATAGTAAGGAGATATATAAATTAAAATGAAGAAAAACTATTTAAGATAGATATTATTATTAAGAAAATTTAAAGTTTAAATGCATGAATGATTCATTGAAAGTAAATGGTGGTAATATTAAATGTGCATATTTATTGTTTTTACCTTAAGTATTTGAATTATAGTAATATCACTGAGTGTATACTCAGCGTACGGTTTGTTACCGTGTGCAGATTAGGTACAATAATTTTGAAGAGTTGTATTTGAGATTGTGAGCATTCATCTCATCACATCTTCAAGTATCAAGAGGGTATGTTTTAAAATTTTGAATAGAATGACATGTACTTAGGAAGATCAAGTATGTTCCAAGTAGTAATAGGGACTAAAATATAAATTATTTAAATTTATTATTTGTTTTTTTTATGTTCAAATATATTTAGTGATTAGCTAAAATTACTTTGGCACCAAATGTAATATTCTTATATCAGATTCCTTGAGTCGAACATGGTATAGGGGTGTTACAACATACCTGCTAAGTTTCTTTCAAACAACCTATATTTCTTACAAAAATAAATAAATAAAAAAATTAATCAAAATCTCAATAAATTAAAAACATTTGTCAAATAAATCAAAAACAAAAAAAAATTACATTCATGTTGAACAAATCACAATAAACACTAAATCACAATAAATAATAAACTAAACAAATAATTTGTAATTATTACTAATAAATACCTTTAAAATAAATTATTTCAATGCTTCCTTCAAAACCCTAAAACAAAAATTTATTCTCTAATCTCCTCTTCTTTTTCTTTTTTTTTTAACAAACAAACAAACACATATACCTTCTTCTTCATCTTCTTTACCCTAGCATATGAGTTTTTCTTCTTTTTTTCCTTCTCCTTTTTTCTCTTTTATCTTCTTTACTAACTTTTTTTTTTATTTTTTACCTTCATTCTTTTTCTTTTCTCTATTGCTTTCTTCTTCTTCTTCTTCTTCTTCTTCTTCTTTTTTTAAACTCCAAAACTCCTTTATTTCTTTAGCATCGAACAAGGGACCATAGTTGGTTATCAGATCCCCAAATTTAAACCTTCACTCACGTGAAGTACCATTGCCTCATCTCATCATGTTAGCTTCCCTTCGTCGACGAGACCTCTCGCTGATATCAATGTCGCCTATCAGTAAGATTTCACTAGTGTGATGTTGCTTGTCAAAGAGGCTTAACCCACTAGTGGCACCTATCAACAAGGCTCCACCAAAAATACCATTTTCGTATTTTGACCCCTATTTTAACCCATTTTGACTCATATTTATCCCATTTTGACCTGTATACGGGTTTTTAGTGTCGTCAATGAAGATGTCTTCACCCATTAAAAAAATGGTGGCTGACATGTGTCAAAAAAGAGGGGTGATGTTGTCTCTTTGACACTCTCCACCACCCCTACCATACCATTTTCGTAATTAATTGAGCTAGTATACCATTTAGATATTTATTAAATTTTTTTATATTATATACGTAAAAAAGCCTAAAATTTAAATATTTAGTTTGATAATAAACCTGCTTGCCCGACCCGAAAGACTGCTTGAAAAGTGGGAGGGTTTGAGTAAAAATATAGTCCTGAAAAATGGGCTTGGGCAAAAAAAATAAAGCTCATTTTGAAAACGAGTCTGACATTGGATAAGGCTTTTTTGGCCCGAGCTCGACCCAAATATAAAAAAAATGGCTACTATTTTTATTGTTCTTGTTGTTTTTTCTATTACTTTTTTTGTTATTTTCTTATTATTTTTTTTCACTGTTATGTTGATACTATTTTGTTGTTATTGTTTATATATTATATAACTTTTATTTTATTTTTAATTTTGTTACTATTTTAGATGCATTTGATTGTTAAGTTGCACATATTTTAGTGTTATTTAAGTGTATATACTTTTTTAAAATTTATTTTCAATTTGTTGAAAATAATTATTTTAATGTTTTTAGTATTATTTATTTATTTATATATTTTTAAAAAATTATATAAAAAAATTAATATAGATGAATTGGACAAAGTTCGAATTTCAACATTTTTTATTTGGGCTGAATTTGGACAAAATTTTAGGTCTATTTTTCGGCCCGGCTCGACCCATGGACACCCGTATCTTAATGAAATAAAAAATTAAATATAGAGAGGGTTAATTCTTTAACATTAACTAGAATTGCGATTTCTTGTCAAACAAGTAATCACGTTATTATTGAAAATATATATCTCAATTCCTAGTTTGAGGAGAAGTTTAAAATCCTACGGAGAAATATAATACGAATTTCCTACTTCCAAAAGAACATGGAAAACATACTTAGAATCCAACAACAATTTCAAAGTGTTGTAAATACCAAAGATCTCATTGTCTTTCCTTGTATCCTCTCTCTTCTTCCTGTTTCAATGGAGAATTCAACTCATCCCCAAAACCCCAACACAATGGCTTCGATGTATTCTTCTTCTCTTGAAGCACTTCAGCTTCCTTTTGAAAATCTCTATCTTTTCGACAATTCGTCTTTGTCTTTGAATGCTTCTTCAGCTGGCGTCTTCCCTGATCCTCAACGGAACCATGGTTTAGGTTTTTCAAGGGTTGGGAGTTTTCGGTCTTGTTTGGATGACTTTACGGGAAAATCTACGAATCTGGGTTCTTCCATGTTCGATAATGTTAACTGGTTCAATGGTTTTTCTAATGGAAGCCCTGGGTTTCAACCTATCTTCAGTTTGGATTCAGAGTATTCTTATGGTTACAGTAATTGGGTTATCGATATGGCAAAGACTGAAGAGGGATCAAAAGATCTCCAGAAATTGTTATCTAATTCAACAAATAGCAATATGATATTTAGTTGGGTTTTCGACTTCATAGTGGAGTTGATGATCGATCAATCCGGTCGCTATTTATTCCAAAAATTGATGGAATCTGCAGACGAAACCCAGTTGCAAATGATACTGGAAAGGCTATTAGTTCCTCACAATTACATTTACTATGCATCACTTCTCAAATATGGAAGCTGTTCAATCAAGAAATTAATCACTGTTCTTGAGAAATCACCATTGATTACTTATGTCATCAAAGCTTTGAGTGACACATTCGAAAAACTGATGATGGATCCGATCGGACACTATGTGATATTCGAGTGCCTCGATGTTCTTGATTCTCAGACTAACGATCCGTTAAACATTCAAGCAATGAAACAGTGTTTGGAACTCGTTAGACACGAGCAAGGATCGGTGTCGATGAGCGGGTTTGTGATCCGAATCAAAGGACCGCGACGAGATCAACTGCTGAATTTGATAAGTAGGAATTCGGCTTTCCTAGCACAAGATCCCACAGGGAACTATGTTGTCCAATGTGTGATACAACTCCAAAACCCTGCGATGAATGACCAAATATTCAGGAATTTGGAAGGTTACTATGTGAAATTGTCGACAACGAAAACCGGAAGTTATGTGGTGGAGCACTGCTTTCTATCGTCAGGGTTGGATCGGGTGATAAACGAGCTTCTTCGAAGTGATCGATTGGTTTCGGTCGCGAAAGATCGGTATGGAAACTATGTTGTTCAAACAGCTTTGAAAGAGAGTAAGAAAAGGGAAATTTCACTTCATGGAAGTCTGGTTGTGAAACTGGAACAACATTTCAAGTGTCTGCAACATGGATATGGAAGAAATGTTCTGTCAGTGTTGAGATCTCTGCAATAAACAAGCTACACGTCTTTCATTTAGCTTTTTTTAGGATAATTAAGTGTTGGATTTTAGTGAAATCTTTGTTGATAGTTCCAGTATTTTTTTAGTGTAGCATCCATTCTTAGTTGGTTTTCTTTTCTTTTTTTTGTTCAGAGTCATTTGTTACTTGTTAGCTATGGAGTCCCTGGTTTTGTTATCAAATGTAATGAATTTTCTTCTTCTTTTTTTAAAATAATAAATGCAATGGATTTTCAATAATTAAATTAGCACACATGAATAATTTTTTTCATTAAATCCTTTGTTTCGGAAAAAAGATAAAATATATGTATTAATCCCAATTACTGTGAAATATTATATGTTATATAATATTGTTTTTCACTCATGTTATAAAAAGAAAAAAAACAACCCAAACACAATTATATTTAGAAAAACTATAAAACCATTTATACCAGCCTCTTTATGTTTAAATTTTATGGTGTATATAATTTTTTAGTTTTTATATAAAAATACAAAAAGATGAAGAATACCCTCATAATAATATTTATTTATTATTTTATAAAAAGAAGTGTTTTTGGTAACTTCTTAACTGAGTTGGAACCCGGTTAATGGGTAACACTAACTCAATCAAACATTTATAAATTAGTATAGAAACTTAAGTGATACATTTTTTTTATAACCGATCATTATAATTCGTTTTATTATTTGAAACTAGTCATGTTTGGATCGAAAGTGACATTCAAATAAAACTCTCTTAATAATAAGGATTGACTCTGGGATTCAAACTTCGTCCAAATATGTGTATATATTGTAGATAAATTTGAATTTCTCATAACAATGTAAAATTTATTATATTTGTCTATAAAAAAAGAAAAGAAAAGAAAAGTGTCAAATAAGGTACTCAATAAATTTCCAATTCTAAATTTGATATATCAAAAAATAAAGAAGAAAAATTGAAATTTGAATTTAAAGAATTGGAGTTCAAATTTTTTTATTTAATATAAAAATAAATTTATAAATCTAAATTCCTGATTATCAAGATTGATTGAATCAGACTGAACCAGTTGAATCGAGAATTAGTCAGGTATTGATACATAGAAAGGCATTGAACTGATTAATTTGAAAATTGATTGAACCAAACAAAAAATTAGTTCAACTGACGGGGCTATGGGTTTCCAACAAGCCACTGTTACATCCATTTCATTAGGAATTGATAATCTTTTAACGATACCTTCTAAGGGATGGCTAGTCCAAGATGCTAAACAATAAAGTTTGATTTTTGGGAAAACACCATCATTTTGGGAATGTACACGCGGTAAAAAAATTACGCCAATCAAGTGAGATATGGTATGCTACAAATGAATATTTGCGACAAGAAATGAATCCTAATTTTAGGATGACTGACTTGTTTAACCCAGTCCATATAATGTCTATCTTAGGAGCTAGAGGAAATGCATCTCAAGTGCACAAATTAGTAGGTATGAAAGGATTAATGTCAGATCCCCAAGAACATATTATCAATCTACCCATTCAAAGCAATTTACGCGAAAGATTGTCTTTAACAGAATATATCATTTCTTGTTATGAAGCCCGAAAAGGGGTTGTGGATACCACCCAGATGCTGAATATTTTATGCGCAAACTTGTTGAAATAGTTCAACACATTGTTGTACATAGAACAAATTATGGTACCACTCGAAAGATTTTTATAAGTCCTAAAAAAAGGACGCTTTTAAAAAGAATTTTTATTCAAACATTAATTAGTACAACTTTTTAATAATTTATTTAATTGAATTGAATTAAATGAATTAATTAAACTAATAAAATCACCAAATTAATTACTTAGATCGAATTCGTGCAAGTTTATCCTAACACAGAAAATAAGCATTTAGATAAAACGAAAAGGGACGCCAAATTTCTGTGATCCACTGAAAGAAGAAAAAAGAACAAAGGCATTCGCTGTTTTGCAAGTATCACCCGAAACGCAGAGTTTTGGTATTTAGGTTACACAGCTAAATCTTGATCATAAAAGCTGTCTACTTGCTGCTTCAGTTATTGAGAGAGAAATGGAATCCCATCTTTAAAAGAATTAGCTGCTTAAACAAAAAGCGATAAAATGGTGAGATATTTTGATGAAAATCATCAACTGTTGTTGTCCAGTGTCAATTATTTTTGTAACTAAAATTAACTCTACTATATTTTGGGTATTAGACGATAAATGGCTATCAAAACCAGCTCTGCTAATTTGAACACTTTGACATCATCCCCTTCAATCGGTGATGTAGCAAACGGTCCATCCTTCCTGAAAATGTTATGGCAATCAGCAACTTGTTTTTCTCCATCTCTAACAAACTTTACGGTATCCTGAAAAGCATTGTTAGAAGTAGCGCGGAAGGCGTTCTGGAAATTCCCCAACAAGCCATCGTAATCATTTTCGCACACCCCGAGTCGCCGAACAGCAACAGGGTCGGTCGTTTGTTTGATAATGTCGGGAATGCGACCGAGGGTATCTTGAATTTGGATAACCGCGAGTGAAGCAGAGACCATGGCAAGGCCACGTACGTCGGTCGTTTCGGAGCGAGGGTCGGTGCCGAGACTTCTCATGCAAAAGTCGTAGTCTTGGGACTGCTTGCAGATGCTTTTAATCAAGGCTACATCCGCAACGACGACTCCGTTGAAACAAAATTAGGCGATTGCTACTAAAATGGTAGCGACGGAACATAAAGAATTCAAGTTACCCATTTTTTTATTTTTTATTTTTGTGAAATAGAGATTACATTATATTATATTATATAAAGATTGAGCGTGATTTTTCAGCTTTATGATTTTAGTTTGCATTAATGGAGTTTTCCATAAAACTTTAATTGCCCTCATGCACTGTTGTACTGATAAAAAATTATCATACCATGTGTTCAAGATTATATATATATAGAAAGAGAGAGAGAGACGATGATGAAAATCTCTTCAAAAGAAAATCTTAAAAATAAGAATAAATTTTATAGATTTAACAATATAATTGATTTGATATCTTATATATTCTTATCTTAAAAAAGGAAGTTTTAATTAAAAAAAGGTAATAATCCTACGTAAATGATCTGATTTTTTTAATGCACTGTCATTTTAAAAAGATTTTGTATAAATTACATTACAATAGATATAAGTTTAAACTTTTTTTTTGGTGAAAAAAAGAAATTTACAAAATTAAGTTACATGGTTGGAAAATGGAATACAAAGATTCTTCTCTTTGTCAACTTTGATTAGTGCTGAGATTGCTTCAGGGGATTTCAATTAGTTGTAGGTCTTCTTTTTCTCTAAAAGCCAATTTGGCTATAAAATCGGCACTTTGATTTTGTTCCTTAGGAATGTAGCGTAGGATCCGATTACTTTCTTGGAATAAGATGCGTTGTATCCTTCTGATTAGAGCAGAGTGTGAGGTCTTCAAGACACTTCCGTGAATAGCTTTAACTACCTTCGTACTGTCAGATTGAATTACAACATTAACCTCGCCACTTTGCTAGATGAGTTTTAGGCCATCAAGAAAAACAAAGTTTCGCAGCAAGGATTCAACAATTACCTAGGTATTTATTATAACCTAAGATCCACTCTCCATTTCTGTCTCACAGCACTACCCCTGCAGTTTTAGCCTCTGAGTCCACTCTAACAACATGATCTGTGTTAAGGTAAGTCCATTCTCCTGCCAATGGTTCTCCATGGGTCGATTCAGTTTCAACATCTGCAACTTGTCTACTTGCCAAGGAGAAGTGCTTAGCCCAAGACACCGAGATTTTAATTATCTCCTTCGGGCTCCACGATTTTTCTTGGCAAATGAAGAGATTATGTTTCTTCCATAGGCGCCAAGCCAAAAGTCCGAAGAGGCACGCCCACTAGTTTCTCCACCGTGAAAATTTGGGTTGACCTGAAAATTAAGAGACAACCATTCGTGCAAACCTTTATAAACTAAATTATTTTTGATTTTATACTTATTATTAATACGTGAAGTGTTGTTAATTACTTGGTACAAAAAAACCATAATATTGATTTAATTATAATTATTAAATATTAAAAATGATTAAATACACAAGTTAATTTTTTAGTAGTGGCCTAAATTAGTATTGATTATGAAATTATTTGCTTTTATTTTGACTGATTATATTTAGAAAATAATATTTTTTATTTCTTTTTAAATAGAATTTAATTATATTTAGAAAATAATATAAAAATCAGTTCCAATACTCCTGAATCAGTAATTGGAAAACTAAAATTACGTTTAACATTTTGGAAAGTATTGAGATTTTATATATGTTTAACATTCCCATAAAAGTGTGTCCATTTAGTAAACCCCCAATTTCTGCATTACGTTTTTATTCAATATTTCTGCACTAATACATTTGAGGATTCGATTTTTCTCAACACTGATGGAGCAGTGCAATTGGGATCTGGTCTTGCTGCTGCAGGGGGAGTTGTTCGTGATAAGGAAGGAAATTGGATCGTTGGATATCATCGCTTCCTCGGTAAATGTTCAGTTTTTGATGCAGAACTCTGGGGCATTCTCGACGGTCTTAAAATTATCCAACACAAAGGACATTTTCATGTCACCATTCAAACTGATAGCTTGGAAGTTGTCAAAAGCATCCTCGGCAACTCTTCTACTAATTCACCTCAGCTTTGATTAGGCGATTCTGCAATATTTTGTCTCAGGAAAATCATTAGATTTTGAAATATATTCTAAGGGAGTATAATCAGGTTGTGGATTGCTTAGCTAAGCAAGTTTTGATGGAAAAAGCTAACTTGCAAGTGTTCGATATTCCACCCGAAATTACTAATTCCTTTATAGATATGGATAGGCATACATGCAGTTTTTATGCTTAAGTTTATTTTGTAATTTACTAGTTTGTAATTTTCTGCACTAAGTTTGTTATCCAAAAAACCTGGAATATTTCATATTCAACCTTATATTTATATTATATTCCTTAAATAGTTGTAATTGATTTATTTTTAAAAGGGATAAATTTTAAAATTATACATGAACTTTAATTTAATGTGCAATTTGATATATGAACTTTACTTTGGTGCAATTATACACATGAAACTTTGATTGTGGTTCAAATGTATAAACATTAAGCTTTAATTTTGAATCAGTCATTTACACCTAAAGAAATAGACACATCAATTTATTTTTATATTGGATAAATAATATTATATGCATATGCAATATATAAATATAAAATTATGTTATATCAATAATTGTGTTAATAATTTATAAGAATTAGATCAAATCAAAATTTCATATATAAAATTATACAAAATCAAAATACGTATATAGTATTGCACATTAAACTAAAATTCATATATAACTCTGAGATTTATCCATGAGTTAAATTATGAAATATTTGTTAAATACTATTTATCAACATTTAAAAAAACATTATTTATGGTTTTTTATAATAATTTATATTGTCATTAAATTAATATTTGACAGATATAACGTTCTCAACAAGAGCTTAAGGAGCATTGCTTTGCTACTCATAAAACTTGAAGATTATGTATGATTTTCAATTACAAGACTTCAGTCTAAATATTTATATAATTGGTAATTTATATTTTAAAAATATATATTAACGATTATAATAAATTATCAATATATTAAAAAATTTCTAAACAAATAAAAAATTAAAATAAAACCGTATGCAATCTATTGATTCAAGGAAATATGATAATATGATTACAACACATCTAATTTTATCTAATTACTCTAGCATTTCATATTTATTTATTTCCTTAAAATTCGAGCCATCAAACCGTTGGCACTTGAGCTTATAAGGTCGAGGGACTATCTCCATGTTGCTCGAACGAGACGAGGTACCCATACCTCCCAGATCCATCGTAGGAGAAATAGGCGAAGCTTCCTTAGGAGGAAAACCAGGTGGAGGATCACCTAAGATGCCTTTGCCCATTTCTGGTGATGGACCAGCAGAAGGAGCATTAGTTGGTTTACCCAAATACTGCTCAAACAAGCATCTAACTTAGTGTCCCACTGCGAGAGTTCGACTTGAAGTTTGACAACTTCCTGCTAAAGGTGACCAACATCCTTTTGCAACTGAGTGGTGACCCCATCGCCTACCATTGAGGATCGTATTATATCACATCATTTTTATTGTAATTGATGTGGAGGATCACTTCAGCTGTTCAGTTGAATTTGTTAATGACTCAACAAATACATAACCTTTTTCATCTTATCAAAATTAAAAGATCAAGGGTTGAGTTGTTTAAAAGAAATTAAAGTTAAATTCAAAAATAAAACAAAACGTTAAAGAGCTACATTCACATTAGGTGTAAATTTTTTTTAAGAAGCTAGAAGACGTTTAAAGATTCATGAGAATTGTCTTTAAATCACTTTGCTATTTAGCAAAGATATATTGGTGTAATTCAGTCGAAAAGGTTGCAATAAAGATATAAAGGTGATTTTAGTGGAAATGGGCACTTCTGATTCAGATATAGTAGAGTGTGATACATATAACCATATGTATATATAGCTGCAAAACATTACAATATGGTCCATTTCTGCAGACCCTTCTCTTTGATTAACAGGACTCGTTTGGGAATTAAAACACACATTTCCAACTCGGACACCACACCACAAGTTGGTACCATAAACTTTCATCAAGAAGTAAAAAAAGAGAAATAAAGAAAGAAAAAGAAAAAAAAAAAGAAGCAAAACCTAATAGCTTTTATTCCTCAACCTCTCTAGGGAAAAGGACATTGCTTACTTTTTCTCTACAGCTATACGTTTAGTAGTAGTTTCTTTTTTTTTTTCCTGGATCGTTGTTCTTCTAAAACAGAGCTGGCCATGTTGTTTATTATTAAGCCGCTGATGGGGCCGTTACGTATTGGACTTTACCAGCTTCTGAGAGTGCCACCAGGAACGGCTGCATGTTCACCGACTCTGCCGCCTCTCCTTCAACAATGGTTGGTTTCTCGTAATCAAGAGACTCGTCGTTGTAAATATCCCACCATTTCTGAACCAACATCTTCACGTCTTCTCTTTGCATGTTCTCTTCTTTCCCTGTGTACCTCCATGGCTTCGATCCCTGTTAATAATTTTATTCAGTGACCGTTATGATACAAAATATATCTGTATCTATAGACGTTGTTGGTTAAACTTCTTACCGCTGCACAGTAGTGAACAACCTTCACTTTGTCAAGCTCCACATTCTCAGGATGACGCCATAACATGGCGAGAACCAGGTTGTAGACCAAAGGAATTGGCTTGTAAATGTCCTTAAAGTACATGTTCAAAAAGTCCTGCTCGGCAAACGGGGTAGGAGGGGTGATTTTAAGAGTAGCCAAGAGGCTTTCATAGGTGGTAAGACTGGGCTCAAACACAAACATGCCAGCATTGAAGTAAAGTGCAGGTGGCTGACCCATCTCGGCGGGCCACTTGACCTTGTCAGGGCACTGTTGGCAGTAACCGATCTTGAATTGTGGGGTATGACTCCACGTTTTCTCACAGAAACAGTCCATTACTGCGTAGAATTGCCCATCAGGTGAGTCGAATAGGTGATCAATATTCTCGTACACCTGAATATCCCCGTCCAGGTATATCATCTTACTGTACTCCACGAACTGCACCCACCAAAATTAACCCCGGCATTAATGGAAAAGAAAAAAAAAACTATACGACTAAAATTCAAACATCATGCAAAGATTTTGCACGAGAGGTTGCCACGTGTTCATTCAGTGTGACGTACCTTCCAAATACGGAGCTTGGAATAGTTGATGACGTAGTAAGCCATGGCGAACTGGGTCTGATTCTCGGGCGGGTAAACGGGTTCGATCTCTCGGACGATACACCCCTGGTTCTCCAGAATCCGCCTGTGCTCCTCGGGAACGGCGGGCAAAACGGCAACCACTAAAGGGTATGCGGATTTCACCTTCCTTAACCCTTTGGCTAACCCTACAACGCCTTTCACGTAATCTCCATCGCCAGCCAAGAAGGTAACGTAAGCTCGCTTGGGCAAGGTGACTGGTTTAGCCAACACAGTTGGTTTAACACCTGCTTGAACCAGTTCAGGAGCCATGAGAATGTGTGTTACTTGGTGAGATATATAGGATGGAGATTGAGATCACTGATGAAGGAGGACTGAAGAGAGCCCTTACAGTTATAAGCTTTACTTATGGGGTTTATTTCGTTGTACCACTAGAGACAGCCGAAGGGTGTTTAAATAGAAGCTGAAAATATTATGTTTCATACTTTAATTTCTGGTGATAATTTGATGTGTGCCATACACGTGTCCTAAAAGATGATCCAATGGTGGCAGCATTGATTCCGAGAAGGTTCTAGACATGGGACTAGCGTAGTGGAAGACGCTAGCTAGCTAGAACCATCTTTTACTATTATAAAAAATTATAAAATGATAATTAAATTATTATTTAATTTTATTTTTTTCATTAATCGATCGGATAATTTAAAAGTGAAAATACTTAAAAATTTAAGATAAAACTTTCCTTTTAAAATTGTTTCCAATCAAATCAAATCTATGATTATGAAATCAAGGGCATCCAATCAAAACTCGAGTATCCAAGTACAGTGGGGAGATCTGTATTTATTTTGGTAAATGTAATTTAGTGGGAAATAATTAAAATTTCCAATGTAGAAGAAAAGCGGAAGCAGAAACACTGTGATTTATGCCTTGCTTGGTGTTGGGATGTGGCAGCAAGATTCTGGACCAAAATCAAAGCCTTGAATCATGTAGAAGAATCCTTCTTTTTCAACCAAATGGTGTTTGTAACCCTAATAATAAATCAACTTATAATATAGGTGCATTAATGGAGGAAAAAACCTCTCTTTTATTGGTAGAATCATGAATATTCGAGAGTTATGAAGGAGATTTTGTTGATTTTTGCCACCTAAATGACAAGTGCATACTTAATATTACAACAATTAATAATTACCCTTATAAAATATTTGTAAATGCCATATGTTTTTAATAGGTAATTAGAATGATTAAGGCTATGGGCATGTGAAAGTGGCTCTAATTGTTGCAATTTCCACGACCATTAGTACCATGATTCCATATTTATTCTTCATAAAATGTTCCTACTATTACAAACTAAAATCTTAATTTTTGCCTCCTTTAATTGCTCGCCTTCGCCCTGATTGAGGTTACTTTACTATCTAAATTCTAAAATTTGATGCTTATGGTCGATCCCTCTAATGTAATATATATCTTTTTCTTTTCTTTCAATAGTTTTAATAAAATGTCAATCCAAACTTGCCTTGGATGATTTTTGAGATTTTTAATTTATAGTGGGTTATGTTTAAATCATTTCATTTATAAATTTGATTATATTTTATACATTCAAATATATATTATTTATATTTATAATTATAATTGTACTTCCACTTATCGAATCTAAATTGTCCTTTAAATTATACTACTATGTTGTCAATTTTTTTTATATATATATATAAAAAAAAACCAATGATCTTTTAAAGAACATAAAGAAATTTGTCACTTTTACAATGTATATTTTAAAGATATTGTCTATTTTTTTTGTCTTTATTTGTTAAATCAAGTCAATTAAAATTGGAACTTAAAATAAATTTTCAGTGGGAAACTATATTTTAGTTGAAATGATAAATTGAAGATTTTTAAGATTTTAGTTGTTGAAAATTGAAATCATATATGTATAAATTAAGTGTGAATGAGTTAACTTTAGTTGAATCAATTATTTAGTTCAATATTAGTAATTGTTAATTCTAATAATAATTTTTGATATAAGGTAATAGTTGGTATAATGAAAAATATCACTTTTCTAAGAATTTGATTAATAAAAAAGTGATTCTAATATTTAGTATTTCGAAATTTATTATTTTTCTTGAAATCTAATTTTTTTTTTAAAGTCTCATGAATATGACAATATAATTTACATGAAAAAGTTACGGAATTAAGACAACGGAGGAATCTCACTTTTGACTGCAGAGGAGGTAAAGTGAAAGAGATTTTCCTGTTCCTCTGGGCCTGCGTGCTACAGTTAACATGCATAATTTTTAATTTTTAATAAAGTGGGAAGGGTGGGGCCCAACTCCAGCACTGAAATGTTTAGTTTAACATGTGGAAATAGGGTCCCAGCTTGTTTGGTGGTCATGTCACTCCGCGTGGCACCTTCTCCGAACTTTGAATCACCGACATGTTTGTACCACATCGGTCAAGTGAGGAACCTGGTTTCCACTATTTTGTTTGCCTGCTTAATATTTTTGTTGGCGCAGTCTTTAGGTAAAAATCCATCTTATATTACAAAGCCATTGTTAAAAGGATTTCACAAATCAACTTTTAAAATTTTGCTTTTGGATAAATTCATTTCATATCTAAATGTATAGTATTTTCAATTTAACGAGTGGGATTGAATTTAAACATTATGTTAATATATTTTAAATTTGTTCATCTCAAATATAAAATTAAAATTTGTGAATGATTAACTTAAAATTATTTTAAACTCCTACTATATTTATATTTAATAATTTAATTTTTTTAATATTTATATTATAATATTATATATTACTATAAAATCAATTTTTATACATCATAAATTATATAATATATAAAAATAAAATAAAATAAAATATTATATTATATTATAAACATAAAAAAAGCAAATTGAGTCAAACTCGAATTTTAAAAGTTTGAACTCAAATCCAACCTATTTCTTAAAACCTCCAATTTTTAAAATAAAACTTTTGACTTGAAAAATTAACTCAACCCTTAAATAAATTTAATATCATTCGCTTATAATATTTTTCACAAATGAATATTTTAAAATCATATATATATTTTTGTTAGCATACTTTTTAAGAAAACTTTTTTCAACCTAAAAATTTCTTAACAA
The DNA here is from genome assembly GCF_007990345.1 of Gossypium hirsutum. Lineage (NCBI taxonomy): Eukaryota > Viridiplantae > Streptophyta > Magnoliopsida > Malvales > Malvaceae > Gossypium > Gossypium hirsutum. The sequence goes on along the minus strand of NC_053430.1, from coordinate 27,563,769 downwards.
ACTTATTTTTTCAGAAACACATTCCGTAAATTCTTGTCGTTCTAGGCAGCGTATTTGTCGGTGTACTTAGATGAATAGTAGCTTTTTTATAAAATTAATTTAAAAAATTTAATTAATTATATAAATGACTCATTTATTATTAAACACGTAAATAATTTAAAATTTATATTGAAAGTTGATGGCGTTAAAGGAGTTAAAGAATTTGACATTACCAACATGCTATGTCAGCAACTAAGAAAAAATTAATTTTTTGATAGAGTTATGTATAATGGCCCCCACATGTATAAATGCTAGTGAAATACTATAATTTTTGAAAAAAATGAGAGGACTTTAAAAAATATTTTTCATTTTCTGGTGGAGCCAAATAAATTGGTGTCAGTAGTTTCCAAAGCTGCAATGTGATTTTTTTAAAGTTTTTTAAAATTTTAATATACTTAATATATATTTTTAATGGGAAAAGACAAAAAATATTTTCTTAATATATTTAAAATTTTAAAAAATTTAAAAAATTTAAATATATTAAAAAATATTAAGTATAACCAAATTTAAAATTTTAATATATTTAATATATTTAAATATATTAAAAATTTGAACATATTAAAAAAAATTTAAGTATAACTAATTTTAAAATTTTAATATATTTAATATAATTTTTAAATAGGTAAAGACAAAAAAAAATTAATATATTTAAAAGTTTAAAAAACTTTAAAGAAAAAAAGCGTCATTGGAAAAAGGTGTGGACAACTTTGGAAACTGGTAGCGCTAATTTATTTGGCTCCAAAAAAAATGAAATTTTTTTAAAAGTCCCTCCATTTTTCAAAAATTGCAATATTTCCTTAGTTTTTAAACAGGTGGCGCCATTCTAAATGGCTCTACCAAAAAATTAATTTTTTTTTATCTCGGCTGCTAACATGGTATGTTGGTGATTCCAAACTCTTTGGCTCTACTAGCTATTACTGTAAATTTTAGGTCATTTACGTGTTTAATTAAAAAATAGATCATTTATGTAATTAATTAAAATTTTTAGGTTAATTTTATAAAAAAAAGCCCTTAATAGTCTATTTATTTGAAAATCAGGGTAAAAACATCGCATATGGCAACTCGCATTACTTCACTAATTCTCCCTCTTAACTCACTTTTATTTTTAGGGTTGAAAAATATTTTTGAAAAATGTTAGTAAGAAATTGGTGTAAAAAATATAATTTGGTAATTTCAAATGTTTAATATTTCCTTTAAAACATGCTTATTAAAAAGTGTGATGGAAATTTAAAATATCGTTTTTAGATATAACATTGGAAAGTAAAAAAATATTAGTTATTTTAAATTATTTAATTTGATAGTATATGAAATATAAATTTTAAATACATTTTAAGTAATTAATGATTAATTAGGTAAATATGTTGACTTTTTTTCAAAGTATCTCTTTTTTTTTAAAAAAAGATTAATTTTGGAGTGAGTGTGTGAAAACACGTTCAATTGAAAACACTACCCAAACTTGATTTGTGGGGGAAAACTAACAAAAATTGGTCGGAATTCCACAAGGAATATATCGACATTTGGGATTGTAGGAACAAATTCATACCCATGTGTGAAACTTTTTATGTACCAGAAATGACAACCTTTGTAGAGTACATGCTATGGTTTAGACACCATGGGAAGTCATATAAACTATCAGTACAAGCGAGGAATACGCAAATTCGTTTGAAAAGGCTACGACGACTGCCCCGAAATACTAAGTTCGGACCACTTGGCGCGACGAGTTTGTCATCGGTTCTAACTCAACAAGGGGCATCGATGTCTGCACCACATCTTGGTTAGTTCCCATCGTATTTTCCTATTCTTTTCACTAATCTCATGTATTTTACACAAGCACGACATTATGCACCATCGCAACACCCTGCAACTACACCTTTTTTTGTGTTTGTTTTTCGCACTATACCAACATATTACGCATATTACACCTCGATGACAATATCGACCTCGACCCCAATGCTGAGTATCCGCCAAAAACAATGATTCTGGGATATTATCTGCAATCGGCTTATGCGACACCGTACACTTATTCGTTGATAGTGTCACAAACACCCCAACACCATTATTTTACCAAAGTGGCTCATCTTTGCAACCACCTTCTCGTAGAATAGATGCAACATGATAGGAGGCAAAGATGACACCGTACTCAACCATTGAAGAAGGAGATGAAGATGAAGACGGGGGTCAAGGTGAAGATGAATACGATGAAAAGAAAGAGCTGAAACCCCAACTTGTACGAAGATATCCTACCTGCAACTATCACTCACCGTCTTGTGGTACACATTCGGCCCGACAACGCTGATGATGTTGTTTTCCTTTAGTTTTATGATGTAAATATATTTGGTATCAATAAAATATTATCATTTTTTTAGTTTTATGTTGTAACTTATAGTTTGTTTTGTTAGATTCTAATGTATATTGTATACAAATTTTCCATCCATAATATTTGATATCAATAATTTAATGATAATTTTATAAAATCTTAAAGTTAAATTATTAAAATGTAAAGCAACTCATAATTTAATAATATTAAATAAAATATACCCAAAAAATAAATCCGATACTTTGAGAGAGAGCCTCAACCTACTCATTACACCTAGTTTATCCTTATTCATTATTTCAACATGGAATACAAAATAATGAATGGGGTAAAAACTATCTATCACTTAATTTCTATGAAAAACTCAAAATAAAACATGTAACATCCCTCACCCGGTCCAGTCACCGAACCTAAGCTATAAGAAGCTACCATAATTGACGAAATAGTTGCATGCAAAATTTTAAATCCAAAATTTAATTAAACATTGAATTATCTCACACATATACACAAATCATGTTTTACAAACAAATCCAAGTCTAAATCGAGCTTATGAAAAATCTAATGCTGACTTGAGATCAAGCAAGAACCATTTCTAAATTAAAAAAAAGGCGTGTAACCTCCATCCGATAGGCCGAACGACTGACCCTATGAGAATGTGTTATTTATTTACTTGGGATTAGTATAAATTGAACAGAAAAGAGTGTTGAAATATCTATATTTTTAAAGTTTACAAACTCATCCTATGGAAGTCAGGTTCCAAGGTGACGGTGATTTATACAGTCACAAATTTAAGTCTAAATAAAAGTCCCAGTCGACAGTCATTATGCGATTACAGGTTGGAATATAACTTGGGGGCCAATTGATGATCGTTATGCGGTCACGAGTTCAAGATTTTTGGATACCTGAAAATGATGCCTTATAAATACCATACATAAGTTTGAAAGCATAATCATAGGGAAAAACTGAAGGGCTTCTTGATATAATCAACTTATTATTTGTTCACATATCCATCAAAGGCAGTGTCTTCAATCTCCATCTTATCCGAAACCCTAGTCTGAGTTCAAGGAAAGAGGACTCTTATAGGGGATCTATTGTGACGGTGGAAACATTCGCTCTCCCCCTGAGAGTCTTCTTGTATCCAAGTTGGTCTCGGGCTTCAAATAAGAAGGAATGTTAAAGTATTACCTTTCGTGAAAATGGAGAAAATACTTAAGTTGATTGCACAAGAAAGCCTCTTTACTTTTCCCAATGATTATGACTTCAATCTTATGTATGATGTTTATAAGCTAACACATCCAGGTATCCAAAAAGCTTGAACTTGAAACCGCATAACGACTGTCAATTGGTCTCCCAAGTTATACTCTAACCTATGACGGCATAACGACCATCAATTGAGACCTTTATTTTGTAACATCCATAACCCGATTCCATCACCTAACTAAGGTTACGACATGTTACTGCACAATTCAGAATAATCAATAATAAATAGCAACATGTTTCCAAATTAATTTAATAGAATTTCATAATTATTCAGATCAGAGTAATACATACATTTATGGGCCTTAAATTGAGTTCATGTGGCCTTAAAATTAATTTAGAATACAGTTAGGGACCAATTCGAAACAAAATAGAAAGTTCAGTGGAAATTTAAAATATTTCAAAACAGGGGTCACACAACCATGTGACTCAGCCCAGGCCGTATGGTGCAAGGGCATGCTTGTGTGACAGCTCGTGTCCAAGGCCGTGTGTGCTTAAAAATATCCAAATTTATTCTTATATCTCACCCAAATACACAATTACCTTAACCAATTTATCTTACAAGTCCACAAGTCTATAAATACACTTTAGGACAACTAAAATATGCCATTTTATTCATCAAAACACAATAAAGTATCACATACCAATCACATTATAATGTTCATGTTTTTCATTATCAAGAAAACCAATTATAAACCATACCAACTTAACATGTTACTTCTAATTCATGACCCCTTTACACAAACCTACTTAAAGTTTAACAAATATCTCATAAAGACTATTATTCAAACATCAAGCATACCAAATTTCCACTTATCTATGAAATATAGCATTATAACCTTTGCCCTATTACTTCACACAACCATATAACTTGCACCAAAGTTGGTACCATACATTCATGCATCAAGTAGTTATAAATATATACAGGATATAAGCATATAAAATTATACTACATAAGCAATTATGCATCTTTACACACACAAAATACTTTGCATTCAATTTCACCTACCGTACCTAATTCATGCTAATTTACCATTTCATGCTCATCCATTTACTTTATCTTGAGACTAACACGCATACCACATTAGTTACTCATAACACAATAACAAAGCATATCACATACTCATTACAAAATACTTATGAACCATTACAATCATGACCAAATGTTCCTATTACATGATATATAAGCCAAGATATGTTCAGAAGCTACCAAATGATCCCTGGATAGTGTGATTTCTTCGTGCTAATCCGATCTCCCGATTCACGAATGTATCTACAAGAAATAAGACAATTGATATGAGTAAGCTTTCGTAAAGCTTAGTAAGTCCGTCTATTGAATTATAAAGCTTAGCAAATTACGCATAATAATTCAAATAATAAAATTTATAAAGAGTGTTCCCGACAATAAGGTCCTTAACAGAGTTCCTGTCAATAATAGCTTACAACGGTGAGTTATGCTCAAATAATAGTACAAATTAATTTTCACATTTCAATAACATTTAGTGATCATTAAAACAATGCCCGATGAACGATATATAGATACGAGTACACGGTTAACCATCCAACACAGCATATGCTCATAAGAGCCAGTACCATCCAGCACACTAGATGCTCCTAAGAGCCAGTACCATCCAACACACCATATACTCATAAGAGCCAGTACCATTCAGTACACTAGATGCTCCTAAAAGCCAGTACCATCCAACACACCAGATGCTCATAAGAGTCAGTACCATCTAGCACACCAGGTAACACTGTAATATAACACGATAGTCCGTAACAAATGTAATACCTTGACATATCCAGTGAATAGAGAATAAACAAAAATCATCTTCACTACTCAGACCTGTAGTGCATACATAATAACCTATTGGCATACCGATTGTACCCTACCCTACGTTCATTGGTTCAAGGCGTTCCATCACAGAACAATATGTAAATGTCTCACTATCTCATATTCATTATACAAGCATTAGTTTAAAAACCAAACATTCATCGACTCAGAATATCTCAATCAGTGTTCGAAGTCATATCAATTCATTATTTCTATTTTCAATTACATGCATCAATACAATCCGAAATTATACAATTAAGTTCATATATTAAATTTAAAATTTTTTTAAAATTAAACTGAACGAACTTACATGACTAAGTTGTAACAGTGACAAAAGTACAGGGACTATTCTGTAATTTTCTTTTTTCCCTAGTTTTCCATTTGTTCTTAATCTAAAATAATAATTTCATTCAATTCACTAATTCCAACAATAAAATTAAATCATTTTATGCAATTAAGTACTTTTTTACTTTTTTACAAAATTACCTCAATATTTTACTTTTATACAATTTAGTCCCTAAGCCCAAAACATGCAATTTGACCAATTTTAAGTAAAACCCAACCTTGTCGTATCATGTATAATCTCACTACAACCCATTTTTATAGCTAATTCACATCAAGTCCTTGAAATTTTATCACTTTGATAATTTAGTCCTTAAACATTAAAATAATCAAAAACTACTTTACTAAATAATTCTATTTAACAACCAAATTTAATAATCTACCATAAAACTTCAAGAATATCCAAAACTCATCAATGGCACAATCCCTAATCTTTTACTGTTTTGAAAATGGAGTTATAGGTTAGCTGAACCTACTTGCAACAATCTCAAAAACATAAAAATTATAAGTAGGTTAAAATTGGCTTACCAATTGAAGAGAAAACTTGCCTAAAGCTTCCTCCAAATCTAAAAATGGTGTTTCGACCTTTAGGAAGAAGAATAAAAAAGATAACACATTAATTTGACTTTTATTTTAGTTATAATTTACTTATTTACCTAATTACAATTTTAGCCTTTACATTATGAATTATAAAATAAATAAAACATGTCAATATTTTTCCATCATATGAGAATATGTGTAACTACAATTTAAGGAAGGTTTATTTGCACAATTGGTCCTTCAATTATTTTAAATTTTAACTAGATAAGCTTATTTTGAATTTAACTCTAAACTAATTAGGACTATATGAGCAAATAGGCCAAAAGTTAGTAGATTTAATCATATCTACCACGGCTTGGATTTTTTTGACAATGGTTTAATTACCATTTTGGTCATTTTACTATTTTAAATCTATAGTAATTAACTTTTACATCTTTTACAATTTAATCCTTTTACCTTAATTATGCAGTAAATCATCAAAATTAGTAGGCCAAACATCAATTCATATATAATACGACTCAGTAAATATTTAATAAAAATATTTATGGCTTTAAATTACAGAAACGAGGTCTTAATATCTCACTTTCAATAACTACTTGCCTTTTGAACTAAACCACTTATACTAACTTTTAATTCAATTAGTTAAAATCCTCAAATCAAAATTCATTATAAAAATTATTATTAACCCGTATAATTTAAATACTAACTATACAAACTCACTCGTCAAATTTTTGGTCTTGAACCCGCTATTTCCAACACCACTAAAAAACGGGTTATGACAACTCTCCCCCCATAGGAAATTTCATTTTTGAAATTTTACCTCGCAGTACCTATTTATTTTGAAATTAGCCTCACGAACTAAAATCATCATTGGCTAATCCAAATATGAAAGAAAACAATCCAATAACCATATCGAATAACGTGAACTTTATCTTCGGTTTCACTACTTAGGCCTGTCTCACTATTTAGTTTTCGTTCAATTCAACCAGTATAACGGGGTTCTACATTTCCTAGTTATCTTTAAACTTGAATATGCAGTATCATAACATGTCTTCCAGTACTCGTATTACCACTCTACTTGCCTATTTGCCTGCGGTGAAATGCTGTACTAAAATTAATTTTGATGCTCAGAGCCTCACAAAGTTTACCCTAAAAATCTAGAAGTAAATCTCGGATCAGTATAAAAAATAATAAACATTGACACTCCATGAAATTTGACAATCTCTGACACATATGACTTGGCTCATTCTCAAACAGATAATCAGTTCTGTCTGGAGTAAATAAGCTGGTTTTGTCAATCTATCAACTATAACTATGTTCAATATTTCTTTCTCGGTGATATAGGAATACCAGTTACCAAAATCCCTCGTGACTCACTCCCATTTCCACTTAGGAATCATGTCAAGCTGTAATAATTCCGACAATACTTGATATTCAGTTTTTATTCGAAAGAATAAGATCTGTGCTGTTGCGAGGTTTAGATAGAATGTCTCGTTTAACTTCGAATTATTTAGAACATACAATCTATTACGATACTACTTCATGCTATCGGTATCCACTGCAAATTTCGTAGACAGTACACTTTGGATTTAATCTCGTTTGGCTATTAGTTTCCAAATCATCATCTTGCAATCTCCTGAATTCTTTATAAAAACAACAGTCTAGTTTTCAATTCAGAAAATATAGAACAATTATTAAAATCAAAACATTCTTTCCCAGATTCAAACTGGGTCAATACAAAACTTCCATCAATAAGACTTCCGACTAATCATAACACTCAGAGGTATTTTTAGAATTTTCCAAATAGCAATATAAAAGAAATTGCTTGGATCTATACGAATTTAGTCTGCTGAGTTTTCATAATCAAGAAAATCAACCTCCCTGACCCAAAACTCAAACTGTTTCCCATGGAAAGTTTGTAGTACAATATTTCTCAAATATTGTGCATGCTCAGATGCTGTTTTAGAATAGATCAAGATATTATCATTAAGCACAATTGTAACAATATATATATCTAGATGAAACTAAAAAACTCATTTTATCAAATCCTTTCATTAACAGAGACATTAATTAATCCAAGCAACATTACCAGAATTCATATGGGTCACATCAAGCTTCAAAGCAGTTTTTCAATATACCACAATCTTTAACTTGCAACTGATAATAATCAGATCTATATTTACCTTCGAGAACACTGTTACGCCTTTTTAACTGATCAAACAGGTCGTTTATACAAGATAAAATAATTTATTCTTTGTCCAGAATTTATTCAATTTTCACATCCAGACAGAAATCCCAGAATTTCTTCAGGATATAGATCAAGAAACCCTTTTGCAATCGGTACATGATAAATTTTTTATCCTATTTCTTGAGTATCAAGTAGACAGACATATAATATACCAGAAATATTTTACAATCATCTAAGTCATTTTCTATATAGAGATAACTGAAATAACTCTGGTTGTACTACCTGATTTACCAGACTCACTACGATTATTTCACTAGTCTGACATTTCAAATCAATTTATTTCTGTCTACGGTTTACTACAGTATCATATAACTTTTGCCAATTTATTCCAGAATAATACCAAATTCGTAAAATGGTAAAACCATCAAATCAATAGGAAAGTCACAGTCATAGATTTTCAGTAGATAGTTTCGACATACCAAAATAACCATTACACTATAACCCATTAGATTATGACTCAAATATCAAACTAGATTGATTCAAGAGATAAATCCTTATCTGCTACTAATATAGTGTAAATATATGAGTAAGTTGATCCAGTATCACCCAGTGTATATGGATTAAATAATATCAAAGAGATAGAACGTACCATAAATAATTTCAAATGTGGTAGCTTCAAATCTAACAATCTATGTCTTTGATCCCACTACATTTAATTCCAGTGTTATTACTTTGATCAAGGCATTTGCTTTTCTGATACGTATATATGGTTTAACACTATTCACAAATACAATTTGCATGATTATCTTCATTGACCTGTACAAATTTCTTTCCAGATGACATTTAACAATATTTCTCTTCTGAATTCAAATCTAAAGAAATCCCAGTTAATCCTATTTCTTAGTACAACTATTTTTAATGTCGACTACCATTTATAAACCCTATTTATTTATCAAAGACATGATGCATCTGAGATAATCATCAAAGAAGCAAGCCATATCTTCAAAATTCCCTAGATATTTCCAAACCAGTACCAAGTCCTAGTCAGGTCATCACTTGTTTTACCTTTAAATTTCTCAGTATCATACCTTCTATTTAATTAATCAAAGGTTGTCGAACTATTTTAGTCTGTTGAGGACCCAAGGATGCCATAAGGAACATATTAAAGGGGTAGAGGTTGTAAGGCCACTAAATTAACTCGCACTAATTATGTAAATCACTAACTCATTAAATCAAAAAGACATTTTGTCTTCACTATCCGACATTTACAAAACTGGTAAACTACAACTTACCTATTGTTTAAAAGTTGAAATATCACCTTTATCTTTTACCTCTTCAAGGTCAATACAATTAGATTCTATTAACATTCATTAAATCTATAAGAAAATATTCTTACCCTCATTTTTTGACAATTGTAGAACTAGTATACCTTAACTTACACCAAAGTTACTAGTCAAAAGGTTACTATTAACTTCATTGGTTTCACCATATTCAGAATCAAATGACATCATTAAAATCTACAAGGAAACATGGGTTAGATCGGATCAATCAATATCACACTTTCTTAGGTTTATATGGCATGCAATTTCTATACTTCAAACACAGTATGTTTAGTCCAAGAATCGACTAAATCATAGCTCTGATACCACTAAATGTAACACTTATAACCCGATTCTGTCATTGAGCTAGGGTTATGGTGTATTACTATACAATTCTAAACAATTAATAACAAATAGCAACATGTTGCCAAATTAATTTAATAGTATTTCATAATTATTCAGATCAGAGTGATACATACATTTATGAGCCTTATATTGAGTTTATCTGGCCTTAAAAATTAATTTAGAAACAATTAGAGACCAATTCAGAACAAAACATAAAGTTTAGGGAAAAATTAAAAATTTTCAAAACAGGGGTCACATGGTTGTGTGTCGCACATGGTTAAGCATGTAACAGCCAAATTTCAGTGGTATCGGGAATAGAGATTTGAGATCACTAAATTCGACAGGTGAGTTGAAAATTTAATAGATTAATACCTATGAGTCAAATGTGAATATAAAAGCATTTTTGAATAAATGAATTTGATGATTTAAAAGAATTAATTAGGTAAATTGGGTCGAGAATGAGGTATCGAGACCTCGACTTCATAAACCGAGCCATCAATATTTTTAGAAATATTTATGGAGTGTTGGTGAGGTAGTAATAAAATTTAGTCAGAAAATTTTGACGTTTGGGTAGTTAATTAAATAAAAAGGACTAAATTGAAAAAGGTGTAAAAGTTGCAAAAAGGATTAAATAGCTCAATTGTCAAATGAGGAAGGACCTAAAGTGAAAATAAGCCCAAAGGAGATATTTTGGGCGGCAATAGCTGAGAAAAATAAGGAAATGGGTGAAATAAGGGCAAAATTGGAAAATTGCCAAAATTGGCTAAATAAAAATGGGACTAAATTGGAATATCGAGAATTCTCTTCATTTCTCTTCATATTCATCAGCTGAAAAATAGAAATGGAGGAGGGTTCAATCTGGTTTTCATACTCTAGCTTCATGTAAGTTTAATTCTTGCTTTCTCCTTGAAAGTTTTATGTTTTTGTGACTTTTACAACTAGGTCCACTTGTTGAATTCATTAGTTCTTGATTCTATGAAAGAAGTTGAAAGTTGCTATGAATATGGTCTGGAAGTATATGATGATTTGGCATGGAATTAGAGTCTTAAATTATTTATATGCTGATTTTATTGAAAGAATTGAATAGAAAGTGAATGTTTGGGACCTAATTGTAAAAGAGTTTGAAGATAGAGTTTTATGTGGAAATTATGAAATTCAATAGTTATGAAATAACTTATAATGTCTAGAAAAAGTATTAATTGAGAAAATTATCTTAATTGGGGGGTTAATTGAGTAAGGACTGAATTGTATGAATTGTGAAATTTGGGGCAAAATGGAAATCAACATTTTGCACTAAAACTGTTTTGGACAGCAGTAGTAGTCTAACTTTGAAAAATCACAAAAAATTGTAGAAATGTAATTAGAGGATGAATAAAATATTAAATTAAAGCTTATTGAGTCTAGTTTCTAATAAAAGAAATTATGTAAGCAATGGAATTGTAAATCATGAGATACAATAACTTTTGTGAGACAAGCTCAGAATGATTTCGGGTTCCCCTGTTCTGACTTTGTAAAATCATAAAAAATTGTATAAAAATAATTATCGGATTAAATTTATATTTTTAGAATCCTGAATGAGTCTATTTTCAATAGAAACAAATGAGGACATCATTCGAATCTTTTACGAGAAGATAATTAATTTTTAGTGAAGAAGGGTCTGAACTGTCAGACAGCAGAATAGGGGGGGCTTCAATGAATAAACTGTATTAATTGGCCCAACCAAAAATTATGAAATTTTTATGGTAAAAAGGTATATGAGTCTAGTTTCAGGAAAAATTATCAAATCTTAATTTTGAGTTCTGTAGCTCAAGATAAAAATAATTTAGTGACTATGACACAGATGGACAGCTTGAATATTCACATAAGTAGATAGTGAAAATTATGAATAATGTTACCTACAAGTGTGTTGTTTATACTAAGGACGTGGATGGAGAGGAGGAGGAGGAAAAATATACATATATATGAATGACTCGTGTATAAATTGATCACATGCCCGGTTATAATCGATGAGTGTTGGATTAGAAATGATATAATGTTTTATTTGGAATATTTATTATGAAATTATGATTATTGTTATAATATAAAAATTGAACTTGTGAGTTTATATGGCTAAATTTTAGTGATTATTTGTTAATTTTATGAATTTCATGATGAGTTATTTCATATGTATTGATGATAAAATTGTGAATAATGTAAAAACATGAAAATTGAATAAATGATCAAATTGAGCATTTCAGTTCAGTGACAAGATGAATTGAAGGAAAAGACCATGGTTGGACCATGAAAACAAGTGATAAGTGATAGCTTTGGCTACACTTACCTGATCAAGGACAAATGAAAGTGATAAGTGATAGCTTCGGCTACACTTATCTGATCAATGGCAAATGACAAGTGAAAAGTGGTAGCTTCAGCTACCTGATCAGTGAAAAGTGGTAGCTTCAGCTACCTGATCAGTGAAAAGTGGTAGCTCCGGCTACCTGATCAGTGAAAAGTGGTAGCTCCGGCTACCTGATTAGTGAAGAATGATAGCACCGGCTACCTGATCAGTGAATAGTGGTAGCTTTGGCTACAAGTGACAAGTGACAAGTGATTTCCGTATAAGACCATATCTGGGATATGGCATCGGTGTGATATATGCTACTGTATAAGACCATATCTGGGATATGGCATCAGTGAGATATGTGATTCGTGTAAGACCATAGCTGGGCTATGGCATCGATATGTGATATGTGATTACGTGTAAGACCATAGCTGGGCTATGGCATCGATGTATGAATATGTGTAAGACCATAGTTGGGCTACGGCATCATTATGTGAAGATGTGTAAGACCATAGTTGAACTATGGCATTGAGAAAACGAAGTACTCAATTCCGTAAGATGTTCACTAATTTGAAGAAGTTTGGTAAGTATTACATGGAATTATGTGACATAAGGAAATACGAGTTGATGAGACATGAGCATAAAACTTGGTTGATGGATGAATTCATTTGTGATTATATATTTCTATGCCTTGAGTGTATTATCCGTATGAATTGGTATTCCAAATGAGTTAATGAGAAACTTTCTAGTATGAAATAATCTGAGTTTGAAATGAAATATCATGAAAACGTACTTGAAATACATTGGAATGTCTTGTATATGCTATTTGAATTCATAAATGTGGAAAGCAAATGTATGTGGAAATATGAGATGATGATATCTGTACATGGAATTTATTGATGAATACGTATATCAAAATTTATATGATAGATTTTAGTGAACATTGAAATTGGGCTCAATAAGTGATTTGGCAATTTAAATCGTAATTGGTAAGAAGAGTTAATGAATTACATATTTATGAATTATTACACGTATTTGTCTGAAATACGAGGAAGTGATGGTAATTGATACATGAAAATATGAAACTATGATATATATAAAAACATGGAATATGTTTGATAAATGTGTTCATTCATAATTATGGAATTATGTACCTCATGTGTGCTATTTGCATAAAGATGATATTTTAAATACTTTAGTGAATAAAGCTTAAATATGAAATAGTATGAAATCGAAACAAATTGTTATGAAAATGCATTTAAATTATCTGTAAGTGTTTCGTGCTTCTCGGTAATGCCTTGTACTCTATTCCGGCGACGGATACGGGTAGGGGGTGTTACAAAGCACATGGGCGTACCCTTGCACCACATGACCTCGGTTGAATCACACAGCCTGGCCACACAGCTGTGTGACCCCTATTGAGAGAATTTTTAATTTTCCCTAAACTTTTTGTTTTGTTTCGAATTGGTCCTTAATTGTTTCTAAATTAATTTTAAGGCTACATAAGCTCAATTTAAGACCCTTATATGTACGTATTACTCTAATCTGAATAATTTTGAAATTATGTTAAATTAATTTGGCAACATGTTGCTATCTATTATTATTATTTTGAATTGTACAATAATACATCGTAACCCTAGTCCAGTGATAGAATCGAGTTATGGGTTTTACATACATACACTTAAACCCGTGACCATATAAAGCGCCATCACCTCGAAACCTAAGTTCTATAGGATGAGTTTCTAAGATAATGGTCCCATCTCGGCACAACATATAAAATGTGTGTCTCTGAGCATTATTGCACCCCCGACAGCTCAAATATACTTTTAAGCTTTCACAGTTTCTACCTTAAATCCCAAAATAGTAAAAAACCTAAACATAAAAATTCTTAAACCCTAAAAACTTAAAAACATAAACCTTAAAAACCCTAAAACCATAAACCATAAAATACTGAAAGTAAAATCCCTAAAACCCTAAACATTAAAACTTAAAACCACAAACTTTAAAAAACCCTAACCCTAAGAGAGAAAAGAAAGTACATCCAGCTGGGCACGCTTTCTTACCAACTATGAAAAAAACACGTCCAACTAGATGTGTTTTCACACACTCTCTAAAACCAATCTATTTTCCTAATTTTCCAAAAAATAGCGTATTTTGAAAAATATTTTTTTGGCATTTTTGGCTAAATTATTCATGATTAATATAAATTATTTGTATAATTAATTATATATAAAATATTACAAAAATTTCAATATTATGATAAATGTTGTAAAACTAAAGAGAAATTATAGTAAGACTGGAGACGAGAAAAATATAAGATACGATAATATCCTGAACAAGATCGTTTATGTTTGTTTAAATCTTATTTAATAAATTATTTAAAGCTTATTTATTGTTCCATTTGTATATATTAATAAAATTATTATAGGTTGTGTGCTTATTTTTTATTCATAATATAATTATTAATATTTATATTTGACTATCTTATATATAAAAAAACAATCTCTGTGTATATATATATATGCATAGGTTTATTTATTGTTTGCTTGTTAGTTATTCATGAACATTGTTCGTGTACATGTTTAATAAATGAACACAGACAAACATTTTGAATTATTTAACAAACACAAATCAAACATTAATAATTGTTTGTGATATCTAAAATAATAAATACTTAATCAAAATTGTACATTTTTGATTCGTCTAGGATGAACGCTTCGACCGAGTAGTCTTCTTTGCTATCCTCAAGCTCACGTCTGTTGAGTGTGGGCTCGTTTTGAATTAGAAAATTTTTAACAAAAATTACCAGTGGGGTAATTTAGTAATTTCTCTAAACTTTTGGGTCAAGTTGTAAATCAGAAAAATATCTCTAGAAATTTTCTGAAATAATCTCTTCAATAAATTTCTCTATACAACTTTCTCTGGAATTCAAGTGTATATAAAATAATGACTCAATGCTCTCTTTATATAATGAGAGTTTAGAGAGTTCAACTATGATTAAACTTAATCACTTTAATATTAAATTAATATAATATTTATCTTGATAAATATTAGATTAAATTTAATGTTAAATCTTATTAAAATAATAGAATGTTTATGTACAAGATAAACATTAAATTAAATTTAATATTAAGATAATCACTTTAATATTAAATTAATAAAATAATATTAATATAAGTATTAAATTAAATTTAATATTAAACTATTAAAATAATATTATTTTTAAAATAGTTAATCTGAAATCAAATTCTCTGTTAGAGTCTCAGTAGAAGTGTAACTCTTCCACTGCTCAACCACCAAAAACCAATCGCCGCCGGCCACTAGGATGCAGCCACCACAGCTGCTATCACCACTGTGTCCAGCGGTGCAGGTGCGACACCCTTTCGGCACCCAGAGCCGATTCGGCTGTTATCGGTTCAGTTTAGGTCAATGACGACCCGATTGGTCTGATCTAGCCTATAACACCCCTTACATGAATTCGACGCCAGAATAGGGTACGAGGCATTACCAGACTTAAACACAATCAAACATACATTTTCGAGCCGTAAATTTTCGTCCCAATTTAAAACTTTTTGTATTTAATCATAAAGTCCCTAATAAGAGCCTACAAGGCCCAAAACATACATTGGAAGTGGTTCGAAACTAAACTGAGAAATTTAAAAAATTTTACAACACTTAGAAAATTTTTTCACTAAACAGGAGTCACACGCCCGTGTGGATATGGGACACTCCCGTATAGGCAGGCCGTCTGGTTATACACGCTCATGCCCCAACCCCGTGTAACTCTTTGTTTGTCATTCAAGAACAAATTGAAGACACACGGCCAAGTCACATGCCCTTGTGCTAGGCCGTGCGGTCGAATTAAAATTTAGAATTTTTCATAAAATAGGTGCAGACTTCACACGCCTAGACACACACACACACACCCAGAACACTTAACCATTGAAGCAGATACACGCTTATGTCACATTTTCACAAAAGCTGAAATAGAAATTTTGGGGCTTTATAGTAAATGTTGTTTATCTAACACCAAACATGCATTTTCTACTATTACACATCAAAATACACAAATATCTAACATGGGTAAAAATTTTAAACTTCATCTTTCTTTCAAATTAGTCGTTGAATAAGCTAGATTAAGTTGCAATGATCTCAAAAACTTGAAAATATTAAAAACGAGGCTAGAACGGACTTACAATCGAACTTGGAAGATGAAAAAAACCTAGTTATGTCCTCTCTTGAGAATTTTGGCCATAGGAGAAGAAGATGGACAAAATTTGACTTTTATTTTGTTTATTAATTCATTTAATTACCAAATGACCAAAATGCCCCTTTTCTTAAAACATAAAATTTCTTTTACTTCATATCCATTTTTGTCCACTAACTTAACAAATGGTCTAATTACCATCCAAGGACCTTCAATTTAAAGTTTCATAGCACTTAGACACCTCTAGCTTCTAGAACTCAACTTTTGTACTTTTTGCAATTTAGTCCTTTTTGCTAAATTGAGTGTTCAAACGTTAAAATTTTCGAATGAAATTTTCACAAAATCATTCCATAAAACTGTAGACCATAAAAATATAATAAAAATAAATCTTTCTACGTCGGGTTCGTGGTTCTAAAACCATTGTTTCGACTAGACCCAAAATCGTGTTGTTACATATCCACTTGTTGGACCGTCGGTTCGGTTTCACATATCATGTCCTGTTCGACCAATTCTTAGGTCTTGGTCTTGATTTTGGGCTCCCATGCCCAATTTACGATTTTAGGTCCAATTTTCAATTTCAATTACCCATTGGGTCAATTGTCTGACTTGAAAATTAGTCTACAAAAATATCATATTAATTTTAATTAATTTGATTAATTTAATTTTACTTGATTAAAATTATTTTTTTCCCAAAAATTACTTAGATTTTCCAAATTACTTTTGCAAGAAAATTCTTTAATCAAATTCTCTAATTGAAGAATTCTCATGACCACCTAATTTAATTCCACAACGAATAAATCGACTTAATTAAATTACTTCCAAAGTCGTAGAATTTTTTTCTAGTTCAAATGCAGTTCGATCGAGCTTTTTTATTTCTCAAGGTATCTACCAGAACAAGCCTAGTAACTAATCATTTGTATTTTGTAGGCCCATTAAGAGGATAGATGTTGGCCACAAATTTTAAAGTTGCTCCACATCGATCTTTTTTTGAGCTAGTGGAGGGACCAATCAGATATATACAATTAGGCTCTAGTAATTGCAATTATGTCTAAAAGCATCGTCTTAATAATTCGTAATTACTTAATCACGGAGTTGTCAAGAAAAAGTACCATAATTGAAAACTCCTTATTGTATACTCTTTACGAAAACATTTCATCCAACTATTTTGTCCAATGACCTCATCATGTGTGTGTTACCTTATATGATATCATTGATTCATTTGAGTTAAATTCATTCACTCAATACAATCCTATTTTATCTCATTGTCACCATTGTGTCTTCTTAATGTTTAATATAATCACTTTAAAAAAATGACGGTGATAAATTATTCATTCGAGAACAAACAACTCGTGGCCATGTTTTATATTTATCAATCCACATAATACCAATGAGAGGATATCATTAACTTTTTAATTGAGCTATGAATTCCATTATTGCTAGTAAAGCCATGCCATACACAAGTCATGTACCTAACATACCGACTATGGGCTCGATCATCTTTCGAGCATAAGCCTCCACTTATATCAAAGCACATGAGTTGCATATGCATGGTCAGTAACTAACTTAGGATTTAGGTAAATCACGCAATGAACTTCACAAGTGAATTAATTCACAAATGGATTCAAAATTAATTCACATTGGGACCAGTCCAATGTATCATCTATGTCTCTACCTGTGGAGTCAACTACTCCGATAGCCAAGACTAGTCATCTCCCCAATTGAAATTGTAGACGACATGATAATCCTTCTCAGTATTTGAGTCAAATGCTCACTTTGATTTTTTTACGGGATTACAAACTTATTTAGATTATCTATTGAAGGAAGTTGTCTTTCTCACAATGTAACTATTATTTACAATGTCACTTATCCTTAATTTGAACTTAGACAATCAATGAGCTAATATTTGCTCGTGGTAATTTCACTATGCATGCAAAATATAAAAGACAAAAATATAAAAGACATAACAGTGAAATTTGAAATTAACTTTATTTAGTTATTCATCTTTCAAATAAATAGAAAACAACTACATGTTTACTACAATATAAGAACATTTGCCAACAGAGGGAATGCAATATTTCAATATTACCGGACCCAAGCTATTGGCTATAGTTAAGAGTGATGTTATTGTTGAAAAAAGAGGTTTGGAAAACCAAGCAGAAAATAAATTTAGAAAAAAACCAAAGTTTTAAAAATTTTCCAAAACAATATTTTGGTTGTGATATCTAAAGTAATGAACACTTAATCAAAATTGTACCTTTTTGATTCATCTAGGATGAGCATTTCGATCGAGTAGTCTTCTCTGCTATCCTCAAGCTCATGTTTGCCAAGTGTCGGTCCGCTTCGAATCTAAAAATTTTTCACAAAAATTACTAGTGGGGTAAATTTGTAATTTCTCTAAACTTTTGGGTCAAGTTGTAAATCAAAAAAATATCTTTAGAAATTTTCTAGAATAATCTCTTCAGAGAATTTTCTCTCTACAATTTTCTCTTGGATTCAAGTGTATGAAAACAATGACCCAAGACTCTTTTTATATAGGGAGAGTTTAGAAAGTTCATTTATGATTGAACTTAATCACTTTAATATTAAATTAATATAACATTTATCAAGATAAACATTAAATTAAATTTAATACTAAGATAATCACTTTAATATTAAATTAATAAAATAATATTAAGATAAGTATTAAATTAAATTTCATATTAAACTATTAAAATAATATTATTTTTGAAATAGTTAACTTGAAATCAAATTCTCTATTAGAGTCCCAGTTGGAGTGTAACTATTCCACTATTCAACCATCGAAAACCAATCGCCGCCAAGCACCAGGACGCCGTTGTCGCAGTTACTGGCATCACCATGTCCAGTGATGTAGGTGCGACACCCTTACGGCACCCCGAGTCGGTTCGGCTACTACCGGTTCAGTCCGGGTCAATTAAGACCCAACTGGTCAGGTCGAGCCACAGGTTGGACCATCAGTCCGGTTTTACTTATCGGACCCAGTTCGACCAGTTCTTGAGTCTTGGTCTCGATTTTGGGCTCCTGTGCCCAATTTACGATCTCAGGTCCAATTTTCAAGTTAAATTACCCATTAAGCCAATTGTTTGACTTGAAAATTAGTTTACAAAAATATCATATTAATTTGATTAATTTAATTTTACTTGATCAAAATTAATTTTTTTAAAAATCACTTATATTTTCCAAATTAATTTTTTAAGAAAATACTTTAATCAAATTCTCTAATTGAACAATGCTCATTACCCCTAATTTAATTCCACATCAAATAAATCGACTCAATTAAATTATTCCCAAAGTCAAAGAATTTTCTTCTGATTCAAATGTAGTCTAATCTAACGGAGGGACCAATCAGACATATATGATTAGGCTCTAGTGATTGCAATTATGTCCAGAAGCATTGTTCCTATATGATTAAATCTTCTTATTGTATACTCTTTAATTGAGCAATGAATTCCATTTTTGCTAGTAAAGTCATGTCATACACAAGTCATGTACCAACATACCAGTTATGGGCTCGATCATCTTTAGAGCATAAGCATTGACTTATATCAAAACACACGAGTTGCATTCGCATGATTAGTGACTAACTCAGGATTTAGGTAAATCACACCATGAATGTCACAAGTGAATTAATTCACAAACGAATTCAGAATTAATTCATCTTGGGTCCTGTCTAATGTATCATTCTATCAATGAATACATCTATGTCTCTACTCATGGAGTCAACTGCTCCGATAATCAAGACTAGCTATCTCCCTAATTGGAATTGTAGACAGCATAACAATCCTTCTCAGTATTTGAGTCAAATTCTCACTTTGATTCTTTTACGGGATTACAGACTTATATAGATTATCTATTGAAGGAAGTTGTCTTTCTCACAAGTAATCATTATTTACAATGTCACTTATCTTTAGCTTGAACTTTAGACAATCAATGAGCTAATATTTGCTTGTCACAAGTTCGCTATACATGCAAACTATAAAAGACATAAATACAGAAGACATAATTGTGAAATGTGAAATTAACATTATTTATTTATTCATTGTTCAAATAAATATAAAACAGTTATATGTTTACTACAATATAGGTTAAATTCGAGTCTTTTGATTTTGGGTTAAATTTGATCGAAAGGTAATATCATCTGCCAATTCCATGGAATTTTTTTCATGCACTCTCCATTGTCATTGAAGAAGTAGTGAATCACCCCTAACCCGTATCTGTTGTCGGAATAGGGTTACGGAGCATTACTGGACTAATCTCATAAACAATCATACAATTCAAATCACAATTCTCATACTAATTAAAAACCATTCAAATAAAATCATATGACCCCTAATATGAACCCTCGAGGCCCAAAACAAGTATTAGAGATGGTTCGAGACTAAATCGAATACTAAAGGAAATTTTGGAAAAACAATGAAAATTTTCAAAATACAAAGGACACACGCCCGATTTCTTTTGTTCTTGATCTATATAATTTCAAATTAACCTCATTTAAACACAATTTCATTCAATTTAATCCAACAACACAAAATGGGAAAATTACTATTTTACCCCTGATATTTCATACTTTTACAAATTAGTCCTAATTGCACAAAACACAAAATACACAAAATCTCACCACATCATAGTTAGGCCGAATCTTCCTTATGCTCATACTAATCCATGTATTTCATTTATTTTACATTTTAGTCCTTCAATTTATTATTTTTTCAATTTAGTCCTAATAACTCAAAATCATCAAAAACTCCAATACAAAACATATTAATCCAAAACATATCTTTCATAATTTATCATCAAACATCACAAAACACAAATATTCTGTCGAAACCATTTTTTTTAGGGAAAAATGGGGATCGACTTTTAAAGCAAAATGTGGAGTCGCCAGCACTCTTTTTGTTTAGGTGTGATTGGTTCACCTACTAAACATTTTGTTCCATTCAAATCAATTTTGGTCCACGTAAATTTAAAAATAGGTTCGGGAGCCGATTACGTATGAGGAAGGGTTAGCACCCTCAGTACGCCCAAAAACTGGTACCAAATTGATTAAGTGCTGCCCTTATGTCTAGGGTTTTTTTAAAAAAAAATTAAAATATGGTTCCTTTTAAAGTATTCGAGTGGTTCAAGCTAGTCGTTAAAATTCTCTGGTTTCGAATGTAAATAAGATCACATCCAGCACGATTGGACACGATTCTTCATTCCTTTGAAAACTCGATTGATTTTTGACTTCCAATAGCTCTTAGGTTAAAAATTACAAAAGGATGTCCATTTATTTAGTCCAATGAGAAATAGAAACCTAGCATGGTAGGGCACAATTTCCCGAATTTCCAAATATTGAACATTGCCTTGTTTTAAAAAAGTTTAAATAAATTATTTGTAAACTAGCTCGAAATGCCTTGATTTGACTTGAAATAAAATAAAATAATCAGTTTTACAAAAAAAAGTCAGAAATTACCAAGCAACGTTTGCAAACAAAAATGGAAATAATAAATATGGGATAACATGCACAAATAAAGTATAATACTTGACGAATGAGGATAATATAACCTTATTTAACCTACTAACAAAACAAACAATTAAATATAACTAATCTAAGAAAAATGTAACTAAATTTTCAAGCATGGATGGAGAACAATTGAGATAACAACACCAAAAAACCAATAAAAAATATGTAACAATAATGTATATGGCATAATATAAAATAATCAACACATAGTGTACCAAATGAAATATAACTAAGAGCCAATATGATACAAAACAATTTTAAAAATGATGAATTGATGAACAAATAACACATGCTAGAATTTAAAATAATTTACATGTATACAAAAAAAAACTTCAAATATATAAATGATTATTAAAATATATATTATAAAAGAAGAAATTTGAATCAAATAACGTACAAAATATATTAAAAATTAATTCATCTCTTTAAAGTTGACATTGCACATACAATAACAAAAATAATTAAATATGTAAGGCTAAAATATGTTCTTAAAGAATGGATTATGTACATGATAGGTTTTTTTTTAAATATATATATATATATATAAATAGATTTAAAAAGAATTTACGTATATATAAAATAACATGAGATTAATAATATTCACAAAATACAACTAACTTTTACATAGACTATGTATATATATTAATGTAAGGATAATTTAAACTAATGATTATACAAAAAATATAAAATGATATGGCATAAAAGGGAAGTTTAAAATAATAATTTTATAAAAAAAAACAAAATATAATTATCAAAGTAATTCAAAATATATACAAACAATAAACAAATGAATGTCAAGTGAATTTAAAAAAGAATGAATTATATAGATTAAAAGGACTCAATTAAAATAAGATTAAGATAAAAGAGATACTTAATAAATAAAATAAACCATTGAAATAAAAAAGGGACTAAAGCGCAATGCGCACAAACATATGAGGATTAAAAATGTAAATATTTCAAGTCACAAAACGCAGTGTTTAATCATGGGCTAATTTGAAATAATATTGAAATTAAGGAGAGAAATTAAAAGCAAAGAAAAACTGCATTAAAACGCAACAGAAATGTGAAAGGACTACACTCGCAATTATCCCCTCCCCATGAGATCGCGGATCTAAGGAGAATCCGGGTCGGGTAATTGGATCACGTCATGAAACAACACCGTTTCAATTCCAATATTCCTAGCTTAAAACGACACCATTTTTAAACACATATAAAGGCTAAAATCTGCCCTAGGAATCAATTAACAGATCATTTCATAAAAAAAACCCTAAACTCTTTTAAAAAAACTCTCCTAAGCCCCTCTGACCAGTACCTATTGTGCCATCATCTCCGCCGCAGCATTAATCGGACCTAGGGATCCGTTTGCTTCTGAGCCGGAGGAGTGAATGTCGACAAGGTCGACTCTAAAGAGGCAGGTATGCAAACCCTTTTCTTCTTTCCTTTTTATATTTTCAATGGATCAAAACCAGAGAAATAGAACCAGAATTTTTTAAAAAAAATCGATTTCTAAAATCACCCTTTAAAAATTGATCTAATATTGCTTTCTCTTTTTTCAATTTTCATGTAAAAAGATTCAAGAAAAAAAAACGAAAATTAAAGAAGAAAACAATTTAAAATCCCCTTAAAAACTGATTTCGAATTGATTTTTCTTTCTTTCAATATGCGTGTGTATTTCTATGTGCGTAGAAGAGTTACAATCCAAAATGAAAAATGGCTTTATAGCCAAAAAATAAAAATACAATCTTTTTGTCCCGTATTTTCTTTTTGCTGTTGTGTTTGCATTGGTTCGCAGGTACGGAGGAACTAGGTGGCATGTACGGAGGTGGTACGAGCGTGTCGACGTGGATGCGCGAGCGATGGTAGCGCTGGAGGCTGCTGTGGCGCAAAGCAGATGGGGTTATGGTAAAGGTTTCTAAAAACTTTGTTAGGATTGGGCCTATCGGGCTCTATTTTGTTGGGTTTTTGTAATTGTAGGATTGGGCTTGTAACTGGGTTTTCAATTTAGGCTGTGTAAATTGAACAGTGGACATTTAATTATTTGTTTTTTTTGTTTTTATATATATTTTTAATGGTTTGGGCTAGTTAATGGTTTTGGGCTTGGGTAAATTTGGGTACTGACAGCTGCCCCTCTTTGCTCATTGTCGTGCAACGAGAATAGAGCAAAGACTATAAAAATGGCCAAATTTTTCGGGACCTACCGAGTCTCGACTTCTCTTGGTGCTTTTTTTCTTCAAGTATCTTCAATGTGCTCCACTGCAACTTCAGAGAGGTAAGGTTTGCAACTTCAACCTGCCCTACTGCAACTTCAGGGGGATAAGGTTTGTGACTTCAATCTACTCCACTATAACTTTAGGGAGATAAGATTCACCATGGTAGGTTTGATCCGACCTACTGTAACTGCAGAGGTACAGGATTTATAGCTTTGATCTGCTCTACTGCAATTTCAAAGAGATAAGATTTGCTATCTTCAGTCTACTCTACTGCAACTTCAGGGAGATAAAACTCGTAGTTTCAACCTGCTCCACTGCAATTTCAGGGAGATAAGATTGGTATCTTTAGTCTGCTCCACTACAACTTCAGAGAGATAAGACTTGTAACTTCAACTTGTCCCACTGCAACTTCAGGGGGACAAGGTTTATGGCTTTGATCTACTCCACTGCAACTTTAGGGAGATAAGATCTGTCATCTTCAGTCTGTTCCACTGTAACTTTAGGGAGATAAGGCCTTCAATCTTCAGTCTGCTTCCTTGCTGCCCTAGGAAGATAAGACTATAATTTTATCCTGCTCTACTGTAACTTTAGAGAGATAAGGATTGTGGTTTTGATCTGCTCTTCTGCGATTGTAGCTTGATCTGCTTCATTGCAACTTCAAGGAGATAAGATCTGCTATCTTCAGTCTGCTCCACTGCAACTTCAGGGAGATAAGACTTGTAACTTCAACTTGCCCTACTGCAACTTCAGGGGGATAAGGTTTGTTATGACCTACTCTACTGCAACTTCAGAGAGATAATATATTTTTATTTATAGCTTCAATCCATTCCACTGCATCTTCAGGGAAATAAGATCGCTATCTTCAGTCTGTTCCACTGCAACATTATGGAGATAAGACTCACTACTTCAACCTGCTCCACTGCAACTTCAGGGAAATAAGGTCTTCAATCTTCAGTCTGCTTCCTTGCTACCCTAAGAAGATAAGATTAGCGGCTTAAACATGCTCCATTGCCGATACATGGAGATAAGATTTGTCGTCTTTGGTCTGCTCCACTATTGCTTAGGGAGACAAGACTTGTGAATTCACTGATATCACTTCACTGTCCTCTAGAGACATGATCTGTAAAATCGGTTTCATGTATCTCTGTTTATGCCAAATAATTAGGATGCTCTGATTGAAATGAATCAAATGCTCCTAACTAGATGTGTTATGAATGATATATGAATGCAAAAATGAGAATGATCATTTTTTAAATGCTTAAGGTATCATCGCTCGTTGTTCATCAGGGCATTATCACTGATGTATTATGTTGCCATCTTGTTCAGCTGGTATTCTTGACAAGAAACCCAAAGAAATAATCACATTCTGCTCAGCAAGCTTGCCTCATTATAATTTCAGAATCCCTTACACTATAACTTCTGGGACATAAAGTCTGTACCTCTCGCTGCCACTTCAGAGGAGTAACATTTGGTTTCTTCCATCCATCCTGCTGTAACTTAAAGGTATAAGATTTGTATCATCTTCAATCAATTTTATCTGTTACACCATTCCCGGGTATTAGGACCAGATGTGCATGCTGGATATCTGCATGAATACAGAATACCATTTTTCTTTTTCTCGAGAATAATTCTATTGCTAGCTCTTCGTTGGGATTATAACACCAATGTAATTCTTTTTGGTTCAACCAATATTTTTGGCAGAAAATCGAAGGAGATAATCTCAATTTGGGCTTAAATATTTCCAACCCTTGTGCTTGGTGTGTTCTCAACAATAGTCCCGTTTTAGGCTCTTGTATTATTCAGAAACTTCCAAAGTAATATGCGAAACTCCTTTTATGAAAGTATTATTAATCCACTAATCGTTATTTCAATGCGAAATGCTTGAAAAAAGATCATAATCATGGACAAGAAGGGAATTAATTGAGAGCATAACTCGAAACAAACAAGTTAATCCAAGATAGCAAATGGAATTGAGAAGGAAATTTATTAGATGCATTTTGAAAAGAATAGGGTAATCAAAGATAAAAAATTCAAAAATAGGTAAAATGGAAAACTAGGTGCCCCAGTTATCGTAGCTTGAGCTTCTCTGTACCAACTTCTTGAGGGCCATTTTAAGCTTAATCTGTGTTTAGGGGGTCCGAAGTACTTTGTCGATGCCCCAAGACGTAACATACTTCTTCATTGTTAATTCAAGCATAGAAAGACTACTGTGTGCCCCACTTTGATTCAAAATTTGAGCCACCCTTTTCAGGTTTTCAACTCAAATCCCTTTTGGTCTCAAAGCGCCCTTTGCGGGTTTTCACTTTGGCCTCTCCTTATTTCTTTTTCTCTCTTTTTTGATTTTTTTAATTTTTGATTTTTATTTCGACCTTTTTTTTGTACTTTTATTTTTCTTTTTGACTGCCTTTGATGCACTGTGATATGGTGCCCAATCTTTGAACAGACTGTAAACTTTTGGCATTATGCAGTTTTATTAAACATGATCTTTTTTAACATTACTTGTTAGCACCCTTTTTTTTATTTTTTGAAATTTGGTGACTATCGACCCTATAACATTGGCATATGAAGCAACCTTCACCCTTTTCGTGAAGTAATCGACGACTGCCAAGGTGAATTGATGAATATTAGACGAGAATGGCCTGATAACATCCATGACCCACATAGAGAAAATCTGTGAAGAAATGAATGAGGCACATGAATCTTGTCTCCCTAAATACGGCCTAATCGATACAATCCCCTTCCATGGTAGAACAACAGTATCCGGACCTCATGATTAGTGTGGCTATCGTGAAACCATTAACATATGTCCTTCTGACACCCGTATAGACATTTTTCTTTTCTTTTCTTTTTCCTTTTTGCGTCCACAGGTCTTAACATCTTTGAATTCATGGAATAACTCAATGACGATTCGTTTTGTCTTCGCAGTGACTCAGGCTCTGATCTTTGCCTCTTGCTCACAATATCCACTAACTCTTTATAGAGTAAGCTCCTATTCTACCATCCTTAACAAATTAGGAGATAAGTTATGATCTCTGTCATCTTCAAAGTCCTGAGATCTACTTAAATACATATCTCACCCCAACAGGGAGTCAGTTACAGCGTTGCTCATGTCATTGATATCTGGGGGCCTATTGTAAATACGAAGGCAAGCTCCAAATGATTCTAAGGATGATTATTTGTATGTTATGATCATGAATGAAAAATGAAAGAATATTCGAAATAAAATTCAAAGAATAATAGAATCTATAAATAGAAAGAATAAAAGAATATTTACTCAAAAAGATACATTTTATTGAAATAAAGATTCTGTACACAAGCCTATTTCACAAAAAGATTCCTATTGCTTCTAGGCTTAAAGCAACAAGCGTGTTTTGAATATTACTCTAGATTAGTTCTAAAAATACAGGAATTTCTTCCACGGTCCTACTGTTAAAAATATTCCCAAGTATGCAAGGGTCTAGAAACTTTTACCCCCCGGTTCCCTTTTCAGATATGTCATTCAGATTCCCCGATATCCCTTCTAGGCTTTTGACTTATTCAAGGCATCGCAACTCTCTTGCCCCTACTTTTAAATATTGCATTTATTTCATCATCAGTGCGATTTGGTTATGAAGAATCGTCAAACTTCACAATTCCCATTTCAATGAACCTTTCGACCAACTTTTTAAATGTAGTGCAGTTTTCAATTGAGTGCCCCGGTATTCCCGCGTGGTACTCGCATTGAGCATTCTCATTATGCTATTTTAGGAATAGAGGTTGCACAGGTTTCGAATAGAATGGAGACGCTACATGCACATCAAAAAGATTCTGATACAATTCCTTCTATGACATTGGAATGGGTGTAAACCGGAGCCTTTCTGTATGTGACCTCAAGTTGGATTCTGACCTTAAAGAGTTTGGATAACTAATAGTTATAGCCCCCGGCTGGTCTACATTGACAAATTTGGAAGGCATGTTCACAATGTTCACTTCATTTTCCTTGTTCCTCGGGGTTGACCTTTTAGCACTTTCTCCCGCATCTATCTACCCACTTCTTACCGCATTTTCGATCATCTCACCAGACATTACTATATCTGAAAAGCTTAGAGTAGTGCTTCCCAACATATAATTAATGAACGGGGCTTTGGTCTCCTTTTCTAGCAGAGGCAGCTGGACTTGTGTGGATACCTCTCTCCATCTTTGGGCATATTGCCTGAAGCTTTCATTTTGCTTCTTTTCCATATTCTGTAAGGTAATTCTATCGGGTTCCATGTCTGTTACATGGCTATACTACTTCATAAAATCTTGTGCTAAGTCCATCCATGAATTGATTTTAGCACGACTCAATTGATTGTACCATTTAGCTGCTGACCCGATCAGACTGTCTTGGAAGCAATGGATTAATAGTTGATCGTTATTAACATATCCAGTCATCCTTCGACAGAACATTATGATGTGAGTTTTAGGACAACTAGTCCCATTGTACTTTTCAAACTCTGGAACCATAAATTTTGGCGGGAATACTAGATCGGGGACCAAACTCAAATCCTTGGCGTCAATCCCGCAGTAAAAGTCAACATTCTCTATTGCCTTAAATTTTTCCTCCAACCACCTATACCGATCCTCAAGTTGTCTTGGCAATTCCCTCTTTATTTCATCCAGATCAGGAACTTCAGGATTAGTTGGGTTGCCCCCCGGATTGGAGCCTGAGCCTATCGGGTAATCCACTGGTGCCGAGGTACCAACCTGATATTGCTGAGTTCTAATAATAGGTATACCTTGTGGACATGTCTGAGCATTTGTTGGGATGAAACTTGGAGGGTAGAGAGACTCCTCATTGTTCTCCTCAGCATTAATCATGGAACTTTTTCCTTTTTCAAGCCCCTTAATCAGCAATTGGGACAACTGATTCAACATATTCCTTTGAGACTCTAGCACCTGGTCTCTCATATCTTGCCTAATCTTTGCCAGTTGCTCTTGCATCTATGTTTGTAACTAGTCTTGTATCTCTCTTTGAAATTGTTCAAGTCTTTCCAATCTTTGGTCTATATCTTTTGTTTTAGCACGGGTACCGTAACGACGCTTGGTTGGTAAGTTTTTATCGGTTTCCAGATTAACTGAAATGATTTCAACGGAAATAAAGGCGTTAATTTTGAATTCAATTCCATTAGAACAACTTTTCTAGAAAAGAAATTCCTTTACATAAAACGGATTACGTATACGACCTTGCTTTCATATTCCAGGCGAAGACACTGATCCTTTTTCTTCGTGAAAGTCAAATCTCGCAAGTTTCCAATAAATGCCTCTACTAGCTCCTTTTTGCTTGATCCAGGCCATGACTTACTATCCTTGCAATGTTGATTAGCTCCTTTAAGAAAGTCGAGACGCGACGGCTCATGAATAATCTTTATCGGCTTGAATCCTTAGGTAAGGTCTTGTTTTCCTCTGCGAACCGTCAACCTTCTTCTGTCGTGTTTACTCAGACAATATTCAGACAACTGTACTGTAATCCACTTTATCAAGAAATTCATTTTGTTATGACAAAAAGTTCTATTTAGCAATCAAATATGAATCAACACCTCCTTTCTATAATGATGTAATGCTATGCAGTCATCAACAAAACAAAAAATAGAACCTATTAGTATAGAAGAAATAAATAACAAATAAAGTACCTATTCGGATGACCACTAAATTTGGGTAAAATTCTACCTAAGGTGGATTCTTAAGGTTCACTATATGTCACTTAGTTCTAGAGAAAGGGTACCTGAACCAGCAGATTCCTCAATCTTCACCCATTATAGGCTCATATGGATCGAGTTCAGTTCAGGGGAATACATTTCCTTATGACCATGCTGAGATGAAAATCTCACGAAATCATAGGTACGGATGTATCCAGTAAGTAATCCACTAGCCCATGCGGAGATGAAAACCTCACGAATGCATAGTTTCTCACTCCCACTTAGAAGGTGTGACCATAATGGTCATGCAATGCAATGCAAAAGTACACTACAAGACTTGAACAACAATCATACAAATGAATGCAACAAAGAATCATGATTTTTCAAATCAAATTTTCAATTTTAGACACAAGGACAGGAAATAATCAATTTTATGGCTTGACTCTCTTGTTCAGTCCCTAGTAGAGTCGCCAAGCTGTCGAAACCATTTTTTAGGAAAAAATGGGGATCGACTTTTAAAGAAAAATATGCAGTCGCCACCAATCTTTTTGTTTAGGTGTGATTGGATCACCTACTAAAAATTTTGTTCCATTCAAATCAATTTTGGTCCACATAAATTTAAAAAGGGGTTCGGGAGCTGGTTATGTATGAGGAAGGGTTAGCACACTCACTACGCCCAAAAACTGGTACCAAATTGATTAAGTGATGTCCTTATGTCTAGGTTTTTTTTTCTAAAAAAAATTGAAATATGGTTCCTTTTAAATCATTTGAGTGGTTCAAGCATGTGTGTGTTACCCTATTGTATCTCATTGTCACCATTGTGTCTTCTTAATGATTAATATGATCACTATCAACAAATGACTGTGATAAATTGCTCATTCGAGAACAAGCAACCTGTAGTCATGTTCCATATTTAACAATCCACACAATGCTAATAAGAGGATATCATTAACTCTTTAATTGAGCAATGAATTCCATTTTTGCTAGTAAAGTCATGTCATACACAAGTCATGTACCAACATACCAATTATGGGCTCGATCATCTTTAGAGCATAATCCTTGACTTATATCAAAACACACGAGTTGCATTCGCATGATTAGTGACTAACTCAAGATTTAGGTAAATCACACCATGAACGTCACAAGTGAATTAATTCACAAACGAATTCAGAATTAATTCATCTTGGGTCCTGTCTAATGTATCATTCTACCAATGAATACATCTATGTCTCTACTCATGGAGTCAACTGCTCCGATAACCAAGACTAGCTATCTCCCTAATTGGAATTGTAGACAGCATAATAATCCTTCTCAGTATTTGAGTCAAATTCTCACTTTGATTTTTTTACGAGATTACAGACTTATATAAATTATCTATTGATGGAAGTTGTCTTTCTCACAAGTAAACATTATTTACAATGTCACTTATCTTCAGCTTGAACTTTAGACAATCAATGAGCTAATATTTGCTTGTCACAAGTTTGCTATACATGCAAAATATAAAAGACATAAACACATAAGATATAATAGTGAAATGTGAAATTAACTTTATTTATTTATTCATTGTTCAAATAAATATAAAACAGTTATATGTTTACTACAATATAGGTTAAATTTGAGTCTTTTTATTTTGGGTTAAATTTCATCGAAAGGTAATATCATCTGGCAATGCCATGGACTTTTTTTCATGTGCTCTCCAATGTCATTAAAGAAGTAGTGTATCACCCCTAACCCATATCTGTTGTTGGAATAGGGTTACGGAGCATTACCGGACTAATCTCATAAACAATCATACAATTCAAATTACAATTCTCATACTAATTAAAAACCATTCAAATAAAATCATATGGTCCCTAATATGAACCCTCGAGGCCCAAAACAAGTATTAGAGATGATTCGAGACTAAATCGAATACAAAGGACACACGCCCATGCGGACTGACCATGTGTTTCACACGGCCAAGTGACACATTTGTGTCACAGGTCGTGTGGACATTTGAAATGGGATCACATGCGTGTCTCAGCCCGTGTCGACCCTGTGTAACTCTCTAACTTGGGTCACACAGCTATCCACATGCCTGTGTAACTGGCCCGTGTACCCTTCGAAATGGCCTCACACGCCCATGTATCAGGCCGTGTGCTAGGCCATGCAAAAACTAGAGGGTATACTGACTTATGCCACACGACCAAGCCACATGCCTGTGTCCTAGGCCATGTGAAGCTACTGACTTGATTTCTAAATAAGCACTAGGGGACGCACGGTTGTGTCACCTAACCGTGTGTTGAGACACATGCTCGTATGGACAAAATAGGCTTTGTTTTCAAGCCACATTTCTTACCCAAATTGTTGTCAACCAAGGTTCAACAATGCATACAACCAATGCATAAATAGACACATATAACCAACCAATTTCAAGCTTATATCATGTAATATCAATACAACAGCCACAATGCTCATAAGCATCACAATTAGCCATTCAAAAAACATACCAATGTGCCTCCAAAGTATATCTAAACGATCAAACTCACCTATTAGACTTTGTGCCTAAATCAGCATGCATACCATATTCTTAAATTCAATCATTTTGTACGCAAAATACCAATTCATAACAAAGCGTCACATAGAAACTATAAACCAAATATCAAAGGCCATTTGCACATATTCACATAAGCAAGTTTACCAAAATAAGCCAAATCTCATGGCTAAACACATAACCAAAACATACATTATTTATACTCCAAATCAATTGGCTACATACATTACAAACATATAGGCCATATTAACCACAATACCTATACATGCCATATAACCAAGTACATAAGTTCAAAAGTACCAAAACAACTGCTGGAAAGTGTGATGAGATCTCTGACAACTTTCAATCCGAGCAAGCTTCGAAATCACTATAAAACACAAAAAAGTAAACAAAGTAAGCTATTAAGCTTAGTAAGCTTGTATGCTTAATAATTATAACTTACCATTCATTCACAATTTAAGTAATATAAAACATAATATACTACAACTAAACTTAATAACAAGGCTAAAATACATTCATCCACATAGTAAATTATTAAACTCACAAATTTCATAGATTGAATGCATATATGGTTTACGTACATACCTGCACTGATACTTATTAATCTCTTACCCTTTCATATCATCAATATACTCGTTGAACCATTTAAAATAATATCAGATACTCAGGAATCTCGTACACTAAGTTCTATTACATGGTCGAAACCATCTCAATCTCATATCTCATATAAATGCTCATTCTCGAGCTATCAATGGGTCTGCTCACACAAGCTGACGGTCAAGACGTAGCTACACAGTGTTGTTCACACAAGCAAACAAGCAACCACAACACATGCTGAAAAACTTAGCCACCGGTAGAACTTATGGACCAGCACCCAAAACACAGTACCCCCTAATGACATGTCATTCGTATCCTATCTATTCTTAAGGTTCAACTGAGATTTCATACGTCGTCAATTT
Source organism: Gossypium hirsutum (assembly GCF_007990345.1). Lineage (NCBI taxonomy): Eukaryota > Viridiplantae > Streptophyta > Magnoliopsida > Malvales > Malvaceae > Gossypium > Gossypium hirsutum. The sequence continues at coordinate 27,530,184 of NC_053430.1, read as the reverse complement.
TTTGTCTAATATTTCTGTGAAATCATATTCATCGATAATGTAATAATAAATCATTTAAAATACAATTACATTAATGCTTATTAACATACGAACTTACCTAAATCACAAAAACGATGTAATAGGGTCGACTAGTTCATTACTTTATCTTGTCCTTGATCTTGATCCTTACGAGGCTTAACTTGTAACAGCCCGATTTAGACCCTAGTTGGAACGGTGGTTTTGGGACCATGAATTCAAGTCAGAAAAATATTTAAAAATTATTTTCTGTGTTTATTATGTGTGAATTTGTGTGTGTGAAATTTTCGTGATTTAATTTTGTCGTTTAGGTGCCTGATTAAATAAAATGACTTAATCGCGTAAAGTGAAAACTTGATAGTTTAATGTGTGAGGACCGAATTGTTAATGTCTTTATAATATGAAGCCTTTATGTTGTAATTGGGCCACTATTAAATTAGGTGGACGACAATGGACATAAAACATGTGATAGTATAATATTATAACAAAGGTTAAATATGTAATTAAGTTAAATGTTAATATATGTTATAATAAAACATAAAATAAAGTCATGTTCATCATATTTCTTCTTATTTTCGAAACTAAAGAAAAGAAAAAAAGAAAAAAGAGTTCTTAGGGTTCGGCCACTTCTAAGCTCAATCAAGGTATGTGTTTAGCTCGATTTTTGATAATTTTTACGTTTTTGAGACCGTTGCTAAGTTATCTTCAATACCCAAGCTTGAATTTTTTATTTTGATGAATATTTTGAGTTATGACATTAATGAGAGCTTGTGATTTTTGTTGTTTGATGATGAAATATAAAAGATATGTTTTGGATTAACATGTTTTGTATTGGAATTTTTGATGATTTTGAGTAATTAGAACTAAATTGCAAAAATAATAGTTTGAGGGACTAAAATGTGAAATAAATGAAATATATGGACTTGTATGAATATGGGTAAAATTTGGCCTAACATGGGTATAGTGAAATTTTGTATATTTTGTATTTTGTACAATAAAGACTAAATTGTAAAAAGTGTAAATGTCAGGGGTAAAATGGTAATTAGCTGATTTATGTGTTTTTGCACTAAATTGAATGAAAATATGTTTGAATGAGCTTAATATGTTTAGATAAAGAGCCAAAGAAATCGGATTTGGATCGGGGGAAAACAAAAGTTGTCGACTAGCTGTCATGTTCCGTTTTATATCGTCCGAGGTAAGTTTATAAGCAAATAGACGTACTTAATTTTAATTAAATACAAAGTATGTATGCTGAAATGGAATATATGAATTTATATATGCAATAGTCGAATGTTGTTAAGCTTAGCAACTATGTTTATGACTTCGTTTCGATTGAGTTACGATGCCTGAAATCCCCGTATGAACCTTAGGAATAGCTAGGATACATATGCCATGACATAGGATTCCGATATGTGATGTGCGAGTAAGACCATGGCATCGATATGTGATTCTGATATATGTGTGTGAGTAAGACCCTGTTTGGGATAGTGGCATTGATATGTGATTACATGTATAACCACGTCTGGGATGTTGGAATTGTACTATATGTGTGATTATCTTAGTGTTCTATCCAATTTTGAATGGTTCATCGGGCAAAGATAAGTTGTGTTCGAATGTGTAAAACGAGCTAAATGGCCAGGTATGAATTAACTTGATACCTACTTAAGATAAGGTAATAAGTACTTTGAATATTTGTTTTAAATCATGTACGATGCAAATGAAGAATATATGTGTTTGTGATATGTATATTCGGCTTGTGAATGAATAACTTGTGTATCATTGAAATGTTTCTTAAATATGTGCAAATATGATGTGGTATATTCGACCATATAGGTAATACATATATATGTGATGTTATACTTGTAACACCCCTAACCCATATCCGTCGCCGAACATAACTTAAAACGTTCACATACACGTACTTGAATTTCAATAGTCAATTTAACCTCTATTGCCGTATAGTCGAATATACTTTTAATTTAAACGCATAATACATGCAAATAAATAGACTTCATTACACTTTAGTCGCATACTATAACCAAACACAAATGGATTATACGAAATGTACTACTTATAATCATTTGATAAAAATCATATCATATTAGGTATTCATTTAATATTAAGTTAAACATTTATACATCACATAAAACACATGTAATTTTCATAATTTATTATACCACATATAACACCATATACATTCCCATTCACACATAACCAAAACACATCATTATACTTCATATAAATATCATGTGTGATAATGACCATTTCACTTATCAATATTAACAAACCTTAATAACATATAATACTTAACTGTAAATATAGAATATCTTACTTATAACATAAACATACAAGAGAACAAATAATGACCTAATTTAATCATATTTGCCGAAACACATATAAAGCATATTGATAGGATTAAATAACATATACTACTTGACTTTACTTAGCCAATTCATTACACTTTAATATTCATGACTTATGCACATATAAATATATGTACTCATTTGAATATATATATACATACATATCAATACAAAAATTTTATAAAAATCATAAATATATATATATTAAAATAGCTCCAACCATATTCGGTTAATACAAGATATCCTTTAACACCAAATCATTTATAAACCTTAACTAGGCAAATTACTAAATTCATTTATATACTTTATTTAGATATAAAATCACATTCAAACCAATCAAAAATACCTATGCATATATTGTGGCCAATTCATTCATATCACATCCAAAACTCTTTAATCAACTTCAATACACAAACACTTACTATAAATACTAGTTATCCAAAGTACATAGCATTTTAACCAAAAATGAACTTGAACCATAATCAAAGAAAACCAAATTCAAGCTTAGGAGTCAAGCCATATTCGCATGGTTTAAATTATACATATCCAAGATCGGACAAAATACATATTAGCCTATACATGCCATAAGTTTGAAATAAGACTTTTAAAAGTACAGAAGATTGACGATAGTGTGGATAACTTCACTGACGGTCCCTGAACTTGTAGCAAACTTCTAAAAATCCATAAGAACAAAGAATAAATATACTTACAGTAAGTTATCATAGCTTAGTAAGTTATAAGCAATTTAAGCAAATTAACAACCTCTCTATATATATAAAATAACCCTAATCAAACATATATTTATACATTAATATACCATGGTCGCATATACCATATATATATTATCAATATATTCTCCAATTTCAAAGTCATAATATCATAGATAATCGATTATACATATGTATTCATATATATACAATCACATGAATCAAACGTTTAAATCACATACTTATACTTATCATAAAACCGAATACCTTACTCATAATTTCATACATTTCCAATATCATCACAAAACATTTCTATCATATATCTTTCAATGAATTAACTTTCATTTCAAATAGAAAAACCATATTCACAGACCTGAATGCTTTAGCTCACTTAACACATTTGATTGCTTTTACCGTTGCTCACATAAAATTCATTAGGCATAAAGCCTTGTATAAAACACCGGCACAGAGCCTGCTAGGTAATAAACCTGATTCAATACACCGGCATAAAGCCTGCTAGGCAATAAGCCTGATATCATACACCGGCATCAAAGCCTGCTAGGCAATATGCCTGATATATCACTGTTACAAAGTTAATCTTATTCATAATTCATATCTCAATTGAACCGAAAATATTCCCAAATATCATAAACATTCATGCATTCGGCTCTAACCATAGAAATTTATACAATTAAATTCAACATATAAAAATCATACACATTCAAATTCAACAACGTTTATTGCTTATAAACTAACTTTATTGCTTATAAACTAACCTCGGATATCGACGAATGATTTAAATCGGCTATTCGACTATTTTTGCTTTTCCCCTATCCAAGTCCAATTTCTTTTGTTCTTGATCTATATAATTTCAAATTAACCTCATTTAAACACAATTTCATTCAATTTAATCCAACAACACAAAATGGGAAAATTACCATTTTACCCCTGATATTTCATACTTTTACAAATTAGTCCTAATTGCACAAAACACAAAATACACAAAATCTCACCACATCATAGTTAGGCCGAATCTTCCTTATGCTCATACTAATCCATATATTTCATACTAACCCAATACAAAACATATTAATCCAAAACATATCTTTCATAATTTATCATCAAACATCACAAAACACAAATATTCTGTCGAAACCATTTTTTTAGGGAAAAATGGGGATCGACTTTTAAAGTAAAATGTGGAGTCGCCACCACTATTTTTGTTTAGGTGTGATTGGATCACCTACTAAACATTTTGTTCCATTCATATCAATTTTGGTCCATGTAAATTTAAAAATGGGTTCGAGAGCCGATTACGTATGAGGAAGGGTTAGCACACTCACTACACCCAAAAACGGGTACCAAATTGATTAAGTATTGTCCTTATGTCTAGGGTTTTTTTAAAAAAAATTGAAATATTGTTCCTTTTAAAGTATTCGAGTGGTTCAAGCTGGTTGTTAAAATTCTCTGGTTTCAAAGGTATATAACATCACATCCAGCACGATTGGACACGATTCTTCATTCCTTTGAAAACTCGATTGGTTTTTGACTTCCAATAGCTCTTAGGTTAAAAATTACAAAAGGATGTCCATTTATTTAGTCCAACGAGAAATAGAAACCCAGCACGGTAGGGCACAATTTCTCGAATTTCTAAATATTGAACATTGCCTTGTTTTAAAAAAATTTAAATAAATAATTTGTAAACTAGCTTGAAATGCCTTGATTTGACTTGAAATAAAATAAAATAATCAGTTTTACAAAAAAAGTCAGAAATTACCAAGCAACGTTTGCAAACAAAAATGGAAATAATAAATATGGGATAACATGCACAAATAAAGTACAATACTTGACGAATGAGGATAATATAACCTTATTTAACCTACTAACAAAACAAACAATTAAATATAACTAATCTAAGAAAAATGTAACTAAATTTTCAAGCATGGATGGAGAACAATTGAGGTAACAACACCAAAAAACCAATAAAAAATATGTAACAATAATGTATATGGCATAATATAAAATAATCAACACATAGTGTACCAAATGAAATATAACTAAGAGCCAATATGATACAAAACAATTTTAAAAATGATGAATTGATGAACAAATAACACATGCTAGAATTTAAAATAATTTACATGTATACAAAAAAAACTTCAAATATATAAATGATTATTAAAATATATATTATAAAAGAAGAAATTTGAATCAAATAACGTAAAAAATATATTAAAAATTAATACATCTCTTTAAAGTTGACATTGCACATACAATAACAAAAATAATTAAATATGTAAGGCTAAAATATGTTCTTAAAGAATGGATTATGTACATGATAGGTTTTTTTTTAATATATATATATATAAATAGATTTAAAAAGAATTTACTTATATATAAAATAACATGAGATTAATAATATTCACAAAATACAACTAACTTTTACATAGACTATGTATATATATATTAATGTAAGGATAATTTAAACTAATGATTATACAAAAAATTTAAAATGATATGGCATAAAAGGGAACTTTAAAATAATAATTTTATAAAAAAAACAAAATATAATTATCAAAGTAATTCAAAATATATACAAACAATAAAAAAATGAATGTCAAGTGAATTTAAAAAAGAATGAATTATATAGATTAAAAGGACTCAATTAAAATAAGATTAAGATAAAAGAGATACTTAATAAATAAAATAAACCATTGAAATAAAAAAGGGACTAAAGCGCAATGCGCACAAACATATGAGGATTAAAAATGTAAATATTTCAAGTCGCAAAACGCAGTATTTAATCATGGGCTAATTTAAAGTAATATTGAAATTAAGGAGAGAAATTAAAAGCAAAGAAAAACTGCATTAAAACGCAACAGAAATGTGAAAGGACTACACTCGCAATTATCCCCTCCCCATGAGACCCGCGGATCTAAGGAGAATCCGGGTCGGGTCATCGGATCACGTCATGAAACAACGCCGTTTCAATTCCAATATTCCTAGCTTAAAACGACACCATTTTTAAACACATATAAAGGCTAAAATCTGCCCTAGGAATCAATTAACAGATCATTTCATCAAAAAAAACCCTAAACTCTTTTAAAAAAACTCTCCTAAGCCCCTCTGACAAGTACCTATTGTGCCATCATCTCCGCCGCAGCATTAATCGGACCTAGGGATCCGTTTGCTTCTGAGCCGGAGGAGTGAGCGTCGACAAGGATGACTCTAAAGAGGCAGGTATGCAAACCCTTTTCTTCTTTCCCTTTTATATTTTCAATGGATCAAAACCAGAGAAATAGAACCAGAATTTTTTTAAAAAAATCGATATCTAAAATCGCCCTTTAAAAATTGATTTAAGATTGCTTTCTCTTTTTTCAATTTCCGTGTAAAAAGATTCAAGAAAAAGAAAAGAAAATTAAAGAAGAAAACGATCTAAAATCCCCTTAAAAACTGATTTCAAATTGATTTCTCTTTCTTTCAGTATGCGTGTGTATTTCTGTGTGCGTAGAAGAGTTACAATCCAAAATGAAAAATGGCTTTATAGCCAAAAAATAAAAATATAATCTTTTTGTCCCATTTTTTCTTTTTTCTGTTGTGTTTGCATTGGTTCGCAGGTACGGAGGAACTAGGTGGCGTGTACGGAGGTGGTACGGGCGTGTCGACGTGGATGCGCAAGCGATGGTAGATCTGGAGGCTGCTACGGTGCAAAGCAGATGGGGCTGGGGTTAAGGTTTCCAAAAACTTTGTCAGGATTGGGCCTATCGGGCTCTATTTTGTGAGGTTTTTGTAATTGTAGGATTGGGCTTGTAACTGGGTTTTAACTTTGGGCTGTGTAAATTAAACAGTGGACATTTAATTATTTGTTTTTTTTGTTTTTATGTATATATTTTTAATTGTTTGGGCTAGTTAATGATTTTGGGCCCAGGTAAATTTGGGTACTTACATATTTATCAATGGCATAACTCAAAATATTCACCAAAATCAAAAATTTAAGCATGGGTCGGGTAGTACTCAAAACAACGATCTCAAAAACGTAAAAATTATCAAAAAATCGAGCAAAGTCCATACCTTAATCAAGCTTCAAAGTTTCCGAATACCTAAGCTTTCTTTCTTTCTTTTCTTTTTTAAGGTTTCGGTCACCAAGAAAATAAAATGAAACTTATGTTTATTTTATGTTTTATGATAACATGTATATTATTTATTAATTTACATATTTAACCTTTTAAAACTAATAATAAAACATACTTAATATGGACACATTCGGCAACCACATAGTCTAAAGGTTTATTTGCAACTTAAATACTTCAATTTAGAAAGCCATTAACAAATTGGATCTTATAAAATAAACTATCTATTTTTCAACTTATGCAATTAAACCCTTTTATTCAATTAAGCACACAAACGATCAAATTTTTATATGAAACTTTCACACATGCAAATTCACATATAATAAACATGAAAAATAATATTCAGATATTTTTCTAACTCGGATTTGTGGTCCTGAAGCCACCGTTTCGATTAGGGTCTAAATCGGACTGTTACAACAATATGATTCTTGAGCTTGCATATATGACCAAATGTATGTATGGTTTATTGTGACTATTTTGTTTGGAAGTTGATTAATAATATCTTAAAATGACTATATGAGTATTCGGCCAAGGTGGGCAATTGTCTATGAAAATGGATTAATTATGGAATTTTTGGGTTTGAGGTCAAGCATGGTAATGTTAATGTAATTCGTTTAGTTAACATGTGAAACATCCTGAAATAGGGCCTAGAATATGAGTATATGCATGTGTTAAAGTTTCATGAAGAAATTTTAAGTATAAGGTGTCCAATTGGAAATCAAGGACTAACTTGAATAAATTGCAAAACTTGGTTTCTAGAATAAATTCATATGAAATTGCTTTAGATTATAAATTATAAGGTCTTGAAGAGCAATTTTCCCAAATTCTAAACTTTTGGACAAAAAGGGCTTGCTTGGATGAAATTTTAAAGAAATGGCATAAGGGCATTTTGGTCATTTGTCATTTTAATGAATTAAAATGGGAAAAATCAAGCCAAAATCAGTCATTTTCTTCTTCATGGCTGCTGAAAATTGAAGAGACACCATAGCTAGGGTTTTCAACATTTTCAAGCTTAATAGTAAGTGCTCCCAAGCTCTGTTTTTAATGTTCTTTGTATTTTTGAAATCCCGGTAGCTTGATCTCTCCATTTCTACCCAAATTTCATGCTAGGGTTCATGTTTAAAAATTTACCCATGCATGAGTTGCTTGTATTTTAATAGATTATGGAGGAATATGAAAGATTAATGTGTGTTAAACATCTTTTTCTAGTCGATTTTCATAAGAAACCCTTATAGGGACCATTTTGTAAAAGATGTAAATCTGTGGTAGAAATGAGAAATTAATGGATAATTTGGGCTACCATAAGAAGGAAAAGTGTTTGGTTAGGCTTGGGTAAGGTAGAAAGTGCATGTGTTTCAGTATAAGAACCTAGGGACTAAATCGTAAAAAAGTGAAAGGTTAAGGACAAAATGGTCATTTGGACCAGGGGTAGATATTAAACTCAAAATGTATAATGTGGGGTATTAATGGGCTAATTTTGCTGATATAGACCCCGAGGAACAAATTTTGGAGGTCGATCGTGGTAAACGCAAGGTTTCAGAATAACTGAAACCCATTTTCGAAAAGAGTACCAGGTAAGTTCGGATAACTTAAAGTAAACCCCTAATATGTATAATTGCATTATTTATGAATGCATGATATTTGCATTTGTTGATGGCATGAAAATGTATGAAATGCATCTTTGATAATGAATTGTTGATAACCGTCTCAATTGAGGTTAAAAAGAGAATTCGATGGATAAACCATGTTTTACATGTAGAATGAGACCCTGCATGTGTTGCAGTAAGGATTTAGCCCGGACGGGTAATCCGTGATCTCAAGTATAAAAAGGAATCTAGCCCGGATGGGTGTTCCTTGAATGATCAAGCCTCCCGAAGAATATGTGTGCACTATGAATTTAGCCCGGACGGGTAATCTAATTAGGGCCTGAATTTAGCCTGAACTGGTAATTCAGATCCGAACCCATTAAGGGTGTTTTATCGCTATAAGGGATGTAGCCTGAACTAGTAATCTCGACATCACCTTATGAGTTCATGATATGGGGAATTTAGCCTGGACTGGTAATTCTGCCATGAAATGTGAGGTTCATGGGAGAGCATATATGTAAAATGATAATTCGTGAGAATTGACGGATACTGGGTATTCCATCTAGATTTCCTAGAAACTCAACGGGGTTAATATAATGTATGCTAACAAGATGATGAATGATGAACTCATCTATATAAATTACATGATGTTTTGTTAAGTGACTAACTCATTGACTGAGTGCATGTGATAGGAAATCATTTTATAGTAGATGATTCCATGATTTAAGTATGGATGTATGCTAATTACTCGATAAGTTTACTTGTCGGTTATTCCAGCTTACTAGTATGTAAATGCTTACCCCTCTCTTTTTTCCTATTTCACAGAGCTCGGGGACTCGAAAGGATTGGAAGACAATTGGAGAGTCAACACACTATCAACTAAATAAGTTTTGGTATCGAGACTTTGTTCATTTTGTTCAATGGCATGTATAGTATTTTTGAGCATTTTGTTATATGTGTCATTTGATTTAACAAATGAAGGCATGTAAAAATATATTTATCTCTTTGTATATAGCCATGAAAGTTGGCTCAATTTAAGTGAGCTATGACCTACGATTTTATGCATGGTTTTATTTACAAACGATGGGTTGCTATCAATTGGCAATGAGTCTCTTGAACGAGCCAATTTCGGATGGATTAATGCAGCATGGGAACCCATAAACACTAAATGGGAAATAACCTATCATGTGTTTTCTCTCAAACTTGGTAACTTTTAAGCATAAGAGGTAGAAAGGGGTGACTAAAGGCTTGAAAATAGCCTATTAAGGTCCACATGGTTAGACACACGGGCATGTGTCTAGGCCATGTGAGACACACGGTCCATCCCCATGGGCGTGTGGTATGACCGTGTGTCCCTTGCATCTAAAACTTTAAGCTAAATTAGCACATGGGTAGGACACACGGCCGTGTGTCTTGGCCTTGTTAATTAAATAGAATGCTCAAGTTTTGGACACGGGATGAGCCCACAGGCATGTGAGTCCACATGGCCCACCTACACGGGCGTGGGTCCCTTTATGTTAAGGAAACTTTTCTGAGTAGCCCAAGGTAAATCGAACGTGCCCGTATTTGTCCCGCATTGCTCTCCAATATGTTATAGGTCTCGAAGGCCTATACAAGAGACGAGATGTTCATGATTGAAAGGTTTTAAATTCAAATGAAATTTTATGATCCAAGTAGTATACTGAAAGTGTAAAGTTCCGGTAATGCCTCGAGCCCTGTTCCCGTGTTAGATTCGAGCTAGGGGTATTACATTTATTGGTATCAGAGCTACGGTTTAGTCAGTTCTAGGACTACCGTAGAGGATTGTTAAAGTTCGCTATATATGCCATTGTTTGAGTGTTGATAGTGTGACGTCTCCTAATTGTTTAAATTGTTTTGAATATAGTAAATGCCTTCCAATCAAGCACAAGATGAGTCCGAGGGAGCCGAGAGTCATGTTCCAGCTTCCGTACAACGAGCTGTATCTAGTAGTAGTAGAAGACTGATGTCAGAAGGCCGAGAAGAGGCCCAAGCTGCCTTCTTTGATATGATGGATGAATGGTTTGGGGATTATCTAAGAAATCGCTTCAATGTACCAAGACCTCTCCCGCCCCCTAACCAAACTGATGAGGGTGTGCCACGAGGTATGGCACCAGTGAGAATCGGTAAAGCCCCGGTAGATAAACTTAGAAAGTATGGGGCTAAGGAATTTAGAGCGAAAGTTGATGATGACGCTGAAAGAGCTGAGTTCTGGCTCGAGAACACTACGCGGGTGCTAGATGATTTGTCATGCACACTACGCGGGTGCTAGATGATTACTTGGGATTTCTTCCAAGTAGAGTTTAGGAAGAAAGACATTAGCCAACATTTTTTGGACTCGAAGCGAAATGAGTTCCTGGAACTCAAACAAGGGAACAAGACTGTAGTGGAATACGAGAGAGAGTTCGTACGACTAAGTCAGTATGCAACTGAATGGGTCCAAACGGAATCGGAAATGTGTAAACGCTTCAAGGAAGGTTTGAATAAGGACATCAAGTTGTTGATTGGGAACTTGGAAATACAAGAGTTTGCCACATTGGCCGATCGAGCCAAGAAGGCCGAGTAACTCAATAATGAAAAAAAAAGCTAAGCAAGAGGCTCGAGTTACGAGTACGAGGACTAGCGGTAAGACACTCTCGTTCTCCATGAAGAAAGCCAGAAGCCTGCATGAACGCTCCAATTCGTCAGTGGGATATTTGGGTAGATCAAGAAGCTCTAAGCGACGAGGTCAAAAGTCCTCCTCCCCATTGGTAACTAGTGTGGGGAGTGTAGACGATTAAAAACTGAAGTGTAAGAGCTGCAACAAATTTCACTTCGGAGAATGCCGAATGAAAAGCTGCGCATGTTTCAGATGTGGTTCTCTTGATCATTTTCTTAGAGGCTGCCCAGAACGAGCTGAAAAAGATGAGAAATTAGTTTAGAAGAAGAATGTTCCCATTTCACGAGGTAGACCCCCGAGATATCCTGGGAGTGCTAGTGGCAGTCGAGTCGAAACGAAAGGCGCTGCAAAACCAGAAGTTCGAGCCTTGGCAAAAATGTATACGATACATGCTCGAGAGGAAGCCTCTGCTCTTGATGTTATTATGGGTACTTTCTCTCTTTTTAATATAAGTGTAGTTGCTTTAATTGACCCGGGATCGACGCATTCATATATCTGTATGAGATTGGCGTCTAGTATGAACATATATGTTGAACCTACAGAATTCATCATTAGAGTGTTAAACCCACTAGGTAGATCAGTCCTGGTTGATAAAGTCTGTAAAAATTGTCCTTTGACGATTCAAGGTCATTTTTTTCTGGCTAACCTTATGATGTTACCATTTGATGAATTTGATGTAATACTTGGTATGGATTGGTTAGCCTTTCATGATGTAATTGTGAATTGTGGTAGTAAGTATATTAAGTTGAAATGTCTGGATGGTAAGATTCTACGGATCGAATCAAGAGAATTGGGTTCGCCGCCGGCTGTAATTACTGCAATAGTTGCCCAGAGATATATAAGGAAAGGATACGAAGCTTACCTTGCGTTTGTGATGAACACTAAGGAAATTGAATTGAAGATTGAGTCTGTGCCGATAGTATGTGAGTATCCAAATGTGTTTCCAGAGGAATTACCCGGATTACCTCCTGAAAGGGAGATAGAGTTTGGTATTGAGTTGGTGCCAAGAACGACTCCCATTTCTATTGCCCCTTACAGAATGGCACCTACCGAGTTGAAGGAGTTAAAAGCACAGTTGCAAGAGCTGACGGATAAAGGATTTGCTAGGCCAGGTTTTTCACCCTAGGGTGCCCCTGTGTTGTTTGTAAAGAAGAAAGATAGTTCAATGAGGTTATGTATCAATTATCGGCAACTGAATAAGGTGATTATCAAGAATAAGTATCCTTTACCAAGGATCGATGATTTATTTGACCAATTGAGAGGAGCCACCGTGTTCTCTAAGATAGACTTGAGGTCTGGCTATTATCAGCTGCGAGTTAAAGACTCGGATGTACCAAAGACAGCTTTCAAAATGAGGTATGGCTAATATGAATTTCTTGTCATGCCATTTGGGCTAACGAATGCACCGGCTGTGTTTATGGATCTAATTAATAGGATCTTTCGACCATATTTGGATAACTTTGTCGTTGTGTTTATTGACGACATTTTGATCTACTCAAAAGATGAGACAGAGCATGCGAAGCACTTGAAAATTGTGTTGCAGACCTTGCGTGAAAAGCAACTATATGCTAAGTTTAGAAAGAGTGAATTTTGGCTCCAGGAGGTTCAATTTTTGGGTTATATAGTTTCGGGTGAAGGCATCCGAGTTGATCCAAGATTTCTGCAATTGTTGAATGGAAATCACCTAAGAATGTAACCAAGGTTAGAAGTTTTTTGGGCTTAGCTGGTTACTATCGAAGGTTTGTAAAAGGATTTTCTATGATAGCGACGCCGATGACGAGGTTGCTATAGAAAGATGCTAAGTTTAAATGGACGGAGAAGTGTCAGCAAAGTTTTAAAAAGTTAAAGACATTGCTGACAGAAGCTCTTGTTTTAGTGCTACCTGAATCGGGAAAAGAATTTGTGGTCTATATTGATGCATCCTTAAATGGATTGGGATGTGTGCTTATGCAAGATGGCAAAGTGATAGTATATGCTTCACGGCAATTGAAGCCTCATGAGAAGAATTATCCAACCCACGACCTAGAGCTTACCGCTATTGTTTTTGCCTTGAAAATTTAGAGGCATTATTTGTATGGTGAGACTTACCGTATATTCACAGATCACAAGAGTTAGAAATACTTGATGACTCAGAAAGAACTAAATTTGAGACAGCGAAGGTGGTTAGAACTAATTAAGGATTATGACCTGATTATCGACTATCACCCAGGAAAGGCGAATGTGGTCGCCGATGCATTGAGTACAAAATCCCTGTATGCTTTGAGAGCTATGGATACTCGTTTAACTTTGCTTGATGATGGTTCAGTTTTGGCCAAGCTAGAGGCTAGGCCGACATTTCTACAGAAAATTCTTGATGCTCAGCTTAATGATGATGACTTGTAAGAAAAAAGAGCTCAATGTGAGTTTGGTGTTGAGTCAGATTTCTGAATTAGTCCTGATAGATGTTTGATGTTCAGAGATAGAGTTTGTGTACCCAAAGATAATGAACTTATTCAGAAGATTTTGCAAGAAGCACATAACAGTCGTTTGTCTGTTCATCCAAGAAGTACCAAGATGTACAACAATTTAAAGAAGAAGTATTGGTGGAATGGTATGAAAAGAGATGTATCTGAATTTGTATCGAAATGCCTGGTGTGTCAGCAAGTTAAAGCTGAACATCAAGTGCCTTCAGGTTTGTTACAACCTGTAATGGTCCCCGAATGGAAGTGGGACAGAGTTACCATGGACTTCGTGACAGGATTACCTATGACTCCAAAAAAGAACGATGCCATTTGGGTTATAGTGGATAAATTGACAAAGTCGGCTCATTTTATTCCGGTAAGGACGGCTTATTCTCTTGATAGATTGGCCGATTTGTACATTTCTAAGATAATAAGATTGCACGGAGTACCACTGTCGATTATTTCTGACAGAGACCCGAGGTTCACTTCGAGATTCTGGAAGAGGTTACAAGAAGCCTTGGGTACAAAGTTGAGCTTTAGCACAGCTTTTCACCCTTAGACCGATGGCCAGTCTGAGTGGATGATTCAGATTCTTGAGGATATGTTGCGTTGTTGCATCCTTGATATTCAGGGTAGTTGGGAAAAATACCTGCCATTGGTAGAATTTGCCTACAATAACAGTTTCCAAACAAGTTTGAAGATGGCACATTTATAATGCTCTAGAATAACGTATTTTTATGCATTAATCATGTGTTTATTCTGAGCTTGATCCTACTAATTTGAGCTATTTATGTCTTTTTATCGATTAGGGACTGATTTAGAGGCAAAAGCAAAATTAAGGGACAAAAGTGCAAATTTCGAGACACAATGGGCTAATATGCGACACAGAAAAAGATTGTGCCAAAAGTACGAGCATGGAAGACACAAGGACTAAAAACGCAAAAAGAAGAGATTTTATTTTATAAGACTCCATTTTATTTATATTAAGATAATTATTATGATTATTTAATTTTAGGATTTAATTTTAATTATCTTTATTTATCTTTAATTAAATGTATTTATCTTTTTAGAATTTAAGTTAAATTAGACTATCTCCCTAGCACTATAAATAGGGGGTGAAATGACTCTATTTAGTGTTCATCTTTTTCTGTAAACACTCTCCCCCTGAAAGTCTAGGCTTTTGTTTCTTCATATTTTCTTTCAATAAAATTCCCTTTTCCATTTTTATATTTATTTCTTTTTCCACCATTATCATGAGCCACTAAAACCTATCTAGCCGAAAGTTGTCAATATTCCCAAAAAGGGTTCTTGAGGCCTAGAATCGTACTTAGCCTTCTCGC
Source organism: Gossypium hirsutum (assembly GCF_007990345.1). Taxonomy (NCBI): domain Eukaryota; kingdom Viridiplantae; phylum Streptophyta; class Magnoliopsida; order Malvales; family Malvaceae; genus Gossypium; species Gossypium hirsutum. The sequence goes on along the minus strand of NC_053430.1, from coordinate 27,514,925 downwards.
CAAGTATTTATCATTTCTCCGCACTACGGGCTGACACTTCCGTCCATGGCCCTTGAGAAGTAAGCTTTTCAGCATATGCAAAGGCGACCACTTTGCATGTTTTGAAAGGATTGCATAGTCGATTTGTTAACTTACTGCGTCAGAGGCTAGTGAGCCAAAGAGACGAAATGGCATGGGATTCGCCATTGGGAAGTGTTGATCTAGCATAGATTACTGGCTAGAGTCAGGTTCCCTAAAAATCGTAAGTCTAATTTGGAGCTAGTGGTCATAGGCGTCCTCTTCCACTATAACTGGCTTACTTGAGTTGAGAAGGGTTATTTAAAAGCCGCGGATCGAACCTAAGGCGGAATTAGAAAACTGGAGGCTAGAATCTACCAATAAGAATTTCTTTTCCTTCAACTCTCTTTATTATTTTTATTATGTTTGTAATCACAATTTTAGTCAATTTTAGATTCTGTTTTTTATTTTTTCCAAATCAAATCTTTAATTCTATTATTTTTTTATTTTTTTGTCACACAGGTTTTTTTGGGCACAATTCTACCCAGGATTTCAAGAAACAAGCACTCGTATAATCTGATCCCTGAGGATTCGACCCTACTTCCCCTTTACTATTATTTTTCATTATTTTACAGGGAATAGGATATTTTTGGTGCTCTCAATGACCGCATCAAATTTTGGCGCCGTTGCCGGGGATCGGTAACGTACTAATCTTGTTTTTTTTTGTTCCTTATGACCAGATCTGCTCCAGGAACTCTTGCGTTTGATTCAGAGATTGAAAAGACTGCAAGAACTAATCGCAAGGAAACAAAGCTAAAGAAAAAGCAGTCAACGGTGGTTGGGACTCAAATTAATCCACCGCTAGGAATCAGAATCGACGACGAAGTAGAGTCTGGGGTTAACGAAAACCCTACTCAAACTTTTGAAGGCGAAAAATTAGAATTCGATTCCCCAGAAGAAGTGCTTAACACTAGGGTTGACGTAAACCCTAATTTAACACCTTAACCTAAGGCTCAGACAATTCGGCAATTAGCCGAAGCTCTGACGGAATAACTGCCACTATGCATCGTGTATCCTATTATGGATACTGATTTCGAGCTAAAATCAGGATTGATTCAGCTACTGCCAACTTTCCGTGGGTTACAAATGAAAACCCCCACAAGCATTTAAAAGAATTCCATATGGTTTGTTTGAGTATGAAACCTCAGGGGGTAACTGAGGATCAAATTAAATTGCGCACTTTCCCTTTTTCCCTAGCAGATTCAGCTAAGGAATGATTATTTTATTTACCTCCTGGATCCATTACAACTTGGGCTGATCTATCTCGCTTATTTCTTAACAGGTTTTTCCCTGCATCAGGAGCGTCTGAGTTAATAAGGGAGATCGTGGGAATAAGGCAAAAAGAGGCAGAATCTCTGTACGACTATTGGGAAAGATTTAAGAAGAGGTGTGCGAGTTGCCCACAACATGGTATAACAGAGCAATCTCTACTCCAATACTTTTATGAAGGCCTGAAACCCATGGAGATGAATATGGTAGATGCCACTAGTGGAGGAACATTGGTCAACATGACTCCCCAACAAGCAAGAGACTTGATCTCCACAATGACGGAAAATTCTCAGCAATTTCGAGCTAATCCTGAACCCCCTATAAGGGTTCACCAGCTAAGTAATTCTACCTTTGAGGATAAACTTAATAGACTTACTAATATTGTGAATTCTATTGTTGCAGAAAAAGCAAAACCAGCCCGAGTATGCGGAATATGTGCTACACCTGAACATACGATAGATGCGTACCCTAGTCTGTGTGACGATACTATGGCCCATTTAGATGCTGTGGAAAATTTTCCTAGGCAACCACAAAGGCGATGCGACCCTTACGCCAATACCTACAACCCAGGATGGAAGGACCACCCTAACTTTAGTTATGGGGCTAATCCATGATATAACCAGCCATACCAAAATCGACTCCCACAACAGCCACAAGATTTAGGTAATTCTCTGGAAACTTTGGTCAATAAATTAACAGCTAATGTCCTTGATTTTCAATAGCAAACTCTTAATTTCCAAAAAGAAACGAAGGTATCTATAAGAGAATTGACTACGTCAATTGAGAAATTGAGTTCTCAAGGGAAGCTGCAGCCGCAAACAGAACCAAACCCGAGACAGAATGCAAATGCAATAACGTTGCGAAGTGGAAAGGTGCTGGAACCAATTCTTGGCAAGAATCTTGGCCAAGAAATCGCCTAGAAAACTCCAGAAAACGACGAACAGATCCAAGCGAAACCCCAACTGCCAAAAATCCAACTTTCATTTCCAGGGCGACTAAACCAGTGTCAGAAAGGTAAGGAAGACAAAGAAATCTTAGAAACATTCTGAAATGTCGAGATCAACATACCACTGTTGGATGCCATTAGACAGATTCCAAGATATGCCAAATTTCTTAAAGAGCTTTGCACCAACAAACAAAAGTTAACAGGCAATGGAAACGTAAGTGTTGGTGAAAATGTTTCCGTAGTGCTACAGCGGAAAATGTCGATTAAATGCAAAGATAGGGGTATGTTCGCTATTCCATGTAAAATTGGCCATTTAGGAATTAAAAAGGCTATGTGTGATTTAGGGGCGCCATAAATGTAATGCCTTATTCTATTTATGAATCACTTAACGCGGGTTTTTTGATGAAAACAGGTGTCATTATTCAATTGGCGGACATGTCTATTGTGCATCCAGAAGGAGGTCTCGAGGATGTCTTGGTAAAAGTTAATGAACTTATTTTCCCTATAGATTTCTACGTAATAAAGATGGAGGAGGACAATACTACTGGTTCTTCAGACCTCCTGTTGGGCCGACCCTTCCTTAGTACTGCTAGCACCAAGATCGATGTTCGAAGCGACACTCTTACGATGGAATTTGATAGGGAGATAATGAAATTTAATGTTTACGATGCCATTAGCCATCCAAGTGAAATCTTGAGTGTAAACCGTGTCGACATGATTGACTCATTAGTAGACGAGACTTTTGAGTCAACTTATGAAGACATATCTGAATATAGAACTGATGATTATGAATTTGTTAATACATTATTGTCCCCATCAGAAACTAAACTTCTACTTTCTGTTGTGCAGGCTCCAGATTTGGAATTGAAATCGCTTCTCGAGCATCTTAAGTATGCATTTTTAGGAAAAGGTAATACCTTACCCATTATAATTTCAAATAAACTATCTAAACCTGAGGAAGAAAGTTTGATCCAGGTACTAAAAAGTCATAAGGAGCTGATTGGCTGGACCATTGCTGACTTAAAAGGGATAAACCCTTTGACATGCACTCACAAGATTTACTTGGAGGAGAACCCGAAACCAAGGAGAGAGGCACAAAGACGTTTAAACCCGAATATGATGGAAGTAGTAAAAAAAGAAATAATTAAGTTGCTGGATGCTGACATTATCTTCCCCATTTCTGACAGCAGATGGGTAAGTCCGGTACAAGTCGTGCCCTAGAAAACGGGGGTGACAGTAAAGAAAAATGCTGAGGGGGACTTAGTACCTGTCCGAGTGCAAAACGGCTGGCGTGTCCACATCGATTACAGGAAGTTAAACGCTTATACTACAAAAGATCATTTCCCTCTTCCTTTTATAGATCAAATGCTTGAACGTTCAGCTGGTAAAACTCACTTTTGTTGTCTTGATGGTTATTCAGGTTTCTTCCAGATCCCTGTTGCGCCAGAAGACCAGGAAAAAACCACTTTTACATGCCCTTTCGGCACATTTGCGTACAGGAGGATGCCATTTGGACTTTGCAACGCACCAGCTACCTTCTAGAGATGCATGATGAGTATATTTTCTGAATATATAGAAAAAATTATTGAAGTTTTTATGGATGATTTTACCATGTATGGAAACTGTTTTACTGAATGTCTTGAAAATCTCACGATAATTTTGAACAGGTGCATAGAATTTAATCTTGTCTTGAACTATGAAAAGTGTCATTTTATGGTAGACAAAGGTTTGATTCTAGGTCATATAGTCTCGTCTAAGGGAATTGAGGTTGATAAGGCCAAAATTGACATTATAAATTCTCTGCCATATCCTTCTACTGTTAGAGAGATACGTTCTTTTCTTGGCCATGAAGGATTTTATCGACGTTTTATTAAGAACTTCTCAAAAATAGCTGAACCATTGTGCGAGTTGTTACAGAAAGATAAGAAATTTAAGTTCAATCCAAAATGCAAAGAGGCTTTTGATACACTCAAGCAAAAGTTGGTAACTACTCCTATAGTACAGGCACCAGACTGGAACTATTCCTTTGAAATTATGTGTGATGCAAGAGAACGCAGCGTGGGAGTCGTATTGGGACAAAAGATAGCCAAAAATCCTCATGTCATCTGCTATGCCTCAAAAACCCTAGATGCTGCACGAAGCAACTACACGGCCACAAAAAAAGAACTTTTAGCTATTGTATTTGCTTTAGATAAATTTCGATCATATTTACTGGGATCTAAGGTGATTGTTTTTTCTGACCATACAGCTCTTAGGTACTTGACAGCAAAGAAGGAAGCAAAGCCAAGGCTCATTAGGTGGATTTTACTGCTCCAAGAATTTGACATCGAGATTCGTGACAAAAAGGGGTGTGAAAACCTAGTGGCCGACCACTTGAGTAGGATAAAAACTCCGTTCGATGATGTTCCCATAAAGGATGAGTTCCCTAATGAAAGCTTTTTTCGACCAAGCCTCACTATCTGTGGTATGCAGATATAGTTAATCTCTTAACCACGAGATCGTTACCCACTGAATTAACACGTTCCGTGAAGGACAAGCTTAGACAGGAAGCTCGGTATTACATTTGGGATGACCCATACTTATGGAGACACTGCTTAGATCAGATAATAAGACGATGTGTTCCAGAAACCGAGGTAACCTCTATCCTTACTTTTTGTCATACAGAAGCTTGTGGAGGTCACTTTAGCCCTAAACTGACAACTCACAAGGTATTGGAGTGTGGACTATATTGGCCCACAATCTTTTGCGACGCATATAACTTTTGTAAGTCATGCGATAAATGCCAGCATACAGGTAACATCACTAAAAGAAATCAAATGCCCCTATCCCCGATTTATGTATGTGAGATTTTTGATGTATGGGGCATCGATTTCATGGGCCCTTTTATTTCTTCGTTTGGAAACGTATATATACTTCTTGCAATAAACTATGTTTCTAAGTGGATAGAAGCAAAGCGTACTCACAATGATAATGCTAAAACTGTTGTGGAGTTTCTAAAACGAACTATTTTTTCTAGGTTTGGCACACCTCGAGCTTTGATCAATGATCATGGTACCCACTTTTGCAACAAGGTCATAGAGGCACTATTATCCAAATACGGAGTTCATTATCGTATATCGACGGTCTACCATCCCCAAACGAATGGGCTAGCAGAGGTTTCGAATAGGGAAATCAAGTCTATTTTGGAAAAAATAGTTCAGCCCAACCGAAAGGATTGGAGTCTTCGGCTCAATGACGCACTTTGGGCCTATCGGTCGGCGTATAAGGGCCTGATTGGCATGACCCCATATCGACTTGTTTTTGGCAAAGCGTGTCATCTATCAGTAGAACTGGAGCACAAAGCTTATTGGGCTATTCGACAATGTAACATGGAGTTAGAGCCCGCAGGGAAGGCAAGGAAATTTGACATTCAAGAATTGGAGGAGATTCGCAATGATGCCTACGAGAATGCTTGAATTTATAAAGACAAAACAAAACTAGTTCATGATAGGAAAATAGCTCAGAAACATTTCTCGGTAGGGAAAAAGGTTTTCCTTTAGAACTCCATATTAAAGTTGTTCCCAGTTAAGCTTTAATCTCGGTGGCAATGACCTTTTATTGTGACTGAAGTATTTACGCATGGCGTAGTTGAAATAAAAAGTGAAGAATCAGGAAAGTGGTTCACAGTCAATGGTCAACGGCTGAAGTCATTTTACGAAAATTTCCAGGCCCACACGGTCAAAAAAATTCAGTTAGAACCACCATAAAACCGTTCAAGGCGTCGAGCTAACGACGTTAAACAAGCGCTTGTTGGGAGGCAACCCAATTTTTATTTTTATTTTCATTTCATTTTATTTTTATTTATTTTATCTTATTATTTTATTTTATTCAGATATTAATAAAATTCTCTTATTCTAGGTAAACCGAAACGAAGATAGGTGTAACACCCCAAACTCGGCCCAGACGTTATGGCCGGATCCGACAAACCATATCGAAGCGTTCAAAACATTTTATATTGTTGATCCAGAAAAATCTACTTAGTGTTTTAAAAGATAATTTCATTATAGGTTAAAGTGAATGGAAGTTGTGCACCAGGTAGGAAACCGGAAAAGAGGAGGTGAGTCTATCGGACTACTTAAGTACCAAGCTCCCTTCGGATCCAATCCTAGACCTGCACACTGCCATTGCCACACCTTAACTTCATGTATATTTCTAGGAAACCGATTTGATTAAGTCATTTTTAGGAAAAGTGATTAATTTTGGAAAATACTTTCATTGCGGAAGCTTTGCTTGTTGTCGTGTTATTTTGAAATCAATTGTTGTTTTTTTTTTTTGAAAACGCGCCCTAAAGCTATCCAATTTCAACAGTTAAAATAAGTAATACCTACCTTAGTAATACATATTAAAACCATCAAAAATAATTAAGCGGCCTTATTACATTTAAAAACCCAAACCTCAACGTAAATAATAGGATGTCCAGTTCACCAGAAGAAAACCAAACTTTCAGAACGGGTGGCCACTCCGTATTCCCTCACAGCTCCAAGCCCACTATGGTTGGGGATTTCCTGCGTGAATGAAAATAAAAAGGGTGAGTTTGGGGAAACTCAGTGTGTAAGGAAAACCCATTCAAAGCCCAAGTCAGCTACAACCTATTGGGCCTAAGCCCATTCAGGTAATAGTGGTACTGGACCAGAGCCCTTTTCATATTACAATAAACGGGCCTTAGCCCCTTATTCAGATAACAGTATGGCCCATAGGCCCATTTCAAAATACATGCAACATCAATAACATATGCAAGCCCATTTGGGGAGACTACTCAACCCACCAACCACTACACTCCACCCGTACCAGCCCTACACTCCATGTGGGGAATAGCTCAACCCACCCAGCCCAACACTCCACAGTTGCAGCCTTGCTGCTCAGTTAACAGTAAATTGAGGCAAAGCCTCCAGTACGTGGACAAGCCACTTTCAGTACTTCCTCCGTCAATATCCCAATCCCATGCATCAGATAATAACAACATGGCATGCAGTAAATAACAACAGTCAAACATGCATTTAGGTCAATTTAACCCTAGGGGTATTTCGGTAATTTATCTACTAGGGTAAAACTGTAAATTTTCCACTTTTAAAGGTATTTCAGTAATTTATCTATTTTAGGGTTTTTCATGCATATTCCTACTTTTCACGTACTAACAGAATCACGTACCGAGGGTTCTTACCGAATTGGGCCCGTTGGCCCATCATTCCAATTTTGGCCCATTAAGCCCAAAAATATCGAAGGCGCAGAAATCATGCACTTTGCAGTCCAAATTTTGCAGCTTACCAAAAACATTAATCGATTTACCTCACGAGCATTCGCACACTCGCAAATCTACAAAATACCACTTTTCGGCATTTCGGCTTTTCGACTTTTGCCGATCCAGACTAAGAAAGAGGGTATTAGTTACATACCTGTTTGCGACGATATTCTAACGAGATCCACACACGAACTGCCTACAATTGGATTATGAACACATTAATCTAACTATTCAAATACAAACTACGCATTAACCCCTTACAATATTTGGCCAACCATACCTACAGATCATAGTAAGCTTATAAGAAATCAATAAGCAACTCATTAACAAATTTTTGTCAATGTTTACCACATAATCATAATCTCACTGCAAGCTGTCTTCCTGAACAACAGTCACTAAATCATTTATAACTAGAGATACGAAACTCCAAATCAAGTTCCGTTAATTTTACCTGAAAATAGACTCATATATCTTCTATCCATAAAATTTTCAGAATTTTTGGTTTAGCCAATCAATACCATATTTTTCTTAAAGTTTCCCATGTTTCACTGTTTGACTAATCTAACCACTCTTCATTACGAATCAAATTTCTCATTGTACAGAATTCAAAATATGTTCTCGTTTATTTAATTTGAAAATAGACTCATTAAGCTTTAATTACATAATTTATGCAGCTTCTAACTCATCTCCCACAATTTATGGTGATTTTCCAAAGTCACATTACTGCTGCTGTCCCAAGCAGATTTATTACCGAATCACTCTTTCACACCCAACTTGCATGCTTGTTATTTAAACATGTATATCACCAATCAATCATCACATATCTATGATTTTACTTAAGTATAATCTCCATTTCATCATTTTAAAGCACAACATGTTAGCCGATTTTTCCCCTTAGCATCTAAGGCACATGCATGCTCATTTGTTTGGCTCAACTTCTCCTATCTACCATTTTTCATCAAAAGAACATGAAACAACAACCATTTCCTTCATTTTAATTCATGACTAAATGCTCACAACAAACTAAAAACCAAAATATGCTTCATGACTAAATGCTCACAACAAACTAAAAACCATGAACTTACCTTCAATTTTCTTCCCCAAGTGACCGAACATTCAAGAGCTTTCTCCTCTCCTTTCTCTTCTCTAACTTTCGGCTATGATGAACAAAGAAGGACAAAACTTTGTTCTTTTCACCCCTTTTTCTTTTAATAAAATTTCATATTTCATCCATTTAATTCTTTAATACAAAAGACATGAAATGCCCATCATGGAACATTTACCTAAACCATTATCATAGAACATTTACCTAACCCATTATCATGGAATATTTACCTAATCCATTATCATGGAACATTTACCTACCCCATTATCAATTTGTACCATGAATTATGGATATCAAGTGCTCATATTGTCTACAACAACATGATGACTGGCCACTTCATGTAAAATGGGGGGTTTGTCATGCAAATCCTCCTATTTTGCACTCCTATTTATTTGGCCACTTCAATTTAGCCTATAGCATTTTCAAACATTTTCACATAGGTCCTATTTCATAATTTCACCCCCTTTTTCTTATGGAACAAAAATTAACTAAAATTACCGGGTTCTATCTTAAGCTTGGGCCTTCTAGAGGCCCACTAACATAATTAAACCTATGCCAACATTCACAGAATTCCCGAAAATTGGGGCGTTACAATAGGAAGAAAGGAGGAACGACAAATCTGAAGCCAAACAGCCCCTACTCGACACTTTTGGCCAGCAACTAGCGGATCTCATTGCCATCATACGTGAACGATAGTAATTACACGGGGAGTTCCTCTACACCTTTTTCTCCTATTTTATTTATTCCACATCGAGGACTATGTGTTTTAAGTAGGGGGGAGGCATTCCTCATTATTTTTGTCATTTTAAATGCTGAATTTTTGTTGTTGCTGCCCATATTTTTTTAAAGAATATTTTACCTATTTTCATGCCCAAGACTTTGACCACGACTTGCCCACTGTTTGACCCACATGCATGATTCTTATCTACTGAGTTAATTATGATTTTGCTTGATAGATTTCATCTCCACTGTTTTATTTATTTTAGTTTAAATAATTATGATTAATGAAGTTAACCCTATCTTAATTTTGGTAATTTTGATTAAGTCTAAATACAAGAGGACACTTAATATAATTGCATGCTTAAAATATTTTCATGACTATTAAGGTGGTTACTGAAACTTATTTTTGACACTTGATTGTTTTTCTAAGTCCTCCAAAATTAAAATTTCGTTTAATAATAATAATGTTTCTGTGGTTATGAGTGCAGCTTAAGACGTGACTAGCTGAGTAACCGGGGTAAGGTGCTTGGGTTGTCATCCTATTTCGCGTCAAAAGGTTCGATATGTTCTTAGGAAAAATAAAAATTAGGAATGTTTTGGGCTGAGTAACCGGGGTGAGGTGCTTGGTTGTCATCTCTCTTCGCGTCAAAAGATTCGATATGTTCTTACGAAAAATAAAAATTAGGAATGTGTTGGGCTGAGTAACCGGGGTAGGGTGCTTGGCTGTCATCTCTCTTCGCGTCAAAAGGTTCAATATTTTTCCTAAGTAAAAGTAAATAAATAAAGTTGAAATTAAAGTAAAAAAAAGATGAGAAAAAACAATAAATAAATATGCATTAATAAAATTGGGGATTAAAGGGAGAAATAAATAAGGTGTCTTGATACGTTTGGTAATTACCTAATTTTCATGAAATAATCTAAGTCGATCTTAATTTTGTTTGTGTTAATTAGAATACTTTTTCAATTTTACTTAAAGCAAGCTAAGGGTTCTCTTTGTTTTCGTATGCATTTTGTCTAATTTTTATAAAACTTTGAAGTAGTATTTCTTTTATGGCAGGATTTAATTTTCACAGTGGACAGGAACCATACTTGAGGGCAAGCATGGACTAAGTAGTGGGGAATTTGATAATGCTCTAGAATAACGTATTTTTATGTATTAATCATGTGTTTATTCTGAGCTTTATCCTACTAATTTGAGCTATTTATGTCTTTTTATCGATTAGGGACTGATTTGGAGGCAAAAGCAAAATTAAGGGACAAAAGTGCGAATTTGGAGACACAATGGGCAAATATGCGACACAGGAAAAAGATTGTGCCAAAAGTGCAAGCATGGAAGACACAAGGACTAAAAACGCAAAAAAAAAGATATTTTATTTTGTAAGACTCCATTTTATTTATATTAGGATAATTAATATTAAGATTATTATTAGGATTATTTAATTTTAGGATTTTATTTTAATTATCTTTATTTATCTTTAATTAAATGTATTTATCTTTTTAGAATTTAAGTTAAATTAGACTATCTCCCTAGCACTATAAATATGGGGTGAAGTGACTCTATTTGGTGTTCATCTTTTTCTGTAAACACTCTCCCCCAGAAAGTCTAGGCTTTTGTTTCTTCATATTTTCTTTCAATAAAATTCCCTTTTCTATTTTTATATTAATTCTTTTTCCAACATTATCATGAGCAGTCACTAAAACCTATCTAGCTGAAAGTTGTCAATATTCCCCAAAAAGAGTTCTTGAGGCCTAGAATCAGTACTTAGCCTTCTCGCCAAGTATTCATCATTTCTCCGCACTACAGGCTGACGCTTCCGTCCATGGCCCTTAAGAAGTAAGCTTTTCAGCATATGCAAAGGCAGCCACTTTGTATGTTTTGGAAGGATTGCATAGTTGGTTCGTTAACTTACTGCGTCGAAGGTTGGTGAGCCAAAGAGACGAAATGGCATGGGATTCGCCATTGAGAAGCGTTGATCTAGCATAGATTACTGGCTAGAGTCAGGTTCCCTACAAATCGTAAGTCTAATCTTTAGAGCTCGTGGTCGTAGGCGTCCTCTTCCACTATAACTGGCTTACTTGAGCTGAGAAGGGTCATTTAAAAGCCGAGGATCGAACCCAAGGTGGAATGAGACAACTGGAGGCTGGAATCTACTAATAAGAATTTATTTTCCTTCAACTCTCTTTATTATTTTTATTATTTCTGTAATCACAATTTCAGTCAACTTTAGATTCTGTTTTTTATTTTTTCCAAATCAAATCTTTAATTCTATTATTTTTTTATTTTTCTGTCACAGAGGTTTTTTTGGGCGCGATTCTGCCCAGGATTTCGAGAAACAAGCATTCGTATAATCTGATCCCTGAGGATTCGACCCTACTTCCCCTTTACTATTCTTTTTCATTATTTTACAGGGAATAGGATATTTTTGGTGCTCTCAACGACCGCATCACACCTTATGAGGCCTTGTATGGTAGGAAATGTCAAACTCCATTGTACTGGACAGAACTCAAGGAACATCAGATTCATGGAGTTGATCTGATCAAAGAAACCGAAGAAAAAGTTAAAGTGATACGGGATTATTTGAAAGCGGCATCAGATAGGCAAAAATCTTATGCTGACCTAAAAATAAAGAAAATTAAGTTTCAAGTTGGGGATAGAGTATTCTTGAAAGTATCTCCATGGAAAGGTAAAGGTAAGCTGAGTCCACGATTTATCGGACCATACAAGATTACGGAAAGAATCAGATCGTTAGCCTATCGTTTGGCGTTGCCACCTGAACTAGAAAAGATTCATGATGTGTTTCATGTATCTATGTTAAGGAGATATCGACCAGACCCCTCTCATGTAATTTCCCCGACTGAGATTGAAATTCGACCGGACATGACCTATGGAGAGGAACCGGTTAAAGTATTGGCTCGCAAAGTTAAACAGTTAAGAAATAAAGATGTGGCTCTTGTAAAAGTTTTCTGGCAACGACATGGTGTAGAAGAGGCTACATGGGATCCGGAACAAACTATGAGGAGTCAATATCTGAATCTATTTCCTGGTAAGACTTTCGAGGACGAAAGTCCTTAAGGGGGGAGAAATGTAACATCCTGAAATAGGGCCTAGTCGGAATAGTGGTTTTGGGACCACAAATCCGAATCAAAATATTTATTTTATGATTATTATGAGGCCTAAAATATGAGTATATGCATGTGTTAAAGTTTCATGAAGAAATTTTAAGTATAATGTGTCCAATTAGAAATCAAGGACTAAATTGAATAAATTGAAAAACTTGATTTCTAGAAGCAATTCATATGAAATTGCTTTAGATTATAAATTAGGTCTTGGAGAGTAATTTGCCCAAATTCAAAATTTTTGGACAAAAATGAGCTTGCATGGATAAAATTTTAAAGAAATGGCATAAGGGCATTTTGGTCATTTGTTATTTTAATGAATTAAAATGGGAAAAATCAAGCCAAAATCAGCCATTTTCTTCTTCATGGCTGCCGAAAATTGAAGAGACACCATAGCTAGGGTTTTCAACATTTTCAAGCTTAATAGTAAGTGCTCCCAAGCCCCGTTTTTGACGTTCTTTGTATTTTTGAAATCCCGGTAACTTGATCTCTCCATTTCTACCCAAATTTCATGCTAGGGTTCTTGTTTAAAAATTTACCCATGCATGAGTTGCTTGTATTTTAATAGATTATGGAGGAATATGAAAGATTAATGTGTGTTAAACATCTTTTTCTAGTCGATTTTCATAAGAAACCCTTATAGGGACCATTTTGTAAAAGATGTAAATGTGTGGTAGAAATGAGAAATTAATGGATAATGTGGGCTACCATAAGAAGGAAAAGTTGCCGGCTAGGCTTAGGTAAGGTAGAAAGTGCTTGTGTTTCATTATACGAACCTAGGGACTAAATCGTAAAAATATGAAAGATTAGGGAGAAAATGGTCATTTGGACCAGGGGTAGATATTAAACTCAAAATGTATAATTTGGGGTATTAATGGGCTAATTTTGCTGATATAGACGCCGAGGAATAAATTCCGGAGGTCGATCATGGTAAACGCAAGGTTTCGAAATAACCGAAACACATTTTCGAGAAGAGTACCAAGTAAGTTCGGATAACTTAAAGTAAACCCCTAATATGTATAATTGCATGATTTATGAATGCATGATATTTGCATTTGTTGATGGCATGAAAATGTATGAAATGCATCTTTAATAATGAATTGTTGATAACCGTCTCAGTTGAGGTTTAAAAGGGAATTCGATGGATAAACCATGTTTTACATGTGGAATGAGATCTTTCATGTGTTGCAATAAGGATTTAGCCCGAATGGGTAATCCGTGATCTTAAGTATAAAAAGGAATCTAGCCCGGACGGGTGTTCCTTGAATGATCAAGCCTCCCGAAGAATATGTGTGCACTATGGATTTAGCCTAGACGAGTAATCCGATTAGGGTCTGAATTTAGCCTGGACTGGTAATTCAGATTCGAACTCATTAAGGGTGTTTGTCACTATAAGGGATTTAGCCTGAACTGGTAATATCGACATCACCTTACGAGTTCATGATATAGGGAATTTAGCCTGGACTGGTAATTCTGCCATGAAATGTGAGGTTCACGGGAGAGCATATATGTAAAATGATCATTCGTGAGAATTGACGGATACTGGGTATTCCATCGAGATTTCCTAGAAACTCAACGGGGTTAATATGATGTATGCTAACAATATGATGAATGATGAACTCATCTATATAAATTACATGATGTTTTGTTAAGTGACTAACTCATTGATTGAGTGCATGTGATAGGAAATCATTTTATAATAGATGATTCCATGATTTAAGTATGGAGGTATGCTAATTACTCGGTAAGTTTACTTTCCGGTTATTCGAGCTTACTAAGCATGTAAATGCTTACCCCTCTCTTTTTCCCTATTTCACAGAGGTCGAGGACTCGAAAGGATTGGAGGACAACTGGAGAGTCAACACACTATCAACTAAATAAGTTTTGGTATCGAGACTTTGTTCATTTTGTTCAATGGCATGTATAGTATTTTTGAGCATTTTGTTATATGTGTCATTTGATTTAACAAATGAAGGCATGTAGAAATATATTTATCTCTTTGAATAAAGCCATGAAAGTTGGCTCAATTTAAGTGAACTATGACCTACGATTTTATGCATGGTTTTATTTACAAACGATGGGTTGTTATCAATTGGCAATGAGTCTCTTGAACGAGCTAATTTCGGATGGATTAATACAGCATGGGAACCCATAAACACTAAATGGGAAATAACCTATCATGTATGAAACCAATGATATGAGGTTTCCATACAATTAGTTTTATTAAGATTATTTGCAAGTGTAGAATTGTGTTTTCTCTCTAACTTGGAAACTTTTAAGCATAAGAGGTAGAAATAGGTGACTAAAGGCTTGAAAAATAGCCTATTAAGGTCCACATGGTTAGACACACAGGCATGTGTCTAGGCCGTGTGAGACACACGGTCCATCCCCATGGGCATGTGGTATGACCATGTGTCCCTTACACCTAAAACTTTAAGCTAAATTAGCACACGGGTAGGACACACGGGCGTGTGTCTTGGCCGTGTTAATTTAACAGAATGCTCAAGTTTTGGACACCGGATGAGCCCATATACGTGTGAGTCCACACGACCCACCTATACGGGCGTGGGTCCTTTTATGTTAAGGAAAATTTTCTGAGTAGCCAAAGGTATATCGAACGTGCCCGTATTTTTCTCGCATTGCTCTCCGATATGTTATAGGTCTCGAAGGCCTATACAAGGGACGAGATGTTCATGATTGAAAGGTTTTAAATTCAAATGAAATTTTGTGATCCAAGTTAGTATACTGAAAGTGTAAAGTTCTGGTAATGCCTCGAGCCCTGTTCCGGTGTTGGATTCGGGCTAGGGGTGTTACAACATGAGTTGACTATATTATTGAATTGTTTATTTGCTTATGACTTACTAAGCTATGATAGCTTACTCTATGTGTTCATGTTTACTCTGTTTTATAGATTTTTGGAATTCAAGTTACGAGCTCGGGGATCGTCAGCTAAGCCTATCACACTATCGATTTTTTTTCGGTACCTTTATAAGTGAACTATCAAATCTATGGCATGTATAGCCTATCTTTGGAGTTGGTTTATTTTGAAAAGTGTATGTATAAAGGCCATGTGAAAATGGCTTAATTTCCATGCTTAAATTCGGTTTGTTGAACTATGACTTAAGTTCTTTTGGTTGTTATGCAAGGTGTCATCGTTGACTATAATTTATGTTTTGTATTTGTATTTTGTGGTTGGTTGTTGAATTTGGATATGGCATGAATGAATCGGCTAGGCTATATATAAGTTTGGTCTTGTCTTGAACCTATATTGAAAGTTTAACTAAAATATATGATGTTTGTGAAGATGCTATGTATTCGGTCATATGATTCATAATGGAAGTTAATTGAACTAAGGTAAGTCATGTATTTGTTAGGTAAAAATCAGGACATATGCATGATATAAATTTGGTGTTCACTTATGGATTATATTAAGAAATGTGTACATGATATTCGACCTTATTATATTAGTTGAATTTTTATATTCTTTACATGTGCATAAAGGTGTTTATGATATGAATGTTATATGTATAGGTATGGCAAGATAAATTGTTAGCTACTTGTGAGTTTACGAATATGTACAATTCACCTATGTTAACCGAGTAGACAAAGAAATGAGATGAGTTTAATTATGACTGAATGCTAGGTTTTAATTTATGTTAATATGCAAAAATATATGAGTTTCATATACATTAATATATTAATGTCGCATATATGAAAAAAAGGGATTGGTGAGGAAATTTTTTTCAATTGATGTTAACTTGTGTATGTGCATGTCTTATATAAAAATAGGTTTAATATTCAATAATGAAGTCGTTGATGTCTTATATGTTCAGTATATGTATAAGTTGTTTTGATATATTTTGGATTAAATTTTATTTATGCTATGTTGTGAATGATATAATTTTTTTTAAGTTTTGATATTTGATTTTATTATAAACATTAATGTGATTATAAATCTCGAATTGTATTATAATGCGTGTTTGTATGAATTGTAATATGATCGGTAATGCCTCATAACTTTAATTCGGCGACGGATACAGGCTAGGGGTGTTACATAACTTGGTCTAAATAATCAATTTCAATCCATTTAGTATATAATCAATTTCAATCCATTTAGTATACATTCTATTCAATTCAGCCCAAAATACAATTATGGAAAAATTACTATTTTGCCTCTAATATTTCAACTTCTTTACAATTTAATCCCTAGCTCATAAAAGTGCAAATTCATGCAATTTAACCCACACCCATGCTAGCTAAAATATATATATACACATAGCAACCCGTATTTTTCATTATTTCACACATTTACCAGATAATTTTTACATTTCTCAATTTAATCGCCTAATTTGCAATTTCATTCAAAATCACTTAAAAATGTTGTTTAGCTAACAACAAACATTCATTTTCTTCCACCCAAACATCACAAACAACCAATATACATTCATGGTAAAACCCTAACCTTTTAACGGTTTTGCAAATTAGTCCATAGGTTAGCTGGATTAAGCTACAACGACTTCAAAAACATAAAAATCATTAAAAACGGAATGAAAATATACTTACATACAAAGGAGAGAGATGGTTGAATGTTTGAATGCACAAAAATGGTGTTTTCTTAGGTTGAAGATTGGCTAAGGAAGAAAAACAAAGATGATAGCCTTTGTTTTATCATTTTACTAACTTTAATTATTAATTTACTTAAATAACCTTTAATTAAACCTTTAAAAATCACTTAAATGATGTCCATATTTGTCCATTAATAATATTAATGGTATAATTACCAATTAAGGCCACTCATATTCAAAATTCATAGCAATTCGACACCTTTTACTTATAGAACTCTAATTTTGCACCTTATGCAATTTAGTCCTTTTTACCAAATTAAGCATGCAAACTTCAGAATTTCTTAATGAAATTTTCATATGACCTATTAACATGCTTTTGATACTAAAATAATAATAAAATAAATATTTTGACCTCAAATTTGTGGTCTCGAAACTATTGTTCCTATTTCATTAAAAATGAGTTGTTACAAGTAGTGACAATCAAAGTTCAAATTTTCATTAATGCTGGGAAGAAGAAGTAAACTAAAGTCAAAATTTTCATTAATGTCTAACCTTATGATAATTACAAAGCACCCACATTTCTTGGTTTGATGTTGATAGCAACATCAAAGGGTTATGATCTGGATAATCTACATCTTCTAGAATACCATATGAAGGGTAAACATGTCCAATCAAAATAAGTACTTAATGAGGGTGGGTTTGGATGGGTGGTGCATTTATCTACGGGTAGTGTAAAAATAGCGGTGACAGTAAGATTAGATATTGTAGCGATACTGTAGCGTCAGACAAAAAGTAAGGTAAACATACCGCACCACACCCTACCGCCCATCCAAACCCACCCTGATTCTTGGACAATTTTCTTCACCATTTGATTTATGTATAGGCTACTCTGATTTCTCTATTGAGGAACATCTTAACATTGCAAATGGTATTAATGTGGAGTGCCAAAAATCCATATTACTGGATTAAGGGACTTGAGGGAAAAATGGATAAAATAACATGGAGTAGAAAAAATAATTAAACAAATAAGTAAATGGTCCACCCAACTGAAACCCCA
Organism: Gossypium hirsutum; assembly: GCF_007990345.1. Classification (NCBI taxonomy): domain Eukaryota; kingdom Viridiplantae; phylum Streptophyta; class Magnoliopsida; order Malvales; family Malvaceae; genus Gossypium; species Gossypium hirsutum. The sequence goes on along the minus strand of NC_053430.1, from coordinate 27,496,811 downwards.
ACACCAATTAGATTTTCCACTCAAATTAACCAACTAGTAAAATCAACTAAAAAAACAACTTTAACTCAAATTAGACTTGATTATGGGTAGGCCCACCTGACCAAGCCCAAAAGCCCATACGAAAAGTTAGAGGGTTTAGGTAAAAATTTAGGCTTGAAAAATATATTTGAACAAAAAACAATGCCCATTTTCAAAATGGGTTGAGCCTCGAGTGCGATCTAGACCAGAATTGTAATACTAATTTTTTTAACAATATTTAAAATTTTCATACTAATTACTAACCTCCCATGTCTCGCCCTCCCCCCTCCCTTAGCCTTCCCAGATCCCAAATCAATTTAAAAAAAAAAGCCCTAAGTGCTTCCATCAAGACATTGTTGCTTCCCCCGGTCAAGTTGTTGCTTCCTTTGTCATCAGCGTTCTTCCACCACACAGTTACACACTGACCATTCCATCGTCATTCACCACAATTGTAGTAGGACTGAGAACCTCTACCCAACTCAAGTCAGGATTCTCCCTTTCCCTCTCATCATTGTTCTCCCATTTGATTTGGTTAAAATTGTCATTAACATTAATGTATTTAATAAAATATTTTATACCAAATAATACTCTTTCTCTCTCTTTGAATTTAATTAAAATTTGAAAGTTGAGAATCAAAATGATAAAATAAGTAAAAGTTAAATTTGAAATTATCTCAATAGTTAATGATTGTGATATTTTCATATGATTTTTAAATTATGAAGATGATTAAAATTGTTGTTTTTCTACTTGTTAATAGAGCTGTTCATTGACAAGTCACACTGAGTCGTGGTTCAAATAAAAAAAATCAATTTTGAGTTTATTTTCAAGTCATCCCATTCAACCTAAAAAAGCTCATTTTACTATTCAAATTTATTAAAATATTATAAATATATATTATACATTAACATATAATATATATTCATAATTAAATTTAAATATTAAAATATTCTTATTATTTAAATTGAATTTGGCTGGGCATAATTGATTTACTCTCCAGCCCTTTTGTTAATTTGTTTTTTATTTTTAAAATTCATTTCTAAAATTTAATTCCATTTTGTATTTTTAATATATTTTTCAATTTCTAGATCTATGTATTTGCTTTTAAGTTTATTGTAATTATTGAAAATTTATTTTATAAATATAATTATTGTAGAAAGTTTACTATAGTTTATGAATTGTAGGCAATCCTAAATCTTTTAAATGACATTGTATAGGTGAAGAGCAAAAATGTCTAAGTGTTAATATAAAGTAGAAAAACAACTTCTTCTTTTTTATCATTTTTATATGATATAATGACAAATTTAATCTCGAATATTTATTTTTTTTGTAACTTTTTTCTTAATTATTTTTCTATTATTTTGGCCCTTAACTTTCAATATTTAATTAAATTACTTTTTTTTATAGAAAATAGGATCAAACTATTAAAATTTTAATGATATTTAAAATAACAACTATGTGGTAATTCATATGTACTTCATTGATGGCAGGCATGTATACTTTTTTTAAAAAAAATTAAGAAAAAATTTTAAAAACTTGAACTTGTAATAGTCCATTCAGTTTTTCTGTCCAAAGTAAATTAATTTGACTAAATTTTGTATATCAAATTATCAACGGGCTCCCCAAGCACATTAAAAATTCGTCCTAAGGTCGCTCAGGCGACTGGAACACTTAGAGGAGTTCCCGTGTCAATCACTTCCATTCCTCTCGTTAGACTATCGTAGCGCTCATAGTTACAACTCTAACTCGATTATTTCCTAATAATTGTTGTACCTCACAAGTTACATTAATTTGTTGAACGGTGGTATCTGGACCTTTAACTACTAGGGCGTTGTAAATATTAGGCATCTTGCCCGGACTAGACCGATGATTTGAGAAATACGTCTCAAATTTTCTTTTTTAAGCGTGGAAATTTCATGAGGTCAAAATGATGAATTTTTTTTGGAGCCATTAGAATAAATAAGAATAATTACCACTTTTTTTAATGATAAGCATTTTTCTAGTTAAGATTATGATTAACATAATGTATTTAATACAAATTTTCTTTTCTCTCTTAAAATAAAAGAACGCTCTAATATCTTCCTTACTAACATTGCTAAGAAGGGAAAGTAAAGAAAAGGGTTTGATTTCTTTTGTTTGGATAGATTTGAATGATAAATCCTTTCTTTCTCTTAAATGTTAATGTGATTCCCCAACCTTTAACAATTTGGATAGATTCCTAGTCTTTGTTTTTTGATACAATACCTAAAATTATCCATAGCCCTTCTCTCAATATTTAAATAAAAGGATAATATACTTCAACGCATTTGAACCCCTATCCTCTTGCATTGGCAATAATGTCAATGTCAATTAAGTTAAAACTCAACCGACAAGTAAAACAAAATTTTAAAATGTAGATTTTTTTTTCATAAATAGTTTGATGAAAATGTTATAATTATAAAAATTCAATATAATTAATAATGAGAAAATATTTGGAACACCACCTGTAGAACTTTTAGACTCCACAAGTAGAGTCAAGTAATTAACAAATGTCGTATAGGGTATAATAAAACATTAAAAAATAGATATTAAAAAAATGTGACAATTTTTTAAATTTACTTATGAAATTAAAAAAAAATACACCAAATACTAAGCCATTAATTTATTTTTTTCTTCCTATTTCCTTTCTATTGTCCATTGGAGCAAAATTTGTTAAAATTACTTTCATTCAATTCAAACAATTTCTAAACATACATTTAAAGATTTGCTTAAGAGTATCCGCCCCTCTATATGATGATATTTACAATAATTTGCTGTTGAAACTTGCATTTTTACATAGTTTAAGTAATTCTTCAATATTATTATTTTTTATTTTTTATTTTTTAATGTATCTATTAGAGCCAGTCCAATATCTTCCGCATTCTGTAAGCTTATTAAGAAGATAGATGCTGACCACGAGTTTTAAAACTGCTCCATACACAAGGTAAGAATCGAACCCTCGACCACTGGTTAAAGTAGGAGAGACTCTTGCTACAGAGTTTAAGTAATTCTTTAATATTATTTTTAAAGTACAAAATGAAATCAAAATTGTTGTTTTTCTATTTCTTATTAATATTGGACTTCCTTTATCTATTTTTGTGGGTTAATTATTTTGATTCTTCTTTTAAAATTTAAATTTGAAACTTTTAGTTCCATTTTTTTTAAAATACATATTTTTAACGAAAATTTCAATTTCAATTTCTATATCTATATCTATCTGTTTGCTTTAATTTTATTTTAATTATTTAATATTTTTTATTTAAACCAAACTTTTCACAAATAGAGAAAACTAAACTTAGTCATCATTTATCTTTAAAATAAATATTTATTTTTATATAAAATAGTTTTTATCCCATAGTTAGTTGTATGTATTAATTATAATATAATATAATTTTTATGTTTTTTAAATTGTATATTCTCACAAATAATATAAAATTATATAGCTGAAATATTGTATAAAATATTGTATATTGTTAAACCCATCAATTAGTTATCAATTTTTTTCATTAATTTTAAGTTACTCTGTAATGACTCGAAAGTTAGTGGTGTCGAAAAATATGATTTCGGAATCTCATTTCTAATGTTTAAGTCCGTAACGAGGTCATTATAAGGGTAAATTAAAGTTTGGTCATTTAATCTTGTTAATCGGATAATCAAATAAGGTAAAAAGACTAAATTGTAAAAATGATAAAAATTAATTATTGAAAAATTTTAATTAATTGAAATACCAATTCAACAATTGGACCCTTCATGAATTACCAAACGGTGGTGGTGGATGACAATTGTGTTCTACCAATTTTTTATAATCATGATTAAGCTTACGATTTATTATATATTAATCTAAGTGTAAATAGCAAAAGAAAAGGAAAACAAAATATTTTTTACTAGAAGTAACCATGGACCAGGTCGGGCAGGACATGGTCAGGCCGAGTTCGAGCTAGGCTCAATCAAAATTTAGGCCTATTTGATAGGCCAAGGCCAAAAAATGGACATAAAATTTCATCAAAGCCTGAATAAAAATATTAAAATTTGGGTTTGGCCCACCCGTATGACTTTTTTTATATTATTATTTTTTATATAATTTTTTTAAAAAATATAATATATCAAAAATACTAAAAATGTTAAAATAAATATTTTTCAACAAATTAAAAAACAATATCTATACTTAAATAACACTAAGGCTTAGTTTGTATGTGCAGTGCTATTACCTTCGGTGAGGTTAAAAATAATGGTGGCAGTAAGATTGGTTATTTGAGCGGTGAGGTTGAATATTGTAGCGGTGAGATTAGAAACAATGGTGGAGTGTGTGTTTGGATTCAAACGCAATTATAACAGTGAGGTGAGAATAGAAAATGAGTATTAAAAATATTAGATTAAAATTGATATAAAATAAAAGTTTTTTAAAATGAGATTAAAAATGATATAGAAAAATAAAACTTATATCATTATTATATAATAACATAATCAGTAATATCTTTACTTTCTATTCCATTATATTATATATAAATTTTATAAAAATCCCCTTAAAAAATTATAAAACCCAGCAAACCAATTAACTAAACTTAATAGTAACGAAATTGAATAAAAAACTAAAGAAGGTTAAAGTGGTCATAGCGTTTCTACTGGAGGGGCTTTTCTTTCACCGAACCATTATCCTTCAATGGAAAATAAGAACTTCAATGAGATTAGGATACTAAAAGGCACCTCACCATATGCCATCCAAACAGAGTGCAATGAAAATGCATTATTCCCTAATATTCCATCTCACCTTAGCCTATTTGGAATCCAAAAGAAGCTTAAAATAGGTGCAATTTAACAAATAAATACATTTAAATCAGTAATAATATTAACAATAAAATAAAAGTATTACAATATCCAAACATTAACAATGAATAGTAATAATATAATAGTGAAATAGTAGTAAAATAGTAAAAAAATAACAAGAAAAAATAATCAAAATAATAAAAAAGCAAGAAAGCAGTAAAAAAAAGTTTTTTTTTTGCATATTCGGGCCGGGCCCGAGCCAAGAAAGTATTACCTGAGGCTCAACCCATTTTCTAAATGGACCTTTTTTTTTTTGCTTAATCCCATTTTTTGAGCCTATATTTTTACCCAAAACCTCCCACTTTTCAGGCAGGCCTTTGAGTCAGGCCGATCATGCCTATTTTTTACTACTCTTCTTTATTTTCGCGAGAGAAGAAATGGAGAAGAGGGTTTTGAAAGCTTTGACAATTGGTCACTCAATTTGGTATGATTTTAAGGCCTTGTTGTTTTTATGTTTTTGAGGTTCCGGAAACTAGATTTAGCTAGCATGTATACCAGTTTATAAATTTGTTAAAATTTTTAAAAGTTTCCATTGAAGAATTTTTGAAGAAATTAGTACTAAATTGTTAGATTTTAAGCATAGAGGTGAAAAAAAAAACTAGTTTGTAAAGTGAATATTGTTAGTTAAGAACATAAGGACTAAATGTTTAACTTTTGAAATTGATATGAAATTTTTGTAATTATAGATAATGGATGGTTATAGAAGGATGTAATTGAGATCGATTTCAAAATCGAAGCTCTATTCTGAAAGTTATGGCAAATTCATTTTTAGGAACTAAGTTGAATAAAAAGCAAAACTTTAGGAGCATTTAAAAAATGAAATTGAACTGATACATGCATATAATAAGATGAAATAAGAGGGTTGAAATTGATAAATTGAATTGAATTATTATATAGATTGAGATTTGAACCGAACCGAGGATAATCAGGGAAAAGGAAAATTTGTTTATTAGTCCTTGAAGATTTGGTTGTTTGTTGTTTTGACTAGGTAAGTTCATATGGTATGTTTATATTTAAATTGTTGTATATTTGAATTATGAATTTGTGTATGTTTGATAGTAATTTGAATTGTTTACTCTTTGGTACAAAAGGTGAGATGTGGACTAGATTGTAAAAAAATGATATATTAACTGGTAAATTGAATATGATGAATTGAAATTTTAGATTTTTAATGAATGGATAGATGATTATGACTGATCGAATCGTATTGGTATGTTTGTGAATAATTATCGAGAAAGAGGACTAAATTGAATAAAATTAAAAATAGTATAACTCGGTGAAACTATGAAATTGACTTGGAATTGAGATGAATTGTACTATGTTATGTATGAAATGATACTTGGTTAATGAATTGATGATACTGAAATCGATAGAATGGGAATCAAACCTATAATGAAATTGAATTATTGATTACCCTATTAATTGTTCGAGTAGACTTGAATATAGTTGGCATGTTATAAGATAGACAGAGTACAGGTTACTTCGATTACGTGTCGATGAGTATTGGACACAACTTTTACTTTGGAATTGTCCGATGAGGCACTGGGTGCCAAATTTGGTGTGTTGGTTGGATTAGTGTATCTATTCGAGTCCAAGTCATGTTAATAGGGATATAAAATGTAAATTGGATAAATGATATTTAAATTGCATTGGTATTATGATTTGATGATACAAATACATCTTGTGATATACAAATATCGATAGCATATAAAAGATCATGCGGTGTTATACGAGGTCGAAGGGTCGATATAGAAATGTGATGAATTAATGAATTTGATTCGAAATTCGAATAATGAAACGAAATAGAGATTGACATTAAATTGAAATTGAATGTATTGTTAATAAATAAATGAAAATTTATAGGAAATTGATATTGAATTGAATAAATGTTGAATATAAGTGGATTGGAATGTTATATGTTTGAATTACTATATGATGCGATATATGTTAATACTCACCTTGTTAATATGTGGCTTCTATGTTTAGGCAAACTTGTCAAGCTAGTAGCTTATTATATTAGATTGTAAATTGAAGTAAGTTGTTGTTTGATGCCTATGAACTTACTAAGCAATAGAGATGCTTAAATTGTTGTTTTCCCTTTCCCTATAGATTTTTAACTTGCGGAACATGCCAAGCAGATCGTTGATGGGTGCGGAGCCACCAAATATAAACTTCTACGACAAAATAACACTAATTAGCAGTATAGAGCAGTAGGGTCAAATCCACAAAAATTGGTTATCTAATTTCGCCTTTTCTCGCGACCATAATTATTATCGCAGCAATAGTTATGCCCACGACCTGTTCATTGCAAAACTGAAAAATAAACAAAAATGTGGTTTAGTTGATAAAGATAATAATATAAAAATTTATAAAATAAAGTAAAAATAGAATTATGATTGCACAAATAAATTGAAATAAAATAAACTGGTGAATTAAAGATATTAAAGCTTAGCCTTAGCCTCAACCACCAACTTTTCCTTGTGTAGTCAGTTTTGGTACGACCTGCAAACCAACCCTTGCCGAATTTCTAACCATGTAACTTGTACCCGTAATTTAAGATTTCAACAACCTTGCGATCTAGAAAACCCAACTCGAATCAACAGCCTCAACTGCATAGGTCATTTAAATCCAATCACTATCTCCCTTGATAAAATCCAACTAGTTTTTTCCCACCTGGACACGCTAATTTGTTCGCGAGAATTCGAATGCAACACGACTAACTCGACTTCCAAACTGTACGCCAAACAACTCTAACCTAACGCGCATTTTTTTAAATTAAAATTGAATTAACTTTAAGGGACGATTGTGACTATTCCATATACTGGAGAGATAGCTAATACTGTGTTGAAAGGTTTTTTAATGCGGGTTCATATCTCACGATTATTTTGTCGAAGCGATAATTAGGCTAAAGCTAAAAGGGAATTAGTGAAGCATGAGATTAATCATGCTAGCTAGTGTATGTTAATGGATTTAATAGAAATGGTAAAAGGTGAAAAAAAAGGGGCTTAGGAAGCAATTAAACAGAACTTGTAAAGAAACAAGGAAATGGAATGAAAATGGCAAAATGCTCTCAAGGGAAGGAAAATTGCTACAGATGTATGAAAGAAAAAAAAGAAAAGAAATAAATTGTTTTGTATTTCCCAGCCTGTCTTCTCATGCCACCAACACTAAGTATTTATACACATTCATCATGCTAAATTTAGCAAGATTTTTTCCCTAAAAATATCAACTAAAAATTAGATTTATACTATTTATAGAATTTTGACAATTTCAAAAATCTTATTTTAACTAGTTAACCACAAATTCTTCAATTCTTCAATTTGGCCTTCCTCAATTTTGTTTGATTTTGAATTTCAACACTCCAATTTCGGCCACGATAAGAAAGACATAAGTTTAGTAGCATCTTATTCAAAAATTAGCTAAAAATAAATATATTAAAAGCACAAAATTAACTTGCTATCAATCATCGAGAAGCTCACACTATCCTATTGTTGATTTAGTAGGTTTTAATCGTTTCTGAAGCTCGATTTTGTGGCATGTATATAGGTGATATGCTTTTAGTTAATCTTGAATTATAGAGTGGTTGAAATATATCATATTCTTGAATTGACAATATAATACCTTATTGAATTGCATTATGTTTGGTAGCTTAAAGTAGCATGTTTGAGTTTGAATTATCATAGTTAGATGATGGTAATGAATGGTGAAATATATGAAAGATTAAGTTGAATTGAATAAGCTATATTTGTATGTTTGATGTTCAATAGAAGATATCTTGAATTAGTTGAATTGTGATGATATGGTTAGATATTGGTGTGTGTTTTGACATATTTTGTGTTGGAAAAATGTTGTGAGAATTTCACTAAATGGTAATATTGGAAAGTGGCATGAAATAGGCACCAAAATCTAGATTTTATTTTAGCAATATACTTTAGCATTTTTTTCTTAAATTTTTAAAACATCGAACCTTAAAATAGTATCGATACAAGGGTAAAATATCAATACCTTGAAAAAGGCACCGATACCTTATGGTAAATATCGATACCGTTGATTTTGATTCAACTTTTCTTAAACTTCTAAGCTCAGATTAGTATCGGTACCAAGTAGGGGTATCGATACCTGATCTGAAATTTTGAGAACTTTACAATTTGGTCTTATTTTATACTCGAGTTAACAAAAAAGCTTTCGTAATCTTCATTAAGGCTCGAATTTGGTTGTATGGTGTAACTTGATTAAGGCTTGAATTCGGTTGTATGGTGTAATATAAATGTGTCTAACATGTAAATGTATGTTTGAATGATTTGATTATAGTTGCTCCGACAACAAATGTAACGTCTCGTAACTTGGAGCAGACAATCGGGTCAAGTAAGGGGCGTTACATACTCATTGTAAACCTTCCTATACATCTCAGCCACATATTGCAACTACTTGATCACTCTCTTATCGAATTTATTCTTCAAATCCTTAATGATAGTTCCCTTTCATGATCTTAATGTAAAGAAATTAGAGAATAAATATTGATATTAAAACAAATGATGTAAAATAGAATTAAAATATATAAAGTAAAAACTAATAAAAAATAGGAAAATAATGTTAAAAAACCTTGAGTTGCTAGTGATTTGATTATAATTTTTTTTTGTTCTGTTTGATCATCTCTGCAAGAATCCTATTTATATGTCTTCATACATGCATAAAATGGAAGGAATAAAGGTGGACTTTGAACATTGATTATATTTTAGATAAGTTGTTCCTTAATTGTTATGATTTTATTTCAGATATTTTTCCTTTAATTTTCACAACTAATATTAAAGATCTTTCTATTACCCTTTACATTAATATTAAAAAGTGTCTTTGTTTTCTTTAATATATTTTTTGTTGTATATGACATTAGTTTACTTAAAAAATGAAATTGACTCTTTTCAAAGGTAGATGTATCAAATAAGGTTTAATATAAAACAAAATGTTGACATTATAAGTAGTAAATATATTCTATTGGTGCTTGGAGATAAAATAAACTTATGAGAAATTAACAGAAGACTTCAAGACGTGTAACCATGACACTTTCTTTAATGTTCTATTCATCCGCACCTATATTTTGGTATGCAAAAGAGTTACTAAAAAATAAACATCGAGAATACAATAAAGCTCAATGATTGTCTACATTTTGCACTGATGGAAACAATCCATTGAGCATTGAGTGAAGCATGGTAAGAGTATCAATTTCTATAAAGAACTTCTTCATTAATTCTTTATAGAACAATTTTAGAATATTAGATGGAGGAAAACAAAAAGAAAATTTTATTTCTCAACTTTTTGTGTTTTTTGGTGTACCAAAAAAATGAAATTCCACTCATATTTATAGGAGTTATCATGTCTCTTTATAGAGGCATAACTATCCAAATGGATAGTAACATCTTCTAGTAATAAACATAATTATTCAATAGATATCTACTTGAATAATTATGACTCTTTATTATTGATCAAATGACATAACTTTTTATAACTACAGACATAACTCATCACTATGAATAGTGGAAAACTCTTGGTTTATAACCAAGTAATATAACTTTTGGGCCACTTGTAACTTTTCAATTATAACTATTGGAATATTATAAATATTTTCAGCATGTTCACTATCTATTATTATGATAATTAATTGTTTTAGTTATAAATTGTGTTGGAAGTAAATTACAATTTAATAAAGAGTATTAGGGATCGATAATGCAAATATGAAAAAGTGTATTGAGGAGTTGTAGGCAAATTCGACAAGAGGTAAAAACCTCTCCCAACTACCATTGAATTCAATCATGCAACTCCCCAATATATCTTCTAGGGATCTAAATCATACACTTGGGTTATCCATCTATTTGAGGGTGAAGGTCGTGTTGAAGTTCAATCTAGTGACCAGAGCATCACGTAATTTTCCCCAAAATCGAGGTAAGAATCTCAAATCTATGTCTAAAATGATGGAAATCGGTACCCCATGAAATCTCACTATCTCAAAGATATAAAGTTCAACAAGTTTCTCTAGGAAGTAGTCAACTCTAACTAGAATGAAATGAGCCGACTTAATCAACCTATCTACAATAACTCAAATTGAATACCCTTAACCACAAAGTCCATGGTGACCTTCTCCCACTTCCACTTAAGAATCGTAATAGGTTGCAACAATCCTGAGGGAACTTGGTATTCTCTTAGCCTCTTGGTATGCAATACATTGTCCCCAGAGTCTCCGTCGCTTCTCCCTCAACATACTTCACAATTTCTTCCCTCAAAGGTTGAGAGGAGTCTAAAGAGTTCGCAAGCCATCAATAAGGCCTCATCACCGCCACCTTAGAGTCCCTAGCTTGCACCACACATCTATGAAACCTTTTCCCATCTTCCTTCTTCATGACTCACTCTATTTTCATCTTATTCAACTAGGATCCTGATGTTACCCTCTCTTGAGTATGAACGCTCTTCCTATTTTGGTCCTTGAACTTTTTCACCCACAACATGTTGCATTTAACTTTAAACAACCATTACTTAAAACACTAATGACAATACTGAATTAAACCGTTATTGGAAAGAAAATAGGTTCTTAGAGAAAAATAAAAAGAACAATCCCAACAAGTAAACAATAGGTGAAAAGTATAAAAGAATTTCTCCTATTCAACTTTCACTTACATTCAATGAAGTACATGTAAATGAAGCCTTCTTAATTGCTTCATTGGAACATTTAATTTACTCTCATGGTCATAATTGAACCGGGAAGTTTTATCTCTTAACTTTAGTAAGGTTTTAATTAAGCAGATTTTTTTTAATGGACAAAGGGAAGTGTTGCAAATACATTAAAACTGGATGTCTATAACCCTTTTAAACCCTTATCAAAGTTATGAGATAAAACCACTCAATTCATTTATGATTTATGACCATGGGAGTAAATTAAATGTTGCAATGAAGCAATTAAGAAGGTTGTTTAGGCAACAGTTGCATACACAATGGTAAAAAGAAAATTAAAAACTGCTGCATAGCCAATTTGTTGTTTAAGCAACAAAATTTTGTTGCATAAACTATTTTATTGAGTAGCTTGGCTCGAAGATTGTTTGAGTTTGTAAGTCCCCAGTACAGTAGTTGGCAAGGAGAAATGTGGTGCTTATATACTACTAATTTTTTTCCATACAACGGAGGTTGTAGTGTAAGAATAAAAAAACAGATCGACATTTGAATTCTAAACCTATTGTAGGTCTGCGTAATATATTGATATTTCAATGTTCCTGCTTAGTTAAAATTCCTGGGAAAAGCAGGAAGTTTGTCTAGCTAAACAATGCCAATGTATCATCGGTGATATGAAGCTTGAAGAGGTCAAGACGGCAATCCCCCAAGCGCGAGGTATATGCAGCCTTCTTGTACTCGCCCCAAGTAAACGGCCTGTAAAGCCTAGGATTTTGAGGTGACACAAACTGCGGGAGAGGAGATATGATTGCGTTAAGTGGTGGCGCTCCAAAGTACATCATCGACATCCTTGAATTCCTAGACGAGTTTGCCAATGCCCTATGCCTCACGCTCACAAATCTCCCATTTGTTAAAACCTGCCCAATACCCCCAGAACAATTATTAGGATTACATCTCTGTTGTTGAAGCCATGATTACATTATATTCCAATACAGTATTATATGTCTGTGTTGTTTGCTTGCAGACTGGACATATTACACTATTAGTTGAAAGAAGGTGATTTAAAACACTGACCCGCAAGGCATCCCCAATGATCACGTAGAATTGAGTGGGGTCAGGGGGAACTGGGATCCAAAACCCGTCATCCTGCAAACGGATTTCGAGCCCAGCAACATCGTTGGATCGTAATATGGTGAGGATCTGAGGGTCCGAATGCTCACCAAATCCAATTTGATTCTCTTTGCATGCTTTAGAAGATGGATCCTGGTTCTTGGCCGGTGGATAATGATTAAACCTTAGGATCGAGTCGCTTTGGAAGTCTTTGATTTGCCTACTAAATACGTGCTTATCTGGGATCGATAGACCCTCCCCCACCAGATCAAGAACCTCGCTCGCCAACTCCTTCACTGCTTCTATATAATCATTTGCAGTACAACTGTAGAAAGAAACATTAAACATTTAGATCATAATATCTTTCCTTTTTCGCTTCAATATCGTTACTCATTTGAAATAATTGTACCCATTTATCTAGTATTCGACAATTGGAGTTTTCAACAATCTTTTTCTAGGAATCTTTTATGTTTTTCCCTTGATTTAGTCATGAAGATATTGATTATGTTTGTCGACTTATATGAAGCTAATTATAATTCAACCTTTTTTCTCATGCAAATAAAATCACTTTCTATATGACAATGACTCCTCTAAAAAATGGGTTTAAAGAAGAATCAATGAATGATAATAATGCTAGCTAGTACCATTTGTCAATATATAAATATGGGCTTTGGAGGGTTGGCCCTAGGCTGATTATAAAGAAGCATTGCATGTCACGTTGAGGATAATTGTTGACAGCACAAAACCAATCAAATACGATGGTTAATTTGTTGATAAAGTGCTGAAAGATTACGGGAAAGCGGCCTTCCACTAATTGTGTGACGTTATAATCATAGGTTTTTTTATTATTTAACGATTTTTTAGTAATTTTTTCATATTATTTATATATAATTTTAGTAATTCTTTTACCCTACATTCTGAACTCAGAATTTTACCTTGAACCTCAAACTTAAAATTTTATGTTCGAAATTTAAGGTTCAAAATTTGAATTTGAATTTAAGGTTCAAGATTTAGGATTCAATATCAAAATTATGTATCAATGACATAAAAATATCACTCAACTATCATTAAATAATTAAAAATAAACAATAAATGATATGATGAGAATAATTCATAAAATAATTTTTTTGTTTTTTATGAATCAAAATATATAGAGAAAAAACGCATTAAATTAAATACAACGTAATTATAATAAATATATATATTAAAATATTTATGAGAATGATGTCAATAACTAATCTTCACGCTTTTAAATCCATTAAAAACTAATTGCTAACCATAAATTTTAAAATTACTCTATATATAGTCAAGTATCAAACTTCAACCAATGTGAGTTAAAAATAAAACCTTGACATTTCACAAAACCCGAGGTTAAACTTTTTTCCTTTTATCATAAAAGGAAGATGTCCCTTTCTAGGATACCAAACCAAGCATTAATGGTAAACACTTTGCAAAAATTAAATTCCCCTTACCTGCCAATTGCTGTGTAATTCAAAGCTATCTCATTTCTAAAAAGTATACCAAATGGGCCACATTGCTATAGTATTTACTCACATATAAACTAGAAAAAAGCCATATGAAAAACTCCTCAAGCCATAGGGCATGGGGTAAAGCATTCTTTAACGCTGTTGTCAAAGAAACAGAAACCAGACGCTTTCCCTCTAGCCTCTGACTCCATCGGTTATGGTTTTATATCCATATATATATGTATTATTCTTCAACCTTCCTAAAACCCTTTTCCAACTATTACGTGAAATGGGCAACTTTCTTTTTCATGAATAAAGAGAGAAGAGAGGATAGCAAAAATAAAAGATAAAAAAATGGGGAGCATACGTGAAGTTTTGGGGCTGATTGGAGATGGACTCGGAACGTTCAGCAGTGGAGAAAGGATTTGTGTGGAGAAGAAGATACTCAAGTTCACCCTTATCGCCATTGAGTCCGATGTTTTTGACACCATAACCAAAAGGGTTGGCCGGACCTGCCCGTTGCTTAACACCAGCTGGTTTGCCAAAAAACTGAACCCCTTCACCTTCCAATCTGGATATTATCTCCCAATGAACCCCATGGTTCATAACCTTAAAGATGCCATACTCTTCACAAGCTTTCACAATCAGCTGCGACACGATGGACCTATCAAGAGAAAGATCAACCACCGGAATCCCTACTGCCCTGGTTTTCTTGGCTCTCAAACATGCCGGCGAAGGCACCCCAACCATTTTTTTTTTTTGTTGTTGTTTTTGTTTTGTTTCGAGAGTTAAAGCAATTGGAAGGGTAGAGAATTTAAGGAAGTACTCTCAGCTTTTATCATGGCTAAGGAACTACCTACTATTTATACAAGTACGATAGATTGAAAGACAGTGATATAAATGTTAAATAAATAAATATGATAATAAAAGATGGAGCGAGTATCGTGAATTTAGGAAGACGTGGACTTTCTATAAAAAATATATACATCTTTTGGTAGATATATATACGTATTGTAAAATAAATAAAAATATGAAGGGGTCCAAAAATGCGCGTGCGGGTCAAAACTTCTAGCTTAAAAATAGAATTTGATATTTGATGATTTTAATATAATGTTAAGTACAGCATGTTTTAACTAAACTTTGGGGTTATGGTATAAATTAAATTATAATATTTTGTGAAAAAAGAAAACACAAAATTGGGGAAGCACAGTTTGAGCATGGAATATCATCATTTAAACGAGAAAATAAAATAAAGATATAATTTACTTATCCTTCAAAATGTTGGAATCCAGATTGAAGTTGTAAGCAGCAAAGGAGTGGGAACTTGTTGGTGGATGTGCGTATTAGGTAATTATGATTTGTCCTCTCTAAAGCGTGTGGATTTTAAATCCGCATCGCTGCCTGCTTTGAGTGTTTGACTAACTACATCGGCCAATACCCATATTGTTCGAAAACCAAGATTTTCTACCCCTAACTTGGACCAACCGCAACTAATTGCGTCTTTAATAGACCGTTGTTCGCTTCAAATCTTAATCTCTTTCTTTTAATTACAATATCAACATCTTTGTGTCTTAAGTCGGTACAATTTGAACGCAATTACTATCTTTTAATATGCACTCTTTATCCAGAACAACAACAAAAATATTAATCCTCCTTGTATTAAAATAATTAGTCAAAATGGCCTAATTCTCGTTTAATCCTTTATTTATTGTGTATTATATGTGGTAGATGGTTATTACCTAATTCTATTTTAACATAAACTCAAATCATTTCCTAGTTTCAACAAATTTAATATATTTTCAATTTATTGATAAATTTTAGACTAATTACAAATTTATATCAAAAAAATTTGGTATGAAAACTTCTGAACAACACCACATTATGGAGAATAACGCCGTACATTAATCATACATCTACGTGCAAACTTTCTATATACTTATACAACTTTTGAATTTTTAGGTTTAAAAATCATTACGTGTGGGTTTAATCTCAATTTATATTTTAACAAATTAAATTATTGAATTTAATATTTATAATAATTAATTCTAATCTTAACTAGTAATATAGTTGTAATTATAATAAAAATAATTTTATATTTATTTCTATAACTTCAACTTCATATTACAGAATAAAAAATGCATGCGGAATATATAAACTTTGATTTAATGTGTAATTGTATTTATGAACTTTAATTTGATACAATTATATACGTGAAACTCTAATTGTGGTTTAAATGTATACTTGAAACTTTAATTTTGATTTAATCATACACATTTAAACATATATATATATATTTGTTTATTGGATAAATATAATTATTTATGTATGCAATATATAAACATAAAATGATGTTATATCAATAATTCTGTTAATAATTTATAAGAATTGAATCAAATCAAAATTTCATGTATACAATTGCACACTAAACCATAATTCATGAATAATTTTGATATTTATCTCATATTCAAATCAAGAAATGGAAAATTGATCATTGTTGTTGACTTTTAAAAAAAAATAACATAAAAATGTTTTACTCAAAAATAAATTTCATCTTTTGGAAAATAAATAAATAAATTTTACTCAAGATTTAGTATTATCAAATGATACAATTATTTGTAGTTTTAAATTTTACTAGTATACCAAACAATTTTATAATATAAATTTAATATTTATAAATTTCTATACTAAAAGTTAATAATTTAAATTCATCATTAAATTATTTTTCATTTATCAAAAAACAACTTAGTAAATATAATTACTATGGCAAATTACATGAAGTATAAGATGAATTGAGAAGCTAGAATACATTCATTTATGATTGTTTTTCATGAAGTCAACATATAACTAGTATTTAAAGGTTGGAAATAGATTACGGGTAATTCTAGATATTGTATTAAAAAATGATTAGTTTTTTGCAAAAGTAAAAACCACATGTTTTGGTGTTGCAAGATCAATGTAATATGTCAAATACAAGATTAACACAAACACGAAATTCACACTAGCGACAACAATTTCTAAATAAAAATATTAAATATTTATAATCAATATTCATGAAATTCAAGATCATAAATACGATCAATCTTAATTTATTTAAGGATTTGTATTAATACAAATCTAAAAGTTATTACCGAATCAAGAGGTAAAAAATCTCATACATAATTAAATCCCAAAATCATTTAATTAATAAAAAATAAACTTTACAATAAAAATCCTAATCTATCACAAGTCACAATCTTAATTTCTTAGAGATTAATCAATATATCTGGAAAAGAAAATGGGAATTGTTATTAAATTAATTAAAGAGACTCACTTAAAAGTATTAAAATATAGTTTGCATATCTTGTAAAAGTCCTAGAAAATGTGTATTGAAAATAAAAGAAATTTGAGAGAAAAGTGATAAATGTTAATTTAATGGTTTTACCTATTTTACTTAATTTAAACTTAAGAGAGAAGAAAAAAAGACTTTTTTTTTTCATTGTACAACAATCTTAAAATAATTTAAACTTAAGATTTTTTTGGATCTAGAGAAAGATTAATTTATCTTTTTATAAAATATTTTTTATAATATTTTTAGAGTCAATTTATTAATTTTATAAATTAAAATACATTTTTTAAAAATAATTTGCGAGGTAAATTGACCCACGATCCTTAGAACAAAGAGATTCGATTACAGAGCATGTTGGGTCGTGTCTTAAACAATCCAGACGTAAATTCGACATGATATTATTTTTATACAATATGTTTATGCCCTGTAAAGAATAAAAATAGAATAGAATAAACATAAATATATATATGTTAAAACTTAATAAAAAGGAAAATTTATTATTAAGATTAATAAAATAATATTGTTTTTATATTTTTACATAAAATCTATAATAATAAAAAAATCAATTCAAATATGTAGGAATTGTACTTAAGACATTAAATTTTTTTTATATATAAGATTTTACTTTTTAATTTAAAATTTTTTCATATATATTATGAGTGGATTGAGTGCTATTCACTCGTAGAATTTACTCGGGTTTAAATCTCTAGAAGGTAAGCGAATATATCCGTACTATGTGCGTGAATACCAACTCTCGTTTCCTTTCCTTTAATTTAATGCAATCCAATCATACCATCAACAACAATTTTGAAGAAGCCAAGCCCAGCGGCATGGTTGAAAGCAAGGATTCCAGTCTTTACCTCAACCATATCCGTAATCCTCATTCCAGTAACAGCCTGTGCGCATTCCCCTAACACAAATCCATTGCTATCCACCTCTAAACCATCCATTTTGTGAATATGAGCCAACAACCCTGACTAAATAAATTTTGACATCTAAATATTATTGACCAACGTCACCAAACCCCATAACTTGCACGACAAGAAGAGTCAATTTTCACATTTCAAGTCACTTTCATCGTTGAAAACAAAACTATTGGAAGAGTAAATTTATTCAAAACGTGTGTGAACATGAATAAAAAAGAAAAAAAACTTTATTACATCTGCAACATTTTCTTTTTTAAATACCATCATACTATTTAGGCCTTGTTTTCTTTTTTTCCTTTCTTAAATCTAGAAAAACGACTGTCGATGGTGTTGTCATATTGTTCTCCATAAATTGCGGTCGCTCTCACTTAAACAACAAGGCCGGCCAGCTCGAAACATGTAGACCAGACAAACGACTGAAACAAAACTCATGCCATCCCATGCATGCTGATTCTCTCTTATATATTGCTTGGGGGGTCAAAAAGTGGTGGGCACAACGATCTTTCTCATTCGCCACGTGGCGTGAAGAGAACAATAACTCACATAACTCTGATTGGTAAGCTTTCACCAAATGGAATGAAAAGAAAAACACATCCTAAATTATTAAAGCGTTACAACACCACAGAGTGGTGTATATTTTGATGTTAACTTTGAAGCCCATGGTTCCTCACTCGTGCTATAACGAAATTTAATGCAATTGTTTTATTTTTAGCCTAATGTTAAATTTAGTTTTGTGAATTCGATTATTATTATTATTATTAGCAAAATTTGGTCTAAGAGTCAAAATATTAACCTTTTAAAAATAATCAAATTATTTTTTTAATTAAAATACTATCTAAAATATTACATTTTTAAATATGATAGTTCGCATGTCAATTCACGTCTAATTCATGCTCTTTTTTTACTTTTTATGAACTTATATATACTTTTTAATTTTGAATATTTTTTTAATTATTTATTGACATAACATGTCATCATGAAGTATACATATATTACCATACGAATTGTCACGCCAACATTGTTTAAAAAATTAACATTTTAATCAATATTTCTATTAGAGTGATTTAATTTAATGATCAAACTTAACTTAAAAAAGAATAAATGTAAAATAATAAAAAAACCGTAAATATTAATAACTAAATTTATCATTATTACTTTTTTTATTTTTATAGACTGTCTATTTATCGATTCTTAGCATTTATGACACCGACGTTGACACTGTCGACATAGAATAATATCTATTAAGTTTTAAATCTTATTAATTTAGTTTGATAAAAAAAGAATATTAATTTGGGAATTTTTCTTCAATCTTACATCTTATCCTATCGGTACATTTCTTTTGGTGTATGTCAAGTACTTAAGTTATGATTACCATAAGATTTTATAATTCTGAGTTTTGACAAAAGTACAATTGTACCATTATAACCATTTTCCTGATTCACAGCGAGAATTAGTTATTGTCCTTTTGACAAATATATTCTTGTAGATGGTTTTTTAAGACAAGTTCAGTAGTTTTGACATGACAAAATGGAAAGTAATAAACATGTTTAGCTAAAATGTATTGGTGTAATAATTAGACCCTCCACGTTTACGTACAAAATTTTATTTTATTTTTTTTTGTTAAAAATTAGTTATTATACGTTAGCATGAGGTGTACATGATACGTCACGATGTGTGACTGTTTGATTATTTCATTAGTTACGCTCATTTTTAACAATAGAAATAGATGCAATTTTTAAAAAAAAATAAATTTGCTGTTTAGTTTAATATACAAAAATTAATTTATCCATTTGAGTCCTAATTTAAAATAGTTGGTAATACTTTTACCATGGATCAATTATTTTGGAAAGACAATATAGGCATTTGTGTATGATCAGGCAAATATGAAATTGATATGAGCTTGTGTGCCTGGCTTATTCAAAACCCTTGGCAATATAAGTTTTGCCCACACATTGATTATTTTCGATAAGAACTACCTGCTTCTCAACTGCCCTTTTCTTTTATTTTTCTGATGTAATTGCCGTCCTGCAATCATCAGAGAATGTTATTTTCCAGCTTTGAATAATCTGAAATTGCTGCATAATAATTGAGTTTGAGGTGGGTGATCTTTGTAGTCAGATACTAACAAACTGAAACTCATTTAATATTTTTCAAAAGAAAATCAATTTAAAGTACATGTAATCAATACATTCACTTGGAATTCAAATAATATGAGAGATGTTCAACGACTGATGACGTCCAAAAAAATAAAAATAAAAACCAATAATCCAAAACTTGTTTTGTATCTGTTAATCGAAAAACCTAACATCTGCAAGGACAAAACTGAAATAAAAGAAACACACACACGGAGGGAGCCGACAGCAAAGCTCCTAAATAAGGATGAGTTTTATAACATAATATATTAGAACCCAGCTGTTGTGTCTTATTATTGTCTAACGACTCTAGTCGGCAACCAGAAAAGGTAGCTAGACAGTCAAAAGGGTTCATTCATTATATGGCCCCCCAACCCAAGACTCAAAGTGACTGCCAATTGGAATAAGTTTTTAATATACATTAAAAAGTTATGATAGTAAGTGAAAAAGCTTTGCAAATGATGACAAATAGCGAGAAAACACGCAAGGAGAAGATAAAGACAATTAATGCAGACATCATAAAGCCATAGGGAGTATAAAATCTTTCTGAATGTTTGCATGTGGAATGAATCTTGGACTGCAGTCTGCAGACACTGACTGTTAAAACAACATAAGTTTTTTCATTATATATAAATAAATAATTCAAGGAGGCTTTGAGGCAGGTTAGTCTTATTATGTTTGTGCTATGCTACAGAATATTCTACTAAGTAATCTTATACATTTTGGCATCTTTATTATATGACATACGTTCTTTTTACAAAGGAGAACAGCTAAACAAACATAAATCTTTAACCTAATTAAAATGGGCCAACAGATGTGCAAAATATAGCTACCTAGAGGTTGGGTAGAGTGTCCAAGAATGTATGTCCACATCCAAAAACATAATCCACGTGTAGCCCACCAATCGAAAGATGGAAGGGGGCCTAGTTTTATCGTGAAGAACCGTTTTCCACATGATATACATAGGGAGAAGACCATTATTGTCAAACTTTTTGGATTAGGGAGGAGATATATAGGGTCAAATCAAAATTGCTAGACCATTATTGTCTATAGGGAGAAGACCATCACCATGATGCTTTGAAAGAAGAAACTGTATGAGATTATCCTACTCTTTTTCTATCTTTGAACTGTTATTGTCATTATATAAAAAAAAAAGTTGACGTAATTCGCCGTTGACTCCAAATTTAACAATAGTAGTAGTTTGTTAGTGAAGGTTGGTTTTTGCAAAAGAAAAGTTAGAAACATATTTGCCTAAAAGAGGGAAAAGTACGGAGGAGGCAATGAATGGGTGGAGAGAAATGGTAATGGCATTGCCATATCTCCGATACAAAGTGGTCACGCCATCCATAAATTTTACTCTCTTGTCTGTTCTCCAATATCTCCCACATTTCTAATATGCACAGCTGTACATAAGTGTCTGTTATTGTTTTATTGGGTGCCATAATCCATCCAACTTGTATTGGACCATGGTTAAATATGAATTTCTGATTTATCGTTCATCACCCATTACCTTTGATCAATCCAAGTTCTTAACTTTCTTTAACACCTTTTAAGGACTGAAGATTAAGAAGATATTTGTCTCAATTACTTTAATGTTGAATTGAAGTCATAAGAGAGAAGAGTGATGCTGCTTTTGAAGATTGGGTAAGATAAAAGCTGACAGTTTTGAATGAAGGAGATAAGGTATAACATTCATAACCCAAACCTCTTATTCAAACCTACTTTTAAACTTAGTTGATGAGAGGATTTTGTGTATCGATTGTTAAAATTTATATTAAATTCAAC
The DNA here is from genome assembly GCF_007990345.1 of Gossypium hirsutum. Classification (NCBI taxonomy): domain Eukaryota; kingdom Viridiplantae; phylum Streptophyta; class Magnoliopsida; order Malvales; family Malvaceae; genus Gossypium; species Gossypium hirsutum. The sequence goes on along the minus strand of NC_053430.1, from coordinate 27,474,556 downwards.
CCAAATTACAAACTTAATCCAAATTCAATAACCCAATTATTAATTATGTAACCCAAATCGGTAGACCAATTTGAACTATTTTCCCCAACCCAATTTGAGATACTGTAATCTATATATACAGCAAGCCACTGTCCCTACATTTTCAATAAGGGTTAATATACCGTTTGGTATTTATATTTGGCTTCAATATTTAATTTAGTATCAAAGTTTTATTTTGTCCCAATTTGGTACCTAAGTTTGGCTTCAATGTTCAATTTGATACCCAAACTAAATATTATGTGGCACAATAAATATTTGACACGTATACTCTAGTAAAAAAACCATAGATATTTAATTGATACAAAAGAAAAACTCAAGTATCAAATTGAACATTAAAGTCAAACTTAAGTACATGTATGAGACCAAAAAAAAAACTCATATTAATTTGAAAAAATTCATGCATCAAACAAAACATTAAAGTCAAACCCAGATACCAAATTGTACACTAAATTTAAATATATATCAAATAGTATATTAACCCAAAAAAAAACTTTTAAGGCTTTTGCTCTAAGGGAGGATTCTAATTTAAATTTTAGTTTTTTTTTACAAAGTTTAAATTACCCATAACCCCTCTCCACCATTAAATAAAAAGATAAACACGTTTCAACGCACTTAAACCTATATTTTCCTATACTAGAAACAATATTAATGCCAACCAAGCTAAAACTTAGATCTTAATTGATAAAGTGTTGAAAAATTCAACAAACTGAAAATCAATATTTCCAACAACTTAATTTTTTTGGACAAACACAAAATGAAAACTGCTAGATATTTTATATAAAATACCAAGCATATTTTATAGTATAAATTCAATACTTAATTTTTCTGTACTTATTTTCTCAATATTTATTCTTTCACCACTTAATTTTTCTAAATTGAAATTTCAATCTCTTACTTGTGTTTAATTGGTATTTGGTAAAAAATGCAGTCTTATTTCGTAGACTCCTCATTTCCCTGGCGTCTTTAGGCCCATCGATGCATGGGTTATTATTAAAAGAATTAAAAAAGTAATAATAATAAGGGTAAACTACTTAATTGGTCATTCAAATTTTAGGGTTCTTTCATTTTGATTTATCAAAATGAAATCTTTGCAATTTCATCACTCAACTTTTAGAGCACTTTCATTTTAATCACCCAACTGTTAAATTTCTAACTGTGTTTAAATGTATACACCACATCATGTTCACACTTTCATTTTGGTCATCCAACTTCTAGGTCGCTTTCATTAAATAAAAATCTTTTTTTGAAAGTATTGATTGGGGTAAAAAAAATTAAGGATTAAAGTAAAAGTGATAGAAACTAAAATAATGCATTAAAAATTGTCAATTTGTACTTGTTTATCTTATTGTCAAAAATTCTAAAAAAGAAAATTCAATATTGAAATTTTATATTTCAAAACATCAAAATCAATTAAATAAAATGTTGGAAATTTTTATACATTGATACTGTTAGCCGATTTCTTACTGTAATATTGAATTTAATTGAATTAATCTCCTTCTAAATTTTAAAAATTTATTCTATGTTTCCATATTATTATTAATGAAATCAACTTAATAACTCATATTTAATAATTCTTTGTGAAACTTAAATTTCATTTCATTATATAATCCTGAATCTTCTCTTCTAAGCTAAAAGTAAAGAAAAATTATTCCAATTAATTAAATGAATTGCTTATTCTTCATTTGAGTAAAAAAGTGATGAATAAATACTAGATTTTGTTTGGCATGGAAAGATAAATTTTAATTAGTTGTAAGGATTTTTCTTTGTTATTAGCTTAGTATTAAAGACTTGAGATCATATAATAAAAATAAATTTGGGTTTCATGTACACTTATTAAAAAAAATTCAATAACTTATTTAATTGACTTTGATGTTTTGAAATTTATAATTTTAATATTGAAAAAAAAATAAAACTTTCTGCAAGGGGATAAACAAGTATAATTTGATCATTTTTAAAGCATATTTTAGTTTCTACTGTTTTTTTACTTTAATCCTTAATGGTTTTTACCCCGATCAATATTAGAAAAAATAATAATATTTTTTAGGTAACCAAAATGAAAGCAACCTAGAAGTTGAGAGACCAAAATGAAAATGTGAACATGATATGACATGTACAAGATAACTGCCATTAGAAATTAAACGGTTGTGTGACTAAAATGAACGTGTCAGAAAAGTTGAATGATGAAATTGCAAGGATTTCATTTTGGGTGACCAAAATAAAATCACCCTAAAAGTTGGGTGACCAACTAGTAGTTTACCCAAAAACACAATTGCTTATGTGGTTGAGATTTAACTTTAGCTCAATCTGAAAATGAAGAAATATAGCAGTCGCAAAACTTGAGGGGATGGTAAACCATGCCCAACCTCATCGCTGTAAGTTCCTCTCATCTGCTTCCTAAACTTCCTCTAAATGTTAATTTCAAACATTCCCCTTCTATAAATTGTTGCACTGTAAGAAAACAGCGCAAGAGAAGTCTAAAAAGCTCATGGCCTTCCATCTCTCTCTCGCTTTTTGGTTGTGGTTTCATTTTAGGTCCCCTCATTGATGGCCTTCATTCAAGGGTCGACCTTGTGGTCTACCAAAATGGAGCAATAAACATCGGTCCTCTCCACACCAATAAATGGGTAAGGGTAATTTGTAAACTGGAGTTTCTCTTTTTTCCTTGTAATTTTCCGATGGTTGTTTCATTATATGTTGGAATGGTCAATGGTATCATTTAGGTCGCACCTTTGCTGGGATTGTTCTACACTACAGTTGGGTTACTGCAAATCTATTTGGATGAAAAGAATTCTTCAAATGTTCCCCAGGGAAGCCTTGAAAAAGCTGTTGGGTCTCTTATGTGAGTCAATCTAATGCTATCTAGTTTCTAGTTACTGAAAAATGAATTCGCCATATGAAGCTCAGATTTTGTGACGTATGAATACAGAGCATTGGTACTATTTATCGAACTGAGTTCTGAAATGTATAAAAATGGAGTTCCGGACCACGTTGAGGCCTACATTTTATTTGCAGCGGCAGAGGTTTTATGGTACTCACTAGACAGAACACGCCTTGGTTTCACCCTAGCATCTGTCATTGGCATATGTTGTCCCTTGGCTGAAATCCCATTGATGAAGTAAGACTGGTTTTTCATTTGCATCAAATTCAGCACCCACAAAAATAATGCTGATGCTCACTTTCTTCCAGGTTCTTCCACCTCTGGTACTACCCGCAAGCAAATATTGATATCTTTGGACAGGTAAGAAACTCTGTCGATTGTTGATGAATTTGTATGGCATATTCCAAAGTTAAAAAAGAGTTCTTTGTGTTTTCATGCAGGGGCTAGTTACTTGGACGGTGACCTGTTATTTTGCTTACACGCCATTCCTTGTGTGTTTATCCCGCTGGCTACAATCAACCGTCAATGGCAATGCTAGTGGTACAGACATGTCCGAGTGAGGGAGGAGCTAATAAGGATTTTTTTGCTAGTATCGAATTTTAACAGTAATTTGGTTTCCAAATGGAATCTTTACAAGATTTAATGTATGTTGTTGCATTGCATATCTAATGCCTGAATGCTGCGTTAACAGACAAACCCACATCAGAGTTCAGGTGTGTAAGAAGGCAATATCTCAAAGCCCTCCTGTTTGAAAAAGTAGAAAACATCATTAAGTGGATGAAAGTGCACTAATTACAAATATTTTTAATACGTGTTTATTGTCAGTGGCGTATTACCCTGCCAGCCCCCTAAAATGAAAATTTCTTCATTTAGTCCTTTTAGAAATGTTAAAATTTTAAATTAGTAAAGGTAAATTTGTATTTTGGCTCCCTAAAAATGATAAAATTTTGATTTAATCTTTTAAAAATTATAAAGATTTAAGCTATTAAAAATTACAATTTAATTTCGGCCCCTAAAAATATTTCCTAACTTCGCCCCTGTTTGCTGTATTTATTTATCTCATGTTGGAACTAAAATAATCACGTAATTATGTAATTTCAAATTTTAAAAAAACATTGATTATTATAAAAAAAAATTATCCATAATACTAGTGAAAAAAATTGTTTAAATGATTAACAAAATCTAAAATTAAATCATGTATGCTAGTTAAATAACGTATTTGATAATATAATTACCAATAAAGTTAACCAAAAAAAATCAAACTATTCTAGCATTTCATATTTATTTGACTTCTTTCTCTAACAATAACATATATTCTTTGTCATCTTTAGTTGTTTATTAGCCAAGTATAAATAATTAATAATTAATATTGCATAATTTAATTAAAATTAATTATGAATTAAACACTATGCAATTCATTAATATTTAGTAAGTTAAAATGTATAACAATCTTTCACCAATAAAAATTTTAAATTATTTAAATGAAATTAGTAAAATAACATAAAATTATATTTTAAAAATCAAATGTCTTAAACTTCATAAAAAAATTATACAAAAATAAATTTTTAAACGCAAATAATGTATAGATGTGTTTGGAAAACATATCGTAATTGGTTGGGTAAAAGTACCTAGGAGAACTCTGTTATATTAAATTAGTCCATTTGTTATTAAATGGATCAATTTAGTTCATGTATTATTAAAAAGGATCAAATAAGGCTAAATTGAAAACAATGTTAATATTTTATAGTTTTTATGATTTTATAAATGAATTTTTTTTGTTTGGAATTGAACAAAAATTGAAAAAAATTCAAGATATATTTTATACAACAAATGGTAACACAGTCAATTTGAATTAGGGTGCACTAATTACACTCAAGAGGCATTTGGTTCACCGAATTTTACATTATGGCTCGTAATGTTACATTTCAAAAAGAGATTACGATGTTTGAATTCTTAAACAATGTTAACATATCATAATATAGGGTGCAATATCATTATAACTTCATTTTTAGATTATCTAAAAACTCCAGACAAAATCTGAAATTATTGATAAAATTACTTTTTTATTTTTATACTACTTTGTGGTTTATTAATCTTTTTCTTTTATGAAATTATTTGATTAATGTTAGTTACTAGTTTCTTTATATGCTTTTATTTTTTGGAAATAAATTCTCCGTATTTTTTATTTTTATTTTTATTTTACATAAAAATTTACAAATAATGTTATACTAGCTTGCATTACTGGACAAAACCCAAATTGTCACAAACATTAACAATTTTAGAAAAAAGAATCAGAGAAAAACCAATCTTCTTAAACTTATTGGGAAGCCTAGAATGTTAAATAGAAGATAAAAAATGGAGGTTTATATTTTTAGTTTCACTGCTCTTTTCATATTAAAAGCAAACAAAATTCTCTAAAATAAACAATTATAAATTCAATGGTTGTCAAATTCAAGACAACAATTATAAAATTTAAGGTATAATAAAAATAAATTTATTAAATTATCCTAATTTTATGAAAATTTTAAAAATTTAAATAAAAAATAATAATTTAATAAAATTTGCTTTTAAATAATTTTATATTGTATGAATAAAACACATAATAAGCCAAATAAATTAAATAAGCTAATCTTATATTAGAATTATTAATCAAACATACTGTGCATTTACAAATAATTATAAGCGAACACATCGTGTATGTATATATATATACACCACACATCATATCATTTGGCAAAGTCTAAGAATGCCACATGTATCATTAATGAAACAAAAATCTAATATATATTCTATAGTGAGGTTTTTTAACAAATAAAGAAAATTTAGTTAGTTCGATAACTTCTTTATTTGACATTTGGCACAATAAAAGATTACCACGTGTATTATGAGTATTGTAGTTCTCTAAATATATATTATACAATATTATAACAAAAGGCATAATGTCAAAAATGGCTCCTAAGGTTTGGTTGTTTGGTCACTTTGGTCCTTTATATTTTTTTTGGGTACTTTGGCCTCTAACATTTTTTGGGGTCAAATTGGTCTATTTTTAACGGACATGTTGATGTGGCTGTTAGTTAACTAATGGCATTGATTTGGAATTTTTTTATTCCACCTAGGCTCCAAGTGTTTTTAATTGTTAATGTGACATTATTTTGTAAATAATTTTAAAATTAATGAAAAACCCTAAACACACATAGGCACAACCAAAACAATCTAAGAGCTCCTAAATGAAGAACCTTAAATCTCAAATCCTCTCCCTCTCAATTTAAAATTCTATAGAAACCGAAGCTTGAAATCTAGTGGGTCAATAAAAGAATAAAAAGTATTGTCTGAAAAAAGTGGTTGGAAGCCATCAATGGAAAAGTTACCTTATTCAAAGCTAGTTTCTTTATCACGAATGGAGTTTGTTTATGATGGAGAGAAAATAACAAGTTTCTGTAACAAGTTAGCTCTGAGAGAGACTTTATGGAGCGATTTAAACCTAGGCAGAAGGTATTATGGTTGCTCAAATTTTTAGGTAAGTATATATTTAACCAATTTGTTTTAGGGTACATATGAAATTGGAGATTTTTTTAATTTGTTTGATTTTTATGTCGGTTGGATTAAATTGGTGCTACAATTCGTTGTAGCATTAAATTTTTAAGTGAATTGTAGGGTTTATATAATAAAATGTCGAACTTTTTTGTGTGAATTATAGATTGGTGGATTCAGATTTTTTAAGTGGTATGTTGATAAGCTGTGTAACAGGGCGAATGAAGTAATACATGAATTACGTGATAGCAAAACAAAACTTGCAAAAGAGGATACGGGACTTAGGAAATAGATTATGAAGTATGGAAGTGTTGAGATGTTTGAGAGTGGTAGTAGAAACAGTAATGTTGAGATGTCTGAGAGTGACAGTGTACAAAATGTGGGCAAGGACAAAAAAACGAAAGAGGTCAATGATGATGTTACAGATCACATTAAATTAAGCACAAAGATTAAGAATCAAGAAAGAGAAAGAGTTTTACAAGAAAATGTTTATTTGCAGTGTACTATTTATCTTATGTTTCACATTATTTAGGAATGTTATAATTTGAAAAGTATGGTGTCATGTTCTTGTGTTTTGTATATCTAGTACCTTCAAACTTTGTTGTTGACATAAATTGTCACATTCGAATTTGTATTTGTAGCTAATTTGAGGGAAGTATAATGAAAGGTATTCCAACAAAATGAACCAAAGAATGTTTGTTGACAAAAGAATGTTACATGTACTAAAATATTGAATATTTGACCTTGTATGTCATGTTCAAAATAGTAACTAACAAAATGACTCTAGACCCATATATTTGCCTATAGCAGTAATGGTATAACACATCATTTTGTTACATATATCATCATTGTTATACCAACTTCAAGCAAGTCCTAGAAGCCTGAAATACAAAAAATATCTTAGGCGACTATTACATGTAATGGCAAACAAAATATATCTTAAGCAACTATTTCAACAAACAAAAAAAGGTTTAGTTAGAATAACATCTCAATTCATTTCTTCATTTTCTTTGTTGCTGTGGATTCTTGTGTGCTAATAGGTTTTTGATATACCATCCTTTTTTGGCTTCTAGTTCTTGTACTCGTTCTAGACTAAGACAAAAAAATCACAACCCCCTATTAGATTTAAATATTTTAAAACTTGACAGTAAAAAAGTGTTTACGATATACCTATGTCCAGTTGTGGTAGGTTGATTGCATGATCTTCTGTTGTTCTTTTTTTGGCTTTTAGTTCTTGTAATGGCACTAGACTAAGAAAAAAATGTAAAACCCCAAATTAGACTTAAATATTTAAGAACTTGATAGTGAAAAAGTGTTAATGATATATCTATGATCTATTTCTGTTAGGTTGAATGCATGATCTTCTATTGTGACTCTCACCACCACATTTCCTATAACAGCCCGTTTTTGAGTGGTGTTAGAAATAGCGATTTTGAGGCCACCAAATCTGACGAGTAAATTCGTAAAAATTTTATTTAATATTTTCGAGTTAATTGTAACTTTGAAAAGGTTTCTGATATAGTTATTTTTTATTTTATAAGCGATTTATTAAGTTCAAGTGGTAAGACCCTAAGGTCAAGTGGTTTTAGAAAATGGGTATCGGGATCTCGTTTCTATAAACCGATTTGTAAATATTTTTATAAATATTTACTGAGTGTCATTGAGGTGGTATTAAAGTTTCGTTGAAAAATTTTAACGTTTCGATGGTTAATTAATTAAAAAGGATTAAATTATAAAAAAATGTAAAATTTAATCACTATTTGATTTAAGTGATTAAATGGCTTATTGAATAAAGAAAAAGGGACTTAAATGGTAATTAAACTACCATTTAAAGGTTAATGGACAAATATGGGTATTGATTTGGTGTTTTAATTAATTATTAACAAAGGGTAAAATGGTAATTTGATAAATTAAATTAAATAAAAGAAAAAGAAAAGTTACCATCATCTTTTAATTTTTGTCTTCTTCACCGAATGGCTAAAAATAAAGAAGTCATTTTTATACCTTCAATTTTGGGCAACTTCACAAGCTAATTGGTATGTGATTTTAGCTCCGTTTTTAATAATTTTTATGTTTTTGAGTTCATTTCAACTGGGTCCAATTAGCCCGTACCTTCAATTTTGACCTGTTAAAGATTTTGAATGTTGGCATTGATGAATCTTGTGATTTTTTATGTTAGATTATGAATTTGGAATGTTGATTGATATTTAAAAGTATTTTGTTAAATGATTTTGATGAATTTTTCAATTAGGGACTAATTTGTTAAACTAATAAAAGTACAAGGATTTAATGTGAAATTGTTGCATAAATGGGATGTTTTGAATATCATGAACATTCAGCTAGCTTGGGTTTGAATTAAAAATGGTTAATTTGCATGTTTTGGGCTCAAGGACTAATTGAATAAAAGTAAAACTTTAGGGGTAATTTTGTAAAAATATAAAAAATAACCAAATTGAATGAAATGAATTGTTTTTTGTCTAAATAATCAGTTGAATGAAATTATTAATTTAGATCAAGATCGGGTGGAAAATCAAGGAAAATAAAAAAAGTACCAAAATGCCCCTGAATCTTGGTTTTTATGTAATTTAGCCAGGTAAGTTCGTATGAACTATATTCTATATAATTTTGATTAAATTAAATGTTAATATGTGATTATATTGTGATTAAATAAATATATATATATGTTAGTATGCAATTCATTGTGTTATGAAATGGCGTAAATCCAAAGACGTACGATAATTACCGAGTCCTATTTGAACCTTAGGAATTTGTAGGATACAAATAGCATGTCATTAGAGTTACTGATTCTCAGCTTGAGAGAGCTTACCGATATTTAGCTCATGTGAGCTTACCGTTTACAACTTGTAAGAGCATACATGTACAAGAATTGACGGATTACAGTTCAATACACCTCGTGTGTGCTACCCGAGTATCCAATGATATTCTAAATGGTTCAACAAGCAATGTTCTGTTACGAGATGATATGAGTTCGATACGAACTAATATAGGTATATACATGAAATATATGGAAATGATGGTACATGATATATTGATATATTGAAATGGATGATATATGTATATGAAAAAACGATAAGAGAATGATATGTATCATGACATGTACATATATGAATATCTTTGATATGTTTATATGTCGAAATTATGTAAGTTAAGACGAGTAATAAACTCAAGTGTGACAGATTGAGATAACAAGGTTATCGATGTTGAATTTATATGAAATATGTTCAAGTATGCTAACTAGTGTCGTTGTTTGATGCTTAGACAAGTGTCAAGCTGTTGGCTGAATGGTAATATGTTTAATTATAAATTACATTGAAATGTTAAGTGTTCAAATGAAAATATGCTTGAGCTCATAAAAGAGTGGTAATGTTTAAAATTATTTAAAATCCTACTATGCTAGAGATGATATGTATAAGTGATGTTGTGGTTTTATTCACCTTGTGAGTTGTTGAATATAGCTTCATGAATCTTGTGGTATGGATATTGGATTATCCTTGATATGTATAAATTTCATATTTGAAATGAATTGATATGATTAAAGTTTATACGAGCTTACTAAGTATTCATTGCTTATGTAGTTGTTTTTCTTTACATTTTAGATTGTCGGAAGCTCAATTGGGTTGGAGGCTTGTTGGAGTTATATCACACTATCGATCGATTCTATCAGTACTTTCGGATGTTTTGATTTTGGTTATATAGGTTATTTTGGCTAAATGTTGGCCTATATGTGTTTTGTTGAGATTAGCCACTTATTTGGCTTGTGTTTGGTATTTTGGTATGTGCATAATTTGCCTTATAATGTTGATGTGTGGATGATTTGTGGTTGAATGATGAAAGGTAAAATTGAACATGCATATGAGTTATGTTTTATAACTTGGTGTGATTTGGTACTATGTTATAGTAAGTGTATATGTATTTGATGCTATTGAATAAGTGATACAATTGGTACCAAATGGTAAGTTTTGGTAAGTGATTTACATGTTGTGTATTAATGCAATTATACATAAAAGTTGGTTGATTACTTGGTTACATGGATTACATGGTTAAATATGTTTATAATTGTCATTTGAGGTGCCTAAGGGCATATTGGTTGTATGTGAATATACTACATGTTTAAGGCTTGATTTTGCTTGTTTTGGATGCCATAGTATGACTTATTTATATGTACAATGTTAAGTGTAGGTGGATGTCATAGTGGGTGAGAAATATGGCTTGTAAAATATCCAATTTTTGTCCACACGGGCAGAGACACGGGCGTGTGTCTCAGCCGTGTGTGACACGCGACCGTGTGTCCTCTGTAGTTTTTAAAGGGTTACAAGTCAAGCTATTACACGACCTAACACACGGGCGTGTGACTTGGCCGTGTGACTAAGTTACAAAGTTACACGAGCATGGACACAGGCTGGGACACGGCCGTGTGTCCCTATTTCAAATGCCCACATGGTCTAAGATACGGGTGTGTCTTCTGACCATTTGAGTCACACGGCCATGTGACCCCTGCAGCTTTGAATTTTTTCTATTTTTTAAAAAATTCTCTGAATTTTTGATTTAGTCCCGACTTGTTTCTAATGTGTATTTAGGGCCTTGAGGGCTCGTATAAGGGACAGTATATATGATTTTGATTAGTTTAATTATAAATATTGATATGTTATGAAACATTTGAAATTTATATTTGTTTGATTCGTAAACCCCTGTAATGCTCCGTAACCTTGTTCTAGCAACTGATACAGGTTAGGGGTGTTACATTTCTTGTATCTCAAAATTAGACCAGCCCTATTGAGTTGTCCATGCCTCACTTTTTTCTGTTCATTTTCTACCTTCTATTCTTCTTTGGCCTACCAGGTATTGTTTTCTCAATTGGTGGAAGCCCGAGATCAATACCAGATTTTCTCTACTCATGTGACTTATTTATGGGTTGTAAAGCATATGCATATGCTTTAAAATATGTCTCCTTATGATAGCACCTATGTAAATAGTCATCAGGTTCTTGTTCAAGATACCATATAGCAGAGTAGGCATGAGACAAAGGATCCTAGATAGTTGCCAACTTCGACAACTGCAAGTTTTATCCTCTACAATTACTATGTACTGCTTTCTGCCTTTCTTAACTTCACACCCATTTTCCCCATTCGAAATCATCTTTCAACCAACACCTTCCTTCTTGTTGTCATCAAATTTCTTCTTTATCAATGGACAATAATTATATTTCCATAAATTGCATTGCTTCCTCTTATCCACTATTTTGGTCATCATTTTAACTTTGATTTCCTCCAACATGGTTATTATGCACTTGAATATAGACTCCACGATGCTAGAGTTAAATGCTTCATGGAGGTTATTGTCAACAATATCTGACACTAAGTGAAGCCCTTGGAAGGTCTTGGTCCTAGCTTTCGAATTCTTGGAGAACAATTCCTTTACAACACCTTCATCAATCTTATACAAATATTCTTTGTTTTATTCCCACTCCCTCTCTATTGTAGACTTCATAGTTTTCTAAAAAGCAAAATCACATCCTTTGCTTTCTTCTTGTTAGACCAATTTGATAAGACATGTCTAACACAATTTCTATGTTCCACTCTAGGCAGAATGTCATTAATGGCTATTGTAAACTCTAATTTATATAGGTTTTTTTTTAACAGTTTATAACACCTTATAACTTAAAAATATTATTAATTCCAAATATTGGTTAATTAATTAGGTGAATTTTGTTTATATTCCAATGATAGGCATGAATTTATAAAAAAAAATACAAATATGTGCTTTATTATATTAATTTTGTGTATAAATTAAATTATTTCATGTTATTTATTAATGTGTTATATTTTATTATGCAGGGGGACCATGAAGTTGATATAATACGAAGCTTATTATAATTCTTGCATGGACATGAGCAATTTTACCCTACTTGAATGGAAAAACCATGCAAATTGGGTTTTAGGGATGTTACTTTGACCTAGTTAAAAATGATGTTACATGGTAAACAAGTCTAATTATTTAATGGGTCACAAAACCGTCCAAACAAGGGGAATACAAGCCCAATTCGCCACAAGCATGTTGGCTGCCTAAAAATCAGTTTTGGATATTTATTTTAGTTTTCTATAATTGAAATTAAATTAGAAAAGAACACATAAAGTTTGCCCTTGAAACTGTCCAACCCTTGCTTGATTCTAGCATTTCATACTTGAATCAAACAGTCATCATCCACCCTTTTCCACAATGTGTGGCCAGCCAAGTAAAGGAGTAAATGAGGGAATATTTTTCACTATTTTTAGTAAACTCTTCCACCAACCTCAAATATAAATACCCACTCCCATCTCACATATCTCTCATCCCTTAATCAATCATTCATCTCTCATTTCATATCATTTTTTCATTCTCTCATTTCCTCTCTTCATTCCCACGCATAGCATCCTATAGTTCTTTCTTTTCTTAGTCAGCAATACCTTAATAAGATCATCTCTTAGTCGGCCACCTTGAGGAGACATTAGCAAAGGAGCAACACAAAGATCAAAGGAAAACATCTTCAATCAGAGTTCAAGAGATTGTTGATTCGACAGAGTTTATTCTTCATTTACTTTGCTATTTTGATTTTAACCATGTTTGCAATGTGTTTTATTATCTTGTCATCAATAATGGTAGCTTAATTCTGCTTAGCTAGGATGATTACATTTATTTAGTGAAGTTTTTTTGAATCATGTCTATAGTGTTTGTACCTCAGTCGATCATGTTTTCAATTAAACTCAAGTATGTATTTCATTCATATGTGATTGGATGCATTAGAATTAGCTGAGTGATCCTAACCAGACGATGACTATTGGACACAATAATTGAAATGTGCATGCTTAATTTAGATCCTAACCCGACTAAATTAAAGGTTTGTAATAACTTTATCGAGCTCTATTATCTTGCATAGTTTTTAAGTTTATGTGATTAAATTGCTTCAAACCTAACTCGTCCCTGTTACTTCATATGAATCCTAAGAAACCCTTAGTTTAATATGATTAGTAAAATGCATGTTTGACTAAGTAAAAGATTCCGAAATGACTTAATTTGGTTTCGAAACTCATGAAAAATCAAGTTGCCATGAAATAATTTTTGAACACTGTTAAGCACGATAAAAATAAGCTAAGTTGAATGATGTAATTATCCTAGCCTATTCATTTCATACTTCATATTTAGTTTAAATTGCATTAAGGATCAATCTTGCATCTAAATAATTTAGTTTAGTTAGTCACCCATCACTCAAGATATTGTGTTTTTATCATTAAATTGTTAACTTTAATTTTGCAATATATTGATTAACATACACAGTCCTTGTAGAGACGATAACTCTTCTACTTACTTATTACTTGATAATGATTGTGTACACTTGCACAAACCAAGCGTTATAGCTATCTCAAGACCCTGCAAATTAATTTACAAAACATAAGTAAAACATCAATAATAAATTGGTGCAAAAAAAATAGCATTGTTTACCTTTTGTTGGTCACTGATGATGATATAAACTCATCTTCCATTCCTAAGTCTGTTATCAAAATACTAAGAAATAATGATCAAGAATCAGTGCATTCCCCCTCAATAATAGACCAGGCAACTAGGTACATCTGATTGTTTCCATCTCTCCCAACAGCAAACAACATCTCACCCTTAAATAGACCTTTTAAGAAGCAACCAACCAAACTTAGTATAAGTCTGCACCCTTCTTTCCAACCTCTTTTCAGTGCTTCAAAACAAACATAAAACCTCTTGAAATGTGGTGGAGATTCAGGTATGACTCTATTAACTTCCAAATTTATAGTACTTCTAAGATTCTATAGTCTCAACTCATCAGCATAATCACACAGCATAGCAAATTCTTCTACAAAGTTTTCTACCAACTTATCCTTCACCATTTTCTTGGCCCTCATACACCTTGTCATATTAACATTTACATGCATTTCTGAAGCTAGCTTTCTTTGTGTTTCTGAAGCTAGCTTTCTTTGTATCTCCCTTAGTTTCATTTTTAGGTGGTCCCTAATAGTAGCTTCAAAATTTCTACAATTACTTTCACATTAACAATTTTGTTTCTAAAACAAATATAACAATTGTGCTCATCACGAAAACTTTTCACTTGCATGCACTTGGACATGTTACTGTAACTTGCAAATAATCCCCTTTTACACTTTTTAGATGCAATGCATTTAACTCTAACCCTATTTGGTTTATTCTTGATTATCTTAAGTTCTCTTTTACAACACAGTGAGTACTTACGAATTTCAAATTTAAATTGATTTCCATCTTTAAACAACATCTTAGTACAGAAGTGTGGACTTGTTAAGTTTGGATTGTAAGTGGGGAGCCCACTTCTTCTTCTATAAGCATCAGTATTGTCATCATCATTTGACCCAAGTATGCTCTCATGATCATCACTATCAAAATATTCAGTCTCATTTCTTTCTTATTCCCTGCCAACTCTATAATTTAGTTTTTCACCATCGACTTCTTCAGGGTCCTCAGTCCGAAACTGCTCTCCAGAGCTTCCAATTTCAGTCTCATCAACTCCTGTTTCTTTAACTTTCCCACTGGTTTCCCTTTCCACTTCCCTTAACTTTTTTTTAGCTTTTTGAAGCTTCTCATCATCATCACCATCTGAAGAGTACATCATCTTCATCAAGTAAACATTCTCATCCTCCTTATGCTTAACCCAGAAGTTCAATATGTCAATAGTGCTACTATCATTCCACACAACCCTAATGTTATCTTACAAAGTCCTACTGCTAGGTACATGGAAATAAATTAGTTGCAGTGTAATGGCCTAAATTCAAGGTTATCAGAATAGTGGTTTCGTAACCACAAATCCGATTTAAAGAGAAATTTATTTCAATATTTTTGCATGAAAATTGATATGATAGGAAAATCGTATGAAAATATTGATAGAAAAAATTTTACCGATTTAGTGGTTAGTTAGAAAAAGAAATTATTGAAGAAATTGGGTAAAATAAGGTATCGGGACCTTTATCTCGTAAAACCGAGTCGAAAATAATTTTATAAATATTTATAAAATGTTAGTAATGTGGTATTAAAATTTCGTTAGGAAATTTTAATGTTTGGATAGTTAATTAAATGAAAAGGACTAAATTGTAAAAGGTGTAAAAGTGGATGAGATGATTAAATAGCTTAAGTGTCTAATGAGAGAGGATTTAAAAGGAAATTAGACCCAAAATTTATTTGGGCTGGACGGCAAGGACATGAAATCAAAAGGAAAATTGATAAATTAAGGGAAAAATTGGAATATTGCAAAATTAACTAAATAAAACTAGGACTAAATAGGAAATATCTAGATTTCTCTTCTTTTCTCTTCAATTCCAGCAGCAAAAAATGCCATAGGAGGGTTCTCTAAGCTGGTATTCCATAATTTTTGAACCAAGTGAGTTAATCATTTCCATTTTCTTGTAATTTTTGTGTTTCTAAGACTTTTACAACTAGGTCCTACTATTAAATTCATTAGTTTTTGATTTCATGGATGAAATTGAAAGTTACCATGGTTCAGTGCTGTAAGTTTATGATGAAATAGAATGAAATTAAAGCTTTAATTTGTTTATGAGATGATTTTATTAGGTAATTTCAATAGAAATTGATTTTTAGGACTTAATTGTGAAAATGTTTGGAATTAAAGTCTATTGCTAAAATTTTGATTCCTAAAGGTTGTAAACTAGTTTAAGGTGATAGAATAAAGTGTTAATTGAGAAAAATCAGCTTAATTGAGAGGATAATTGAGTAGGGATGAAATTGTTATTTATTAAAAGCTTAGGGGAAAATGGTAATAAACAGCTTGCACTAAAACAACATTGGACAGCAGCAGTAGACTAACTTTGAAAAATCACCATAAATTTTAGG
This sequence comes from Gossypium hirsutum, assembly GCF_007990345.1. Classification (NCBI taxonomy): domain Eukaryota; kingdom Viridiplantae; phylum Streptophyta; class Magnoliopsida; order Malvales; family Malvaceae; genus Gossypium; species Gossypium hirsutum. Next base: position 27,458,211 of record NC_053430.1, on the reverse strand, counting down.
AATCGAATTAGAAGATGAAAAAATATTAAATTAAAGCTTATTAAGTCTAGTTTCTCATAGAAGAAACGATGTAAGCAATGGATTTGTAAATCATGAGATATAATGAATTTTGTGAGACAAGGTTAGAATGAATTCGAGTTCCCCTGTTCTGAATTTGAAAGATCATAAAAAATTTAATAAAAATAATTAGGGGCTTAAATTTATATTCCTAGAATCCTGAATGAGTCTATTTTCAATAGAAACAAACGAGAACATCATCTGAATTCTGTATGAAGAGATAATTAATTTTTAGTGAAGAAGGGTCAGAGCTATCAGACAGCAGAATATGGGTGACTTTAAAGAATAAAATGTACTTATTGGCTAAACCAAAAATTCTGAAAATTTTATGGTAAGAAGATATATGAGTCTAGTTTCAGGGAAAATTAATTGATCTTAATTTGGAGTTCCGTAGCTCAAGTTATAAATAATTTAGTGACTATGACTCAAATAGACAGCTTTGAATAAACTATAAATAATAATAATGAAATTATAGGAATTGTTGCATATGAACATGAAATGTATTAAATTGATAATTAAATTTATTTATTTAATCCAAAAGATTCAAATATGAAGCTAAACTGAGGAAAGGAAAAAGTTCAGGATTAGTAGATTTTTGTACACGAACAAGTATCAAGGTAAGTTTGTGTAACTTGAATTATATTCTTAAATGCTTGAAATGTATGTTATTGATGTGAATATGATTTGAAAGTTCATTGTATGAAAATTTATGAAACATTGATATATTTGATAAAAAGGGGAAGAAATCCTGGTTGAATGAAAGGAAATTTCGATGGATCTCTGAAAAGGAATTGACGGTAAAAAAGATCTAGCCCGGACGGGTGATCCTATCCTGATATAGCCCTCTCGAAGAATATGTGGAAAATAGATTTAGCCCGGACGGGTAATCCGAATTAGGGTCTGAATTTAGCCTGTACTAGTAATTCAGATCCAAGCTCGTTAGGTAATTGTCGTTGCAGGGGATTTAGCCTGGACTGGTAATCCCGCTGTAAGGATGAGGTTCGCGGGAGTGTGCTCTCTGAAATGGAAATGTGTGCACATGAATATGAATTGACGGACCCGGAAATGTACACTAAAAGTGTACCTCTAAAAATCCATCGAAAATTCCAAGAAATTCAATGGGATAAATATGGAAAAATAACAAGGAAATGGAAATCATGGTATTGATGAACTCAACAATCATAGTATATATTATTGGTACATGGAAATTATTGTACTAACTTGAATGTTGAGTTTGTGCATGTTAAGGTAATAATGCATTGAATGGATATAGGAATGTTTATTGTATTGTATTGAAGATATTAGGTAAGTATAATTCTTGTTACATGAGCTTACTAAGCACAAAGTGCTTACCCTGTTTCATTTTCCCCTGTTTTGTAGTGTTAAGAGCTCGGAGGTCGGATTTGGTCGGAGACACATCACACTATCAATCTCAAGATTTCGGTATATAAAGAAACTTTATTTTGGAAATCAATGGCATGTATAAGCTAATAAAGTAAATGTTAACGTGAAATGAATGTAAAGTTAGCCATTAGTGTGGTTAACAAACCTGGTTTTGGGTATGTGATGACGTTATCTTGTAAATATGTATGAATTTATCTTGAAAATATGTTGAATTGGTTTGGTTGATATGGATCGGCCTCAATTTAATATTGCAGGGAAGGTTAGATATTTATAAAGGGGCTATATTGAATATAAAAAAAATCGTAAACTCTGGTAATACCTCGTACCCTATTCCGGCAATGAATACGGGTAGGGGGTATTACATGCAATAGATTAAACCCTAACCCTTTTTTTAACTATTTTATACAACTCAAAATATGATATTGTATTTGGATCCTCTTTCAGCCTCACCATCTCACCTCTTGAATACCTAATACGGGGATTACATACAAATTTACCCCCTAACATACAAGTTTATGTAGCATTCCTCCTCCACATACATCTTCAGTTTAAGCAATAAAAAACATATTACAAAAGTTAGAAAACAATAAGATTCCATACTAACAGACAAACAAAGTGCAACAAAAAAAAGGTATAGACAAAAAAAAACATTAAATAATATGAACAATACAAAATGCATATAAAGTTAAATGATTTAATAATTATATTATCAAATCTGATAAAGTTTACATATATAATCACAGAACAAAAACAACAAAATATGGAGGGACCACTTCAATAAGTTCACCTACAAACTATGCCTAGAATTAATGTCCTCACCAACCAACATTATAACCCCACATAAAAATCGTGCACTGAACAAAAAGGTATAATCAAACATTCAAATTTGTCAAATGTTGGGGTCGACCACTATCACTATCACTATCGAAATCAAAATCCCTTAACCAATAAACCCCAAAACCAAAAAGTTTTCTTATTTTTAGTCCCCAAATAAAAAACCATAAACAAAAAAAAACTAAAATACACAAAAATTCCTCTTTCAATTAGTAGCCAAATTGATAAGCCTAAACCAATGTCTCAAAAATTGAAAATAATAAACAGAAATCCCAAAATTCAAAAACCTTGAACGAAAATTCGAAAATAAAAAAACCCTAAACAAAATCCCTAAAATTAGAACCCCTAACCCAAATCCTCAAATTCGACAACCTTAAATCAAAATCTCCAAATTCGACAACCTAAAACCCTAAATCCTCAAACTCAAAAACCCTAAACATGAATCGAAATAACATACATAACATTTTCAAAGTGAAAACTTTTAAAAACATACCCTAAAATATCATCCAAAATCAAATGCGATTCTGCAACAGCCTTTGGGTAATCTTTTTTTACACAAATTTTTTAATTTCTCGAGTTAGTGTTCATTGTCTTCTCTCTCTCTCTCTCTCTTTTGATTAACTAGTTCAAGAGTTTTTTTGTTTTTAGGATTGGGCTTTTTTAGAAGATCTGGTTCAATTGTTTTTTTTAATTATTTTTAATTTTAATTAGGTATGAAATGTGTTGGCGCCTTGGTGGAATAAAAAAATTTAAATCAATGTCGTTAATCAACTAATGGCCACGTCAGCATGTCTGTTAAAAATAGACCAAATTGACCACTAAAACGTTAGGGGCCAAAGTGCTCCAAAAAAAATATAGAGGGCCAAAGTGACCAGATAACCAAACGTTATAGGCTAATTTTGGCTTACGCCTAAAAAAAAATAGGATGTCTAAATTAAATTTGTGTAAATTCAATTAGCCAATATGACACATTTTCTATGTTTTTTCTTTTGCTCTATTGTGGCACGTTTCTTGGTTTCTAAGTTTTAATTTTAGAGTTCTTTTATTTTATTTTATCTTTTTAAAAAAATGAAAAAGTAACAAATTGTTGGATTTAACGTTGAATTCTTAAGGGCTTTGATCAATGGAAAACGCAATGAAGGGTTTGAATATCAACAATGAAGAAGATGAAGTATGGCAGATTCAAGCTAGAGTTAAGGTGCAGGCCCAAATATTTTTTTTTTGTTAGATGCTTTCTTACGGCTAATGTTGTTCACTTCCTGAAAATGAGGAATACGTTGGCAAATCTATGGCACTCTTTGGGGGTGTAGATCTCAGATTTGAGGGAGAAACGCTATTTGTTTCGATTTTATAATAGGGTGGATAACGATCAAGTAGTTAATGGTGCGCCGTGGATGTTTAATAATCATTTGTTGGTTTTTCAGAATATGGAAAGGAATGAAGATCCGATGTAAATTGCGTTAATTTATTCATTTTTTTGGGTTCAAATCCACTATCTTTCGTCGAGATTCTTCTCTGAAGTGGTTGCAAAATAGTTTGGTAATTTTATTAGGGTGTTTGAAGAGTATGATTCAAGGCAATTTATTAGAGGGGTAAAACAATATATGCGTATTCGGGTAAAGATTGATGTACGTTTGCCACTAAAACGAAAAAAGTAACTTCAGCTTTCTCCTAGTAAATTTATTTATGTGAAATTCCAATATGAGAAACTCATATTATTTTGTTTCTTATGTGGCCGTCGGGGCATGGGGATAACTTCTGTCTAGTTCAATTGAATAACAATTTCCAAGAGAGAGATATGGGATGGGATATTTCATTATGGGCTCAGACAATGAGGGCGGTTATGGCGCTGAGTATTTGGCTGAGGGAGGATGGTAAGTCAGAAGGTTCTCTGGGTACTATACTATCGGATTATAAAAATCAAGTTAACCTAGTCTTAGGTATAAATTTGAAAGGTAATCTGAATATGGAAAGTAGAGAGCGATTAGGTTAGTCAATTGGGCACGGACAGGATTTGACGATACACAATTTAGAGGAAAATCCAACAGCAGGTCTCAATGGCAAAACGTGAATTAAACAAATGATTTCTACTACTAATGGTTCTGGTAGTTCAGATGCATTGATGGTAGCTGAAGAGAGTATGCAGACTCTTCTCTTAGAATTATCGATGGTTGCCATAGGGCAAGCTGATTGGCAGCAATGAAACTCTTATGCTGGAATGTTCGCAAGTTGGGGAGTCCGCGAGTAATTAGAAGGCTTCAAAATATGCTGAAACTTACTTATCCCCAAATTGTCTTCTATATGGAGACGAAGTTGGATTCACAAAAGATGGAGGGTGTTCATACAAAATGTGGGTTTTACAATGAAATTAATGGACCAGTTGAAGGTACGAAAGGTGGGATTTGTTTGGGATAGAATGGAGATGTATCTGTAAGTTTAAAGAGTTTTTCAAAGCATCACATAAATGTGGAGATTCAAGAAAAATCAGATGGGGAAAATGAATAATGACGAGTTTCTATGGCTCTCCTGAGGTAAGGGCGGTTAGAGGTTTAGAATCTCTTGAAATGTTGGGTTAAGATCAAAGTTTTCCTTGGATAGTATAGGAAGATTTTAATGAGATTATTTATTCCTATGAGAAGAATGGTAGGTTACCATGGGAGGAAGAGCGTATGAAGGAGTTCCGAGATATTTTGATTGCGTGTCAGCTTGAAGACTTGGGATATGAAGGATTATGGTTTACATGGGAAAAATGGAACTTTGCAGAAAACAACATTAGAGAAAGGTTGGATAGAGGAGTGGCGAACTCGACTTGGTGGTTGAAATTTCCTGACTTTTTTCTTTTCCATTTGACACATTTGTTTTTTGACCATTGTCCATTGCTTTTAACTACTAAACAATAGGATACGGAGAAACCACGGTAGAAATTTCGCTTTGAATCATGGTGGACTTTAGAGAAGTTTTGTGAGCTTAAGATTCATAGATTATGGAGTGCCAATGGGGGACTGTTCCTGAGCGTCTGGAATTTTTATGTTTAGATTTGCAGAACTGGGCTGATTCGTTGAAAAAGAGAAAGAGGGGTAATTTAGAAACACTTCGGAGAAAATTAGGTAATTTGAATTTGGGGATCGGAGATGATATGAATATTACGGAGCTTTTGGATACAAAAGTGACACTTAATTTGGAAATAGACAAGGTAAAATGTTATTAGGAGCAAATGGAGAAAGCTAATTGGCTGAAATTAGGGGACTAAAATACGACATTTTTTCATCGATTTGCATTTCAACGTCCTCGAAAAAATTAGATTAAGGGGTTACAAGGTGAGGACGGAAGGACTATAACGAAGCAATGAGGTATGTTAAATATAGCAAATACTTATCTCTTTGATCATTTCTCATCTCAAGGTTCTAACAACTTGGATCATATTTTAGAAGGGATGAGACAGTGTATAACGGAGGAGCAAAACAGGATCTTATCATCAAAATATGAATGGGAGAAGATTCTTGTTGCGCTAAAAAAGATTGGTCCAACTAAAGCTTTGAGTCTTAATAGTATACTCGCTTTGTTCTATTAGAAGTATTGGCATATTGTAGGCCAAGATGTTGGTTCCTTTTGTCTAGATATTCTTAATGGAGGCACTTCTTTATCAGAGATCAATCGTACTCACATTGTTCTTATTCCAAAAATTATGAATCCGACCATGTTAGCGCATTTTCGACCTATTAGTCTATATTTGGTTCTTTATAAAATTATCTAGAAAATAGTGGTAAACTGATTCGAGAAAGTGTTGAATGATTGTATCAATGAGGCACAAAATGCTTTTGTTCTGGGTCGACAAATCATGGATAATGTTCTTTTAGCTTATGAGGTTTTGAATGCCTTCAAACAGAGAAGAATCGGAAGGAGACTTTTTGGTATTGAAACTTGATATGAGTAAAGCGTACGATAGAGTGAAGTAGATGTTCTCGAGGGAAGTAATGCTAAAAATTAAATTTTCAACTGGTTGGGTTTATTTCATTATGGAATGCATTAGTACGGTTTCTTATTTCGTAATGTTTAATAGGGAAACAAGAGAGGTCGTTACACCAACTAGGGGCCTTACACAAGGTAATCCACTTAGCCCTTATCTTTTTCTAATATGTAGTGAGGGTCTTTCAACCCTTATGAGATTAGCGATGAGGGATAGTTTATTAAAAAGGGAAAAAATAGTTTATTAAAAAGGGAAAAAATCTATCGTGGAGTGCAAGAAATATCTCATTTATTATTTTCCAATAATTGTTTTTTTTTTTTTTGGTGAAGCCACAAGGGAAGGAGCCTTGGTCTTAAGCAGATTTTACAACAGTATGAGAGAAGTTTAGGCTAATGTGTTAACTTTGATAAATCAATTATTTTTTACAGTTCAAACATACAATAATAACAAAGAAGAATGATCTCTGAAGAATTAGAGGTACATTTTTCATCAGACCCAAAAAAATATTTAGGCTTTCCTAAAATGGTTGGATGAAAAAAGAAACAAGCTTTTAATTTGTTGAATGAGGTATTTGTTGAAAGAGATTCATTAGTGTGAGTGGTTGAATTTATGTGATCTCAAGGATAATAGAGGAATGGATTTTTGAAGTTTAACAAAGTTTAATTTGGCGCTTCTGGCAAAGCAAGGTTGGCATTTAATGACTAATACAAACACGTTATTGGAAAGATTGCTAAAAACAAAGTATTACCCGGAGTCGAGTTTCATGAATTCAAACTTGGGAGCTTACATATCTTATACTTGGAAGAGTATATGGTCTGTAAAGGGATTACTCCGAGAGGGTTTATGCTGGTGTGTGGGTACTGGTTCCAAAATTAATGTTTGGACAAAGGCGTGGGTTCTTGGATTGAAGGGTCACAAAAGTCAGAGAAGATCTACTGGCCAAAATATAACAAATTTCTCTAATTTAATTTATCAACAAACTGGGTAGTGGAATTTTCAGTTGATTACTAGTATGTTTAGTATTGAGGAAGCAAGGAAAATTCTGTGTATTCCTTTAGCACAAACACTTCAGAAGGATTCAATTGGTTGGTGAGGTGAAGCATCTGGGGTATTCTCGGTTCGTAATGGGTACAACATTCTTATACAAAATTCATTTTTATCTAGGATTTACTAGAATTAAATAAATTATACAAATTTTTTCAAGAAGTTGTGGAAACTTAACTTGCCAAAGAAGATAAAAATTACAGTCTAGAGGATTTTTCAAAATTATATTGCTAATTTCTACAACCTCTACAATAGAAGATTAGTGGGGTCTCTAGGCTGCCCAAGGTGTCTGAATGGCCCGGAAACTATAGAGCACTCGTTTCATGATTATATCACTACAGTAGAAATGTGAAATAGATTAAACATTTACTGGCATATGGAGTTCACTAGTCTTATCTTTCAGGATTGACTTGATAATTTATTTTCTACCTCATCTAACTAGATTTGCAAGATGGTGGGGTGTACTTTTTAGGTGTTATGGACTGAAAGAAATAAATATATGCAGGATGGGATTAAAAATCAGGCTCAAGCAATAGTAGAAAGGATTAAAGCTCAATTAAAAAAATTAGATGCCTTAAACAAACTGTCACACGCTATGAGAGTTGAGATTGTAAGATGGAGGCCTCCAGAGAAACTTTCATCAAGGTAAGTTTTGATGGGGCTTTTCAAGCTCATTCCCTGAAATCATGCTCGGGGATTGTTATCAAAAATCAAAAGGGGTTGTTCTGGGGTCAACAATAATTATTAATAATCACATACCAACAGGGTTTGCTACGGACGCTATTGCATGTCTCCAAGCAATCCAATTGAGAATTAATTTGGGGTTTCAAGATGTGGTGATCGAAGGCGATTCGCTTACGGTGATAAAGAAACAAGTAGCAAACAAGAATGATGGTTCATGCACCAGTGCTTACATACTCTTTGAGGAAGAGATTTAAAAACTGTGGATTCTCGCATATTCAGAGGCAGGGGAACCAAGTGGCTCATCTTTTGGCCATTGAAGGATTAAGGGTTGAAGGGAAGACTTATCTGCTTGACGGGGTGCCGGATTTTGCAAAAGAGGCAGTGGAGAAAAATCCACGAGGAATGGTTGGGGGAGCATCTCTAGTATTGTAAAATGAAAATCAGGTTCAAGGTATTGTTAGGTTGCTCACCGATTGGGGAAAACAGTAGTGAAGGAAAGTAAGAGTCAGGAGGAGAAAATAGGTAGTGGGGATTTCAGGCCATTGTTGAATGCTTCTGATTCTAAGAGCCATGAATTTTGATTGTGATATGTCTTTTCAAATGACAGAGTTCATTAATTAGGTTAGGGTATAGTTTTTATTTTTACGACATGCAGTTTGACTGTTTAAGGGGTTTCAGTTTTCCATTTACTACTGTTGTTAGATTGTTATTTATTTATTAATTAATATACTCCAGTTGTGTTATTTCAAAAAAAAATTAAAATTATGTTACTTATTGTTTATTGTTCTGCATTGCATAAATGTATTCATGTGTTGGTTAAATTTAAGAAAAGTAAATCTAGTCTACTCGTATTTGATTTCTTAAATTATTTTTTATTTAAAATATTTTTAAAAAAATATAATACACTAAATGCATTAAAAACGCTAAAATAAAATTTTTCTAACATATTAAAAAGTATTTATATTAAAAAAACACTATTATAAATATAGTAATTTTTTGTTATATTAAAAAACACAAAGAAATATAATAAATATTTTATTGCATTAAATATATTTTTTAAAATTTTAAATTTTAGTTGGGTAAGCTTTTTTTTTAGGTTTTGGGTAGGGGTGATCAAAACTCAATTTAATTCGAAAAAATCGGAAAAAAATAAATTTCGAGTTATTTAAATTATTTGAGTCAACTCGGATAACTCTTTTTGGGTTTCAAATTGGATCAGTTTCGAGTGAATGGATACTCTGAGATAGAACGAGAAAAATTGAATTTGATTAATTCAACTTATAAGATTTTGGAACAATTAGAAAATTACAAAAATGAAACCATTTATTTTGAACAACAAAGAGCGATTAATCAAGTCCGACAACGGGTTTTCCAACAAGCTTTACAAGGAGCTCTAGGAACTCTGAATAATTTGAATAAAAAATTGCTGTAAATACTAGGGTGAGCACAACTCGATTCGACTCGAAAAAATCGAAAAAAATTCGAGTTTTGAGTTAAATGAATCGAGTTATTTGAGTTAATCGAGTTATTTGAGTTAATCGAATTTTTTTCGAATTTCGAGTTCGAATCAAGTTGAGTTTTCGAATTCGAATAACTCGAATAATTCGAATAATTCAAATATCAAACTATAATATTTTATATTTTTATCCCAAACTTCCAAACCTTTTTATTTTTTCCTCAAAACTTTTATTCCTTTCTACTTTCTCCCAAAACTTTTACTCATTTTCTATCCTAACCCCCCAATCTATCCAAAATCTATTTCCTACCAAAATTTTCCTATCATATTTATTTTTTCTCAAAATTTTACTCCCAAACTCATCCCCCCTCAATTTTTTTAAATATTTTTCCTCTAAAATTTTACTCCCCCTATTTATTTACTTTCCCTCAAACTTTTAATCCCCAAAACTTTTTATTTTCCCCCTAAACTTTTACTTCTCACCCTTTATTCTCAAATAAAAAATCAAAATTATCTAAAAAAATCACTAAACATAAATAGTAATAATTTTATTTATATCTACTATTTATATTATTAAATTAAATTTCGCATTTTATATTATTTACATTATTGAATTGTTTAGTCATATTGAATATTTATATTAAAATTGAATTATTAATTATGCCATTAAATATTCATGTTAAAATTTTATATTTGTATCAATTTCACATTTTATCTTTAAAATAACTTTTATTAAAAAATCACATTTTTACATTTAATATATTTTTTAATTCCAAAATACGTAGTGACAAGAATCTGAAGATAATTGAAACAACTAAGCAAGCAAAGAAACTAACCTGTATATAAAAGTTTATTAAATAAATTATGAGGTGATGAAAATTAATAAAAATTTTGATTAAGGTGGACAAATTTTATTACAATGGGTGACAATGGTTACAAGGACCCAAAATTATTTTTTAAAATTTAACTCGAACAAATATATTCGATACGATTAGAATTTCATCTCACTCAACTCGATTCGAGAAAATTTCAAATCAAATTGGGATGATAAAATATGATTCGTCAACTCGATTAACTCGAAATTTTTTCATTCGATTCGATCCGATTCAATTGAATGCTCACCCCTAATAAATACTTTTTTTATCGTTGTCAACTTTAAAAATGAGCAAATTGGCCTCTCACAACAAAAATTAAAAAAAATAATTTAAAATAATTTCCAAAATTTCAAAAAAAATTTTAAAATTCAAAATATTCATAAAAATTTTAAAATTTATATTTTAAAAAATTATAATTTTTTAAAAAAATTCTAAAAAGTTAAAAAAATTTAAAAATTTCTAAAATAATCAAGTATCATTTTTTTTGCTTTGAAATTTTTTTTAAATATATATTATTTTAAATTTATATGCTCTAATATGGAATTAGTTATACTATAACAATATTTTTATTTAACATGTTTATTTTTTTAATTTAACTTGAATAATTTTACTCGATTCGACTCGAGTTAAATTTAATTTCACTCGACTCTATTCGAAAAAAAATTTAAATTGAATTAAGATAATAAAATAGGACCCGTGAACTCGATTAACTTAAAATTTTTTCACTCGATTCGATCAAACGTTTAATTTTGGATAATAAGTTTAATTATTATTAAATTATTAATTTAATATAAATATATATAATTGTTATTTAACATATATAATTAATAAAGTATTTTTGTAACATAATATATTCGAGATGAACTGGAGTCAAAAATTCTTGCCCAAGGCTTGGCCATATAAAAAAATGTCTTAAAATTTACCTAATCCCCTTTTTTCAAGTCCCATATTTGTCCAATCCTCCATTTTAGAGGCTTTTGACAGACAGTGGCAGCTAGCATTGAACGCGGCGTGGGCACCAAAGAACCTTGGACCACCTCTACCCTGGAGGGTGGCTAACTGAAGTTAACATGAAGTTCTTTGATGTCATACTTAACTCTACCAGCGCAGACATGTGATTCCTAAACAAGCCAGACAGCACACGGAAATGGTATGTGGACATAATTTATTGCTCTTTCGTTGGCTTTTTTATAAAAAATAACTCAAAAAAATTAATTAATTATTAAAATAATTTATTTTTTTAATTAAACACGAAAATGATCTAAAAGTTGATGAAGCCAAAAAATTTGGCTTCACCAACATGACACGTCAATAACAAGGAAAAAAATTAATTTTTTGATGGAGCTATGTAAAATGGCACTACTTGTATAAATACCAGTGAAATATTATAATTTTTAAAAATATAGGGACTTTAAAAAAATTTCTATTTTTTGGTAGAACCAATTCATTTGGGCCACCAAATTACCTGATACCCTATTATTTTTTTTAAAAAACTTTTTTTAACTTTTGTCCTTTCTTTCTTTTTTTTAACTTTTATTAAGTTTTGTCTTTATCCTTATTTATTTTATTTATTTTTTATTATTAATTTTAAAAAATTTAAAATGTATATTTAAAATTTTTTATAATATATATTTTTTTAAAATTCTAAATATATATTTTTGAAATTATTTTTTAAAATTTTAAATATTACTTTTTAAATATTAAATATATTTTTAATAATATAAAATATTTAAATATTTTAAATATATGATCTTTCAAATCCATTATTAGTTTTATAATATTTTAAATGTTTATTTTAAAATTTAAATATTTTTTAATTTATTTTATAATATTTGAAATTATGTTTTTTCAATTATTTAAAATATATTATTTTTAAAGATATCACCTTTCAAATTTATTATTTGTTTTATAATATTTTAAATATATATTATAAAACATTTCAAATATACATTTCAAATTTTTCAAAATTAATAATAAATAAAATAAACAAGGATAAAGATAAAAGTTAAAAGTTTAAAAAAAAATAACAAGGTGTTAGGCTGGTGGCGCCAAATGAATTGACTCCACCAAAAAATGAATTTTTTTTTTAAAATCTCTTAGGGCACGTTTGGTTCGCTGTATTGGATTAGAAGTGTATTGGATTAGAGGTGTAATGGATTAGAGGTGTATTGGAATAGAGGTGTAATAGCAAATCAACTGTTTGGTTGAATGTAATGGAATAGAGGCGTAATAGTAATCTTGTGTTTGGTTGAATGGAATAGAGGTGTAATAGCATAATGGAAAAAACTAAAATGACTAGAATACCCTTAGCATAAATTTGTTTTGGTAAATGATTATTTTTATTGTTATTTAAATTTTAATAAGATTATTAATATCAATAATAAATAATTTAATCATATTTAAACATAATTATTATTAAATATATTATAATTAAAATATATAATTTAATAAAATTCTTAATAATCAATATTCTTATATGAATTTACTCAAATCATAATATATGATACTATAAAATATAAATTAACATAATTATTATTAAATATATTATAATTAAAATATATAATTTAATAAAATTCTTAATAATCAATATTCTTATATGAATTTACTCAAATCATAATATATGATACTATAATTTACTCAAATTCTTATATGAATTTAATAAAAGATCATTTGAAATAATTAATATTAAAATTAACATGTAACTGTTTGTTACTCATTCTTTGTTTCTTATTCTTTTTGTTTTGATCATGTATCAATCATTTAAACCAAATGCTTGGTTGTATTGGACAGTGTTTTATTACTTTATAAATGCATGATTTTATATACACAAATACATATGTATAGGAAAATTATCTGAATGAATGGTTAATATTTATTATCAGCAAAACTTAGTATATACACACATAAATTAAGGTAAGATAATTAACTCGATATCTAGCTTGAGCAGCTCGAGTTTGTCTAAACAATACATCAAAACTTTTTATTTTGAAGCTTATAAACTTAAACAGCTTAAGTGTCTTATTTTTCATTATGCTATAAAGGGAATATAAATAAATACCAGAATTTTGATACGAAAAATTGTAGCAAGCAAAGCAATATCCTGCTATTAAACTCACTATAAAATATGTAATATAGCAAACAAAGATCTCTCAACTGATCTTTAATCTTTTTAATCATTTGTAAATAAAAGAAAAAATTACAAAAAAGAACAACCTGCAGAATGTTTGATGACAAAAACTAACAAAAATCCATGATTCAATATCAAATTCAAGATGCATTCTCCTTTTTCAGCTTAGCAAGTTCTTGCTTGATGACTCCAGACCTCTGCAAAACCGTATTACAGCTCGTCAAGCTTCGATTGAAGTTTTGAGGAAGTGCTTTCAAGAAAAGAACTCTGGTATAAAACGGGTAGACACAATAGGGGGTGTATCGGAAACTGACCTTGATCTTAGCCAACATAAGCTTGAACCTATCAAAGTCGTTGAGAGATGCTCTTCTCTTCTGGACAATCAACTTTCTACCCCACGAGCTACTTTCCCATTTGTTCTTAACATCTGTAAGTTAACATAAGAGTGATAAGAAAGAAAACATATCTTCAAGAAACAACATTACAAATGCTGGTGAAAGCTGTCGTCGTCCTTACCAGCCTTCTCCATAGCTTCGATCAACCCATTTGTTCTTGGGAACGCGTGGAATGTCAATTGTGATATCTGTCAATGTAAGCCTCTTGAAGTTCATTTGTTTCAAGGAATTGGATTGCTTTTAGCATAGAACAGAGACCTATTACTGTGCAACTTATCAAATGGAGAATTGGAAGGTTGTTTTTTGGTAACTTTGATGTGCAACATTTGGATTATAATTTCTTTTGCAGAAATGATCATATGAACGAATTTCTTCTTCTATTTTTTGTTCATTATAACTTGAGAGAGATTTCCCACAGACAGGATGGCTGTTAGAATAAAGCCTCATGGTGAATTCTATATTATATATTGGGATGCCTGCATATAGATCAGCCAAGTGCTAAGAAAAGCCAAGTAAACCGCAAGGAGAGTTAAACTATACTTCATTTTCTGTCAAATTAAGACCATCTCAAATATGCACAAGGACTTTGACAAATGTTGGTGAGGCAAATTCATCTTTTGCACAAGGTAACTTAATGACATTTACTCGAGCAAAATCAGAATATAAAATTGGTGAATTCACTCAAGGGTATGTCAAGTACATACCTATATCTAACGCTCATCAATTACATCCAGTTATAGATGTGGAGTATCTTTGCTTTTCTAAACTCAAAATCAATACTTGACATTGGTTTGCTTAAAAAATGTAAATAGTAATAATGTCTATCAAAATATCAACAACAACAATAATTAGAAAGGTTTGAGAGAAAAATCCATGAAAAAGAATTAATATGGTCATTCATGTGCCAAATAAGTCCTAAAAAGTGCATTTATATGAAATAGAAACATTGGAAAATCAGCCTGTTTACTGCTGGAATTAAGGTAAATGATCAGCTACACAAAGCCAGCCCAGAAAAGTAAATCAACAATATAAAGACAAAAGATGAATTTTTCAATGAAAATATCCATGAGATTGCACATTTCTCATCCTGAAAGTTATTAAGACTATTATGACAGCTCAAGATACAATATATTAAATATATGCATAAAACAAAGTCAAATCAGTACCTCTAGGAAATCTAAAGTAGCCGAGGCAGAATTGAACCCTGTTCTTGGATCTTGACTAGAAATTCTTTCATTTCCTGTTTCTGACAACCGGCTTCTGAGTTGCTTTATAATGTTGTCCTTAAGTTCTTTGTTTGAATCCTTGGTTTTACTTGAGAATTTCTCCAGACAGTTGGATTCAAATACTAAAGCAAGAGCCTCACATGCTGTTGCACATAGTGCTTCATCGTTACTGTCTAATATGTTGGAGAAGTATGTAATTGCCCTGCATCCAAATTTGCAGATCTATCAATGACATTTCAAATTTGTTTGTAGATGGAAAACAAAAAGAAAGACGATAACTATCTAGAGGTTGTAATTGTTAAAAATTTACAATAAATGAGACTTTTTAATTAAAAGGCTCACCCTTGCCAATTTTTGTGACTTAGCCTCCACCCATCAATGGTAAAAAGAAGAAAGGACCAAGCGGATATCATGACAGTTAAAATGGCTAGTGAATCTTTCCTTTCAATCTGATGAGACATAGAAGGAAACCTATCCTTTTAGGCTCCAATTTAAATTACAGAATATATAGATAAAAATATCAGTTAAAATTCATACACTAGAGTCAGTTCCAGGATTAATTAAGTCCCAAAGTAACTTCATTACTGATTCAGTCTCATCCGAGTTGCTTGCACCGAAAAATGTAACAACAGTCAAGCAACCAAGAATCTGCGCAATACAAGAAAAACCATATATCCAATGCATATGCATAACTCTGCTATATGCATATATATATATATATATATATTCAATGCATAACTGTTTGACTTCATTCATTCAAACAACTAGCATTGGTTTTCAACATATTTTCACAAAATTTCCTTCTTACCATATTATCATATAATTTCATGGCAAACATTAACAAATCTCCCTCTAGATATACATATAATAAACATAATTATCACTTATCACATTAATCAAAAACATAGGATTCGGATGCTAGCCGCAGTATAGAAGCAATATTTGAAAACGAAATTTCATTATTTTTCCTACTGAAAACATGAAACACCATCAAGATACATCTAAAAACACAAATTACAATTGCAGGTTCATATTGCTTACAAGCTTCTGATTTGATGTTTTCAGGAAAAAGCAAAGATAGCAATGACAGCTTTATGATGTTGGAAATCTATGAGAACTTGAAAAAAGATAATGAAACTTACTATTTCTCCTCTTGTCCATTATCTTATTTGACTAAAGAGATCAAGTAAAACCCCAAACTTCTACAATTACTGCAAAGTAAATGTTAACTACTGCATAAACTCTAAACTTTTAATTATGCACTTCTGGAGAAGTTCAAGTTCTGAAGCCAATGGTTCGAAAATACTCAGCTAACATACTTTCATCAGTTCCCTCAGGTAAATTACAAACATAGATGGAACCATTTGTAGGGTATCCTCTTCCTGAATTGCTTGCCATAGTTTCTTCACCTCATCAAAATCCTTCTCGAAAGTTCTAAACAAAATTAAATGCTTCGCTAAATTTATAATTAGAAATAAATGTAAAAAAATGCTTAATTGATACTGCATAGTGGCATTAACAGAAAATATTATAAAATTTATTAATATTACAACGAAATAAACACAGATAGAAAAAGAAAAGATTGGAGCTAAATCAAAATTTTAAACTAAATAAATTAAAAACACTAAAATTTAGGATAATCGGAAACATAGATAAAGATCTGAAGCCTAGAAATTAAAGGAAAGGAGACAAGCTATTCTCACTGGTAGTAGAGGCGCAGGCGGCGGTGCTGGAAGTTCAAATATGTGAAAGTGATGACATTTTTCGTTCCTGATAAAATGAAGAGCAAAAACGTAGGAGAAGATGGAGCTGAGGGCAGAAATCGGTTTTAAGTTTTCAAACGTAAGAAGGAAAAATCAATGAAGAAAAGAAGTAAACAGATTACCTCTGCAATCAATGGAAGGGAAAAGT